>NC_058088.1:174582357-174953186 GCF_014858855.1 Bufo gargarizans | reverse complement strand
AGAAAGAGAAAAAGAGAGAGAGAGAAAGAGAAAAAGAGAGGCGAGAGAGAAATATAAAGAAGCGAAAGAAAGAGAAAAGAGAGCGAGAGAGAAAGAGAAAAAGAGAGCGAGAGAGAAAGAGAAAAAGAGAGCGAGAGAGAAAGAGAAAAAGAGAGCGAGAGAGAAAGAGAAAAAGAGAGCGAGAGAAAAAAGAGAGCGAGAGAGAAGAGAAAAAGAGAGCGAGAGAGAAAGAGAAAAAGAGAGCGAGAGAGAAAGAAGCGAGAGAAAGAGAAAGGAGGGATACAGAAAGCCGTGATTATTCAGCTAGCAGATGACAGATCAGTGACATCACTCATTTCATACCTTGTGGGGGAAATGAAAGGAATACACAGCAGCAAGACGAGGAAGACCTCCGCATAGAGGAAGGCGGCCACCGCAGTCCACTGGAGGCTCATGGTTCACCAACTGCAAGGACCTACGGGGAAGACAAGAGAAAACCTCCAGTGCGTGTACCAGACGATGTATTACCGCGGTCAGAGCAGGAAGGGACGGCGTGGACAATGAGGGTCATTTGTTTTTCAAATCAGATCCCGGCTCTAGGTGGCTGCTGACGTACAGGGGAGCCGGCCATTCCCAGACACTCCGTCTGCCCTGTTGTAGAAGGAGCTCCTCCACTCTATGAGCTGTAGCAGAGGGGCTCTCACTCTGGCGGTCTCAGCGCCATTCATCTGAATTACCGCCATGTAATGCCACACTGCACACTTCCAGAACAGCGCCCTCCTTAACCATGGGCTGAGTGTGGTATTACAGCTTAGATCCATTCAAACGGATGGTGCAGAGCTGCAATGCCAGTCGCATCCTGTAGGTAATGGTGGCGCCGTTTCTTTAAAAAAAAAAAAAACACCAATAATTTTGAGATTATTAGTGACAATGATGGCGCTAGGGAGGACATTGCTGTACGAGGTCATGGCTTCCATGTCTGAAAAGTCATGTGGATGGTGACAACCTAGAAAAAGCTGAAATTGTAGAAATGTCTGAACTTTATACAGACTGTTGTGATGCAATGGACGGCAATGTGTCATGTAACAGAGGCCCATGTAGCAGCGGCTCCACATCCCACCCAGGGTGGCACAATGCCAACGCAGCAGCTGCCAGGCTTACAGTGAGGAGTAAAGTGACCCAACTTGGCAGCTGCATGTTGACACACATGGTCCCAGTCATGATAGGGAGAGCACAATTGTGGGGCATGCTCCTCTGTTATCCCTCCCGGAAACGTATGAACAGATTGGGTGCTACCATTCCCTTTGCCAACAGGGAGCGTCCTGGACATGGTCAGCCCCGATTGGACAGTGTCAATAAACACCCTATTGACCAAGGGAATGGTAAAGACCCAGTCTATTCATATATTTCCAGGAGGGATAGTAGAGGAACATCACAATGCAGATTTCGAGCTAAAGTAATTCCAGAATTGTCATTTCAGGGGGAATACACGGCAGAGGGACGGAGGCTCTCCAGGACAGGCTGCCATTATTATAAGATTCATAAACTTTACACTTTTTGCATTGTGTAATGTGTGCTGCCCCGCACCTTTGTGTCTAGAGGGGTCACACCCGCGCCCCGGCGGCACAGCTCCCTCTCGCACAGTCTGAAGTGCAGCTTGTAGAAGTCTCGCTGGTAGCCGCCGCTGATCACAAAGACCTCATTAATGGAAAGACTGGAAACACGTGGAGAGTAGTCGCAGTACTGGCCTGGGTTCACACGTAGCGGTAAAGTGTCATGCACTTTTTTTTAAAGGGCATCTGTCAGCAGTTTTGTACCTATGACACTGGCTGACCTGTTACATGTGCACTTGTTAGCTGAAGACATCTGTGTTGGTCCCATGTACATATGTGCCCGCATTGCTGGGAAAAATGAAGTTTAAATATATGCAAATGAGCCTCTAGGAGCAACGGGGGCGTTACCATTAAACATAACAGCTGAGCTCTCTCTGCAACTACCGCATCCTCTGCACTTTTATTGGCGGGCCAGGCAGTGAAAACATCATCACACCTGGCCCTGTCAATCAATGTTCAGGGGGAGTGGCAGTTGCAGAGAGAGCAGAACCTCTAGGTCAGGGGTAGGCAACCTCCAGCACTCCAGCTGCTGTGAAACTACAACTCCCAGCATGCACACTTGCTTGGCTGTTCTTGTATCTCCCATAGAAGTGCATGGAGCATGCTGGGAGTCATAGTTTCAGAAAAGCTGCAGTGCTGGTGGTTGCTGATCCCTGCTCTAGGTGTAATGGCAACGCCCCCGTTGCTCCTAGTGGCTCATTTGCATACACCAAAACTTCAGTTTTCCCAGCAATGCGGACACATATGGACATGGGACCAACACAGATGTCTTCAGCTAACAAGTGCACATGTAACAGGTCAGCCAGTGTCATAGGTACAAAACTGCTGACAGATGCCCTTTAAAGTGTTTATCTCATCACAGACAATGGGGGCATATTGCCAGCGATGGGACCAGCACCTATCAGACAACGGGGGCATATCCTAGCAATATGCCCCCATTGTCTGTGATGAGACAACCCCTTTAACATGTTTCACCTGTTAAAAATGTAATTTTTTTTTTTTTTTTTAATGACCACTTTGTAACGTTGCAGCAATTTACAGTGAGGAACAGAAGTATTTGAACACCCTGCGATTTTGCACGTTCTCCCACTTCAAATCATGGAGGGGTCTGAAATTCTTTACATTGTAGGTGCATTCCCACTCTGAGAGACAGAAATTATTATTTTTTTAAATAAGGAAATCACATTGTATGATTTTTAATATTTGAACACCTAAAAAAAAATGCGTGTTAATATTTGGTACAGAAGCCTTTGTTTGAAATTACAGAGGTCAGACGTTTCCTGTAGTTCTTGACCAGGTTTGCACACAGGGACTTTGGCCCACTCTTCCACACAGATCTCCTCTAGATCTGTCAGCTTTCGGAGCTGTCGCCGAGCAACACAGAGTTTTAGCTCCCTCCAAAAGATGTTCTAGAAGTATTGGAACACCTGAGAAACAGCAAGAATTCTGGCTCTCAAAGACCTGTTACTGTGCCTTTAAAAAGTCCACCTCTACTCCACTCATTAATGTAACTTAGTAGCACCTGTCTGAGCTCTTTAAAGACCCCTGTCCACCCCACAGTCAGACACCAACTACTACCATGGGCAAGACCAAAGAGCTGTAAAAAGACACCAGAGACAAAATTGTGGACCTCCACAAGGCTGGAAAGGACTACGGGGCAATTGCCAAGCAGCTTGGTGAAAATAGATCAACTGCTGGAGCAATTGTTAGAAAATGGAAGAGGCTAAAGATGACTGTCAGTCTCCCTCGGACTGGGGCTCCATGCAAGATCTCACCTGGTGGGGTATCACTGATGATAAGAAAGGTGAGGAATCAGCCCAGAACTACAAGGGAGGAGCTGGTCAATGACATGAAGAGAGCTGGGACCACAGTTTCAGAGGTCAATGTCAGTAGAACACTATGCCGTCATGGTTTCAGATCATACATTGCACGGAAGGTTCCCCTGCTCAAGTCATCACATGTCCAGGCCCGTCTGAAGTTTGCCAATGACCATCTGGATGATCCAGAGGAGACATGGGAGAAAGTCATGTGGTCAGATGAGACCAAAGTACAACTTTTTGGTCTAAACTTCACTCGTCGTGTTTGGAGGAAAAAGAAGGATGAGTTGCATCCCAAGAACACCATCCCTACTGTGAAGCATGGGGGGGGGGGGGTAACATCATGCTTTGGGGGGCTTTTCTGCAAAGGGGACAGAACGACTGCACTGTATTAAGGAGCCATTTATTGTGAGATTTTGAGCACCAACCTCCTTCCCTCAGTCACGGCATTGAAGATGGGTCGTGGCTGGGTCTTCCAACATGACAACGACCCGAAGCGCACAGCCAGGATAACCAAGTAGTAGCTCCGTAAGAAGCCTAGCCAGTCTCCAGACCTAAATCCAATAGAACATCTTTGGAGGGAGCTGAAACTCTGTGTTGCTCGGCGACAGCTCCGAAACCTGACAGATCTAGAGGTGATCTGTGTGGAGGAGTCGGCCAAAATCCCTGTGTGCAAACCTGGTCAAGAACTACAGGAAACGTCTGACCTCTGTAATTGCAAACAAAGGCTTCTGTACCAAATATTAACACTGGTTTCCTCAGGTGTCCAAATACAAAGAAATTCTTTAAAAATCATACAATGTGATTTCCTGAATTTGTTTTTTTTTTATTCTGTCTCTCAGGGTGAAATGCACCTACAATGTGAATGTCAGACCCCTCCATGAAGTGGGAGAACTTGCAAAATCGCAGGGTGTTCAGATACTTCTGTTCCTCACTGTGTATTAAAACGTATAAGAGGAAGAGTGCCACGCGGCACATTACCGCTATGCGTGACCCCAGCCACACCGGAGCTCATCGGTCTACCTGCTCTCAGTTCGGGAGGACTACTCACACCATTAGGGGAAATCTTAGTCGCACCCCAGGATTGCAGTGGGGCGATACTAAAATAGAAATGAATGGGGTCACAGCACAACTTGCACGTGGAAACCAACTGCCAGAATCTAAAAAGAAATCCAAGACTGAAGGAATTTTTGGTGATTCTGGGGTCGCAGCTGCGACCTCATTCATTCATTCATTTCTATGCTAGTAACACTACACTGCAATCCTGGGGGGGGGCAACCAAGATCGCAGCCGAACCCTTAGGCTCCATTTACACGTCCGCAGAATGTGTCCGCATCCGTTTTGCGGAACGGGTGCTGACCCATTCATTCTCTATAGGGACGGAATGGATGCGGACAGCACACAGTGTGCTATCCGCATTTGCGGTGCGCAGGCCCCGATCTTTAGGTCCGCAACTCCGCAAAAAGATAGAGCATGTCCTATTCTTGTCCGCAGCTTGCGGACAAGAATAGGCATTTCTATGGGGGTGACGGGCTGGTGTGTTACGGACCCGCAATTTGCGGGTCCGCAACACACCACGGACGTGTGAATGCAGCTTTAGAGCTCATCTCCAACCTGCAACGATCCCGCTGTTGACAAAACTACAACACCCAGCATGCCCTGACAGACAAGGGCTTTATTTTTATTTTCTTTCATAGTACCTGCCTATTATAGCACCTCCACTTCAGGAGACGACACGGATGCAGTAGTATCCCGGCCTGCTAGAAATGGGTGCAGCACCCGCGACTTGTAAAACAAGCCTGTACTCAAAGATAGAGCACCATAGAGGTGTGAGCTCCTATGGGACGTTCTGCCCCTCCACCAGTATATAAGTGCAGAGTCCAGACCCCGAAGGCTCCTACCACTCGGACTTTGCACACTATTGTTTAACTATATCACTGAAAAAACACTGCTCCCCAATGTGGTATTCACTCTTTTTAGCTTCTTTACTGATCCCTCTGCAGCTCTGCTGACTTCACTTTCTGTAGGTGGGCAGCAGCTCGTCCCAAGTGACCATCAATCACCTGCGGGGGGGGTGGAATGCTGGTTATTTTATCGGTACACGCTGCTGCTACAGCAGCAACACAGTCCGCAGCGCTTCACAGATGTCATCCGTCAGAGGAGTCCGGGCCGGAGTATGGCAGGAAACCGGAGTTCAACACGCAGAGAACATACAAACTCCGTGCAGATGCAAAGCAACAGTCCAAACCACTGATCCACCCTGCCGCCCATGGCCTTTGTGACAGAGGCACTTAAAGGTTGTCCTATGACAAACAAGTGTCTTATCACCCCAGTTTGAATGAACATGGGACTTCCAAAGATAGCCGAATACAGCGCTCTGCTACCCCCGGCAGTCCCATAGAGTTGGATGGAGCAGGACGGCACTTGGGTGACCACCTCTCCCTTCAAACAGGGGCCCGATTGGTCGGACCCCTGACGATCAGACATTTATCCACTATCCCAGGGATCAGCAACCTCCGGCACTCCAGCTGCTCTGAAACTACAACTCCCAGAATCCTCCTTTTACTTCTATGACAGTTAAGCCTCATGCACACGTCCGTGAAGCACGGACCGTGTGATACCGGCCCGGATTTCTTCTGAGTGCAGGAGCGCACAGCGTCATTGGTTTCTATGACGCCGTGCGATTCCTGCTGCCGCCGCAGTACAGTAATACACTGGTATAGATCTATACCAGCGTATTACTGTACTGCGGCAGCAGAAAGCACACGGCGTCATAGCAACCAATGACGCCGTGCGCTCCCTCACTAAGAAGAAATCCAGGCCGGTATCACACGGTCCGTACTTCACGGACGTGTGCATGAGGCTTTACAAGAACAGCCGAAGAGCTGTGCATGCTGGGAGTTGTAGTTTCACAGCAGCTGGAGGTTGCTGTTCCCTGATCTATCCTGCAGACTGGGGTTGAGCTAAGTTCTGCGTGTAAAGTTCGGGTTATTGAAGAATCCAGCTACCGCGGACCATAACGGAATTTGGAATCCATACCGGGATTCTTCAACAACCCTGAACTTTGGAGGCAGAACTTAAAAAAACAAGTTCGCTCAACACTACTGTAGACACGTGTCTGAAATGGGACAACCCCTTTAAGACTGTCACCCCTCAGGGCGTGTCCTAGACCCCCTTACAGTATATAGATGCCTCACAGGGTGGTCCTTATATACCCCAGTCTGGAGGACCTCCATTATAATGACAAATTCTGTTTCTGCTGGAGTTCCCCTTTAAGAAGCTATAGACCTAGATCTAGCAAATACAAGAAACCCTGCGAATTAATACTATACCCTATGGGGAAACCGCCGTATAGGTATATCAGCCCGGCGGCTCTCCAGGGTCACGGAATATAACGTACCCGTTACCGTGAGAAAGTTCCAGGCGCCACTCCTCCGCTTAGTCACAAGCCAAGTTCCACTAAGCCACTCACTAGACGAGTGACACCTGCACTTCCTGTTTCCGGTATGCCGTACAGCGCTGCAGTCTCACAGCGAGCCTTGGAACGCAAGGTTGGGTGTCGTTTTTTGTTTTTTTTCAACAACCAACTTTATTGTTCTCGTTATAACACACGTTCAGAGCAGCCAGCTGCATATATCATCTTTATCAGGGCAAGACTTATCTGATGTGGACTATGACCAGGGCTGATCACATGATTAGTAGTAATAATCAGCCCTGGTCATAGTCTGCATCAGATAAGTCTTGCCCTGATTACCATGATATATGCAGCTGGCATTTGGGTGACAGGGCAACGTTTCTGCTTTTATTATTTCATTCACATATGCAAGAAAGCATGGGACAGCTGCAGAGGCTTAGCTGCTGGACCCCAGTGCAGAATCCGCAGCATCCCTGCCCCCAATGATCCTGCATCATAGTATTTACTTTTATTGTAGCCCAACTTTTTACCGCCATTCGACAACCAACGTATATCTCCTGGGTAGGCCCCGTCTGAGTTCAGGCCCCAAAGCAGCCGCTTCCCCTATAGCTACGCCCCTGGTGTCTCCCTCACAGTCTCCATGTGGCTCTCAGTCCCTGCTGCTGCACCACCTCTTCCTAGCTGCGTACTCCCCTCTACCACGGTCTAAGATGGGTGTCGCCTCTCTACAGGCTCTTATGCACAGCCCTCCTGCCTGTCTCGGCCCTCATTATTTTGGGTCCAACACACTTTTCTGAGCTGGCGGTCTCAGCTTTTATGTCCATCACACCTGGACCCAACCATTACACACAGGACATAGTCATAGGTCCAACAGAGGTTCTGGCGCCAACCTAGTCCCAGGGGCGTAGCTATAGTGGAAGCAGCAACTACAGGGCCCAAACTCAGAAGGGGCCCACCCATGAGAAGGACTAAAAGGACAGAGTGGCTGCCGGACCTGGTCCTTGTTATCTGGACTAGCCGTAGGAGTGGGGGTCTCACTGGAGAAGGGGGTTGCCCAGAAGTTTCTGTGGGGCCATTATTTCTAGTTACACTACTGCTTAGTCCTACTTGTAGGGTCCGACTTCCCTGCCTGATGAACACCACTGCTCAACGTCCTTCCGCCCCTGCGTCCCCTGATGGGTTTCAAAGATGCATGCCAAACCTGCTGCTGAATAGCAGCCAAGACGGAATGTCCAGCCATCATCCCCAAGACGTGGCCATTGGCCGTCACAGTGATCAGGATTAAAGGGGTTCTCGGGGAATTAAGAAAATAAAAAGTCTTTCACCGAACATGACCATTACAGACCACTCAGATCAGGTTCTCCATTACTTTCCCCAGATTACTATGGTACCTTTCATATTGCCGTCCATCGCCGATTTGCTCCAAAAAACACTTCAGAACCTAATTACCATATGGTATTAAAGGTGCCCAGGGGCAGCGTTCATGCGGCCGGTGCCCAGGCCCCTGGGCGCTTTGCTTACCAAACCCCTCCTCTTTCACCCCTCTGGCCCACTCTTGTTTACGCGGATTACCTCCTCCTCTGTCTGAAATCCCGCGTTCTCGTCGCTCCACAAATTCCCGGCGCGTGCGCACTGCATTGCCTATTATGGGCAGAGGAACAGGGACTTTCAATGCGCATGCGCCAGCCTGCGCAACCCGATCCAGCCGGCGGAGGCACGGGATTTCAGACGGAGAGGAGAAGGTAATCAGATTAAACAAGGGCGGACCAGAGGGGTGAAAGAGGAGGGGTTTGGTAAGCAAAGCGCCCAGGGGCCGGGGCACCGGCCGCATGAACGCTGCCCCTGGTCACCTTCAGAACCTAATTACCATATGGTATTACCATTTTTGGAGCAAATCGCGATGGACTACAATATGAAAGGTACCATAGTAATCTGGGGAAAGTAATGGAGAACCTGATCTGAGAGGTCTCTAATGGTCATGTTCGGTGAAAGACTCCCTTTAAATATTACTTTATTATAAATATATTCCAAAATACATTTAATTAGTTATAATGGCTTGTTATGTCTGGGAAGCAATCATTAGGGGAAATAAAATGGCCGCCATCCTATTAGTACACGCAGAACCCGTCCTAATCACACAGGAGGACAAGTTACTTCACAACACTGAGGTAAAGAGCTCCCTCATCCTCAGGGATTATGGTCCTGAATACAGATGATAAGATCTTCAGCTGAATCTTTGTAGGAATGGAGTTCATGAGAAGACATGAAGTACAGAGAGAATGGACAGGACAGACTGTGGTAATGGAGACTGCGTACAAGAGCTGCTGCTCATTAGCCACAACTCCTCTCTGTACTTCATGTCTCCTCATGAACTCCCACAGTTTCAGCTGAAGATCTGATCATCTGTATTTAGGTACATAATCCCTGAGGATGAGGCAGCTCTTTAGTTCAGTACTGTGACGTAACTTGTCCTGCTGTGTGATTAAGACAGGTTTTGTGTGTACTAATAGGACGGCGGCCATTTTATTTTCCCTGATTGCTCCCTGGACAAAATGAGCCATTATATCAAATGAAAGGTATTTGGGAATATATTTATACTAAAGTAATATTTATGTATTTTCATAATTCCTGGAAAACCCCTTTAAGCCAATAGCAAACAAAAAGGCACTTCATTGTGTAAAACCTTACGTTAGTAGATGCACTCACCGGAGACGGGCAAATGCCTGGCACAACCCAGTGACAGGTCAGGTGGACATAAGACTTGTACGGAAACCGCAGCACTCTCTTGTCTTCAGTGTCCATAGCTTTATTCACCAATACAGTGCAACGTTTCGACCTGTGTGGTCTTTCTCAAGCAACCAGGTCAGGTGGAGATAACCTCTTAGAATAAGGGACTGCCGCTCTTTACCGCTAGCTCCTTAGATAAGGTAAGTACGTGGCGTTCACTGGGTACAACAATGCTCTGTCCTCACGTAGATGAAGGTTAAAACTTTTATTAAAACAAAAATACGTTTCATGACGCGTTTCTGAAGAAAGAGCCGGACCGCCTCAGAAACGCGCCATACAAGCCTATAATTTTCTTTTAATAAAACTTTTAATCTTTATCCCCTTGTGAACATGATTGCAGTGGATGACATTTTCAGGCACCCGACAGATGCTTCTAGGAAACTCCACCAACTACTTGAGCTAGCTGCATGACTGATCGCATTTCCAAATCGGCCGCTGCTTTCACTATAGAACTGTACTCCATTATGGTGGAATGGCAGCATCTAGCTTCTCAATCTGCAGAGGAACGCGGGGCCTCATGAAAGCACCGTATGGCAGCCCGTGCAGAGCCTATGGGTCCATATGCAGCTATACAGGCAGGGGTGTGCACCACCAATGAGGCCAGGTGAGGCGATTGCCTCAGGTAGGGGCAAGAGGGTGGCAGCGGAAGGGCCATGGGCAATGAGTGCGTTCATTGTGGCAAAGGGGTTGGGTTAAGCAATTGGCATGGGGGGGGGCTCTAGTTAAGCACCTTACAATAGGAAAGAGGGAGGGAGGCTCCTGCTCCAGCCAGTTGTCTTCTAGCCAGACCCAGGACTGTGAGGTGGAGCAGAGAGACCTGACAGATCTCCTGGGGCACAGATACAAGCTTTCTTCTTCCTATCCATTTCTAGCTTCAGTTGTAATATGATGAAAGCAGGACCAAGGAAAAGGAGATTCATAGAGAAAGTCTCTCTCTGTGTTTAGTGTTCCTTTGAGTTTCATTGCACCCCTTCAGGTGCAACAACCTGTGCCCCCTCCAGTAGTTACACCCAGAACATGTGTCATGAATAGGCCTTTTAAGATGAAATATGACAATATACAGCAATACAAATATTACGTTTGTTTAGGTAGGGTACATTTTCCTCTCTGGTAGCGCCCCCTGCAGTTTCTCCTGTGGCCACAATTCTTGTCCACCTTCTCCTGCATTCAGTAGGTGGATGGACACGCTCAGTAGCTTTCTCCTCTCAGTGGCGGCGTAGAATCTCATTGTTTTGTCCCTTCTAAAGTCATAGAAGTATATGGCGCGCTCTCTCTCTAAGACCAGGGATCAGCAACCTCCGGGTGTTCTGAAACGACACCTCCCAAAATCCTCGTTTCACTTCTTTGGGAGTTACAAAAACAGCCGAGTAAGGCCTCCTGCACACGACCGTAGGTGTTCCGTTGCCGTATTGCAGACCGCATTTGCGGATCCACACTACACGGGCACCGTTCTGTGTGCGTTGTGCATCACGGATGTGGACCCATTCACTTCAATGGGTCCGCAAATCCAGAGATCCGGAATAGTGCGGAACGGAACAGAACCCTACGGAAGCACTACGGAGCGCTTCCGTGGGGTTTCGTCCCGTACTTCCGTTCCGCAAAAAGATAGGACATGTTCTATCTTTTTGCAGAACGGCGGCCGAAACGCGGACCTATTAAAGTGAATGGGTCCGCGATCCGCAATGCACTGCTGGGAGATGCAGGCGCTCGCTGTCCCATGTGATGAGCTACTGCCCATCATAGCTGAAGATGGGGTGAGTAAAAAAAAAAAGTGAAAATTACACTGGAAAGCAGCATTTTTTTTTTTTTTTTTGCATTGATATACTTAAAATAATGGTGTGCATGCATTACTGCATATATTTTCTTTTTTTCCATTTTGCAGCATAACAATGCATGTACTAAAGAGAAAGTCAAGAGCAAACCACAACGTATTCTGAATATTTTATTATTGGAACGAGTACAAAAAGTTTTCATATATATTAAAAAAAAGATATTTTTAAAATGGTTTAAAGGGGTTATCTGAGATTTGTATACTGATGACCACTCCTCAGGATAGGACATCAGTATCTGATCATTGGATGTCAGATACCCGGGACCCCCGCCGATCAGCTGTTTGAGAAGGCAGCGGCGCTCCTGTGAGCGAGGTGCCGTACATTGTATAGGCGATATGGTGGCTATGCTTGGTATCGGGCTCAGCCTCAAGTGAATGTGAACGCCGGTGCCTTCTCAAATAGCTGACTGACAGGGGTCCGGGATGTCAGACCCCAAACAAGCAGATACTGATGACCTATCCTGAGGATAGGTCAATACTATCAAAATCTCAGAAAACCCCTTTAAACTAAGTGCTTGGGACTTAAAAGTCCTATTTAAAAAGTTGCGTAACGGGGGGCGCGGGGGGGGATTCCACTCAAGTTGAAACCAGTGGAGACTAAGACCAATTTCAGAACCTCCGGAGCCGGTCAATGGCAGTCAGAGATAATCTTTGGAAATATGAATTTAGGATGTGGTTTCACATGGATTTTGGTCTACTACATCTCCTTCAGTCTGAAATGCTAGACTGGGCTTAATGCTGATATCAGAGGATGAAGGTTTCTTAAAGGGCATCTGTCAGCAGATTTGTCCCTATGACACTGGCTGACCTGTTACATGTGCACTTGGCAGCTGGAGGCATCTGTGTTGGTCCCGTGTTCATATGTGCCCGCATTGCTGAGAAAAATGATGTTTTATTACATGCAAAAGAGCCTCTAGGAGCAACGGGGCGTTACAGTTACTCGTAGAGGCTCAGCTCTCTCTGCAACTGCCTCGTCCTCTGCACTTTGATTGACAGGGATCAAATTTTCTCTGCCTGACCCTGTCAATCAAAGTGCAGCTGCAGAGAGAGCTGAGTCTCTAGGTGTAATGGTAACGCCCCCATTGCTCCCAAAGGCTCATTTGCATATATTAAAACATCCCTTTTCTCAGCAATGCGGGCACATATGAACATGGGACCCACACAGATGCCTTCAGCTGCCAAGTGCACATGTAACAGGTCAGCCAGTGTCATAGGTACAAAACTGCTGACAGATGCTCTTTAACTTCCCCTCTAAGGACAATAGGAAGATTCAGTTCATGAAAACGTTGGTTGTGACCGCTGGGCCTATATGAAGACTGTACGTGATAGGTTTCACTTAGCACCATATTGTAAATTAGAGAGATTGTACCGGATTAGAAAAACATGGCTGCTTTCTAACGAACATTGCACCACACCTGTCCAGAGGCTGTGTCTCCATGCACTCTATGGCGGGGAGATACAAGACGCACCGTTTCCAGAAGAAAGCAGCCATGTTTTTCTGCTCCTGTACAACCCCTTTAATAAACTAAAGGAAGTATCTGTTGTAAACGCAGCGATCATCCATCTGCTCCAGATTTTTTGTTAACCCACAGAAAAAAGTTGCACCGCGCCTGCGGGTTGGAAGAGTGGCCCACAGGCCGAGCACAGACATAGAACTGACGGCCGCAGTTAGGACCGGACTTTTTTACCGTACGCAGGACACAGGGCTCTCCGTGACCCTTACAGTTGGGTGGAGGAGGTGGTCCTTTCAGAAGGGTCTTCCAGAAGGCAGTTGGCGGTTGGTTTCCATTTTGACTTCCAGAGGTTGGAGGCAGAGAACAGCCTTGTTGTGTCGTTAGCGTCACATTCTTCGTCTCAGACTCAGAGATTACAGACTTCTTCTCACCATTGCTCAAGGCTGTTGACTTAGGGACGACGGGTTTGAAGAAGCCGAGAAGGCTGCCCTGCCCACTTTTGGGACCCGGTTTACCTTTCTTACCATTACTTCCGCCAACCTTCTCATTTGTCCTCTTACGGGCAGCACTTGGTTCAGAGCTTTCACTTGAGGACTGAGAACTTGACTGCTCCTTGGTGTCTCCAGTTGAAACTTCAAGCAAGTATTTGTTCTTTCTAACCAGAAACTGAGAAAGCTTCTGCTGCCGACCAGCAAACTCTGGGAGGTACTTGGTGCATAGGGACGGGCATTTGAGAGCTGCCAGTGGGAAACATTTCATAAGCACTTTAACTGGGCAATGGTCAGATCCTTCAACCTCTGGCAGAATAATGGAGTCCAAAAACTCAGCTTCTACCAGCTTTCGGTTGGCCAGAATATAGTCTATGCGAGTGCCATAGTTGGTCTGCCGTGCGCCAGAAGCAGAACACCAGCACGTGAAGGCATTCTTCTGGGTGGGATGAAAGTAACGGAAGCTGTCCAGAAACAGACCCCCAACATTTGGTTGATTGGCATCTTCCGTTTTGGATGTGGTAGGGTCAGCAAGGAACTGGTTCAACCACTGTCGTCCTGGGTTCTCCTCAAAAACTTCCTAAAATGTTGATGTGAAAACAAATGCAAAAAGAATGAAATGAATATAAAAGCTAAAACCAACATGTAAAGGGTAAAATAACTTATGGAAACAACATTATAAATCCACATTTGTTTCCAAAATTAGTTTTCCCTCTCTCTCTACTTCATGTTATTGCAGGTTCCCAGAGGACCTCACATAAAGGGGTTGTCTCACTTCAGCAAATGGCATTTATCATGTAGAGAAAGTCAATACAAGGCACTAATGTATTGTGATTCTCCATATTGCCTCCTTTGCTGGCTGGATTCATTTTCCCATCACATTATACACTGCTCGTTTCCATGGTTACGACCACCCTTCTAATCCAGCAGCGGTTGTCGTGCTTGCACACTATAGGAGAAAGAACTTTGTCCTACAAATGTGACTTGCACCCATCTCTAGAACGGGGCCCCATCTTGTGACCACAGTGATTGTTGAGGAGGCCGAGTGTGCTCGGATCTCTCCATTCACTGCTATGGGAGCTCAGAAAATAGCCAAGGAAGCTTCTAGTCAACATTTACGGCATATCCTGCAGAAGGAAATAACCCTCTAAACTCTATAGGCATGCAGTAAATTTCTACAACACAAGGTGGCGCTGTAGAAGTATAAAACAGGCCACGATTCTTTCATTTTAAAGGGAACCTGTCACCGGGATTTTGTGTATAGAGCTGAGGACATAGATTGCTAGTTGGCCGCTAGCACATCCGCAATACCCAGTCCCCATAGCTCTGTGTGCTTTTATTGTGTAAAAAAAAACCGATTTGATACATATGCAAATTAACCTGAGAGTAGTCCTGTCGCTGACTCATCTCAGGTTAATTTGCATATGTATCAAATTGGGACTGGGTATTGCGGATGTGCTAGCGGCCATCTAGCAACCCATGTCCTTAGCTCTATACGCAAAATCCCGGTGAAAGGTTCCCTTTAATGCTGCAATTCAATATATACCGCTAGTGGATAGCTGGACCAATCTTACAATAGGGCAGGGACTAGCAATCAGAGGCTTAAAGGGGTTGTCCGGGCTTTTAATATTGATGACCTATCCTCAGGATAGGTCATCAATATTAGATCGGTGGGGGTCCGACAACCGGCACCCCCACCGATCAGCACGTGCCGTCTCCCTTCCGGTTTGCTGCTGCTTTGCCATAGACAGCAGCGGTGAGCAGAAAGACGGGAGAAGGCACGTGCGCCTGCGCGCACCGTCTCCTCATACAGCTGATCGGCGGGGGTGCCGGTTGTCGGAGGATAGGTCATCAATAATAAAAGCTCGAACAACCGCTTTAAAAGGAGTATTCCTGTTGTTGCAAGTTATCTCCTACTCACAGTGGTAGGAACCCCCACCGACCTATTAGCTGTGGATAGGGGATAACTTTAAAGGGGTTTTCTGGGACTAAAAACATTGACGTCTGGTTGGTGGTGAACGGAATGACTACCATTAGAATAAAAGGGGCGCCGCTCTGCATTCATACAGCAGCTCGTCTCTATGATGCTGCCGCCCAGCGCCATTTAAGTCAATGGGGCTGAATTGCAGTACCAGGCACAGTCGTTAAATAGGTTCTCTTCACAGATGCCCCAGAACTTACCAGATCTGTCGGATCACAGTGGTCAAGGGGTTTATGAGACGTATTCACGTCACCCAGTATAATCACATGGCTGAAACAAAGAACGAATACAGTCACGAATTAATCATTTCCATTGCAAATCACACATGCATCGGCCTCTGGCCTTCCCACTTACCCTCCATTTCTCAAAATGGTTTCTGCACGGATCTGAAGCAAGCGGTAGAAGCGCAGTTTGTAGGTCTTGCGTTCAGGCTTCTCGGGGTCTGCTCTCGGGCAGTAAACATTGATCACAGTCAGAGTGTCCTCCTTACCGTCCGCTGTGCTGGAAGACAGAATTTATACCACTATCATTCACAATGTGGAAAGCTAGAAACGTATCCTCTATGAACAATGGGGGTCTGATTGCTGGGATTGCAGTGATTATGAGAACGGAGGGAGGGGGGGGGGTGTTCTGCATCCCCATAGGATTAGATCGGCAGATTGTATACGTCTACTGCTGCTGAATTCATACTATATGGAGCTACAGGACATAGCTAGCTGACCGCTGAGCTACCTTTGGCCATCCCATAGAGAATCATAGTGTTACTATTAAGAATATAACACTCACCCCATCCCACCATTTTCACCAGTGGTAACCTTAAAAGGAGCTGGCTACCTTTTGGGGGGTTCCAGCAACCCCCCCCCCCTCCAGGGCAGGTAAGCAAAGGGAAATATGCTCACCTGCCCATGGGTCCTGACTACTTTGCTCCCTGGCCGCGTCTGCCTCTTTTGGGTCACCGCTGTCAACATCCACTTTGATGCCACCTGACCCTTTTGCACCTTATGACCAATTGACATAATGCAAGAGGAGCAGGTCACAGCTGCAGTGGCATCAAAGTGGATGTTGACTACGAGGGGCCCCCCAAAAAGGGCAGCCGAGGCTGGAAAACCAAGGAGCTGGGACCCAGCAGCGGGGAAGATGCAAGTATGGTTTCCCTTTGCAGCTCTCCCCAGGAAAGAGAGGTAGGTTTGCCCAACTGCAACCCCTTTAAAAGGAACCCGTGGGAAGCATAAAGTAGTGACAGACACTGATTTCAGCGGTTTGTCATTTATGAGCTAAAACCAAGTGGATGACAAAAACCATCAACATAATCATTGGAAAAAGAGTCACAGCGGTTTGAGAAGAGTCCTGGTTATTCATGAGCTCCCGATCTCCCTGCCCACCTACCGACGACTGACAGTTCTCTCCTAGGGAGAACACGAAGGAGAAGATTGCCAATCAGCAGGTGGGAGAGATCATGGAGGAGCTCATAAATAACCATGACTCTTCTGAGACAGCCAGGACTCTTTTCCAGGCCCAGACGGCTCCGATTACGATGCTGATTCTCGGCAACCACTTACTTTTAGCTCCTGAATGACACACGGCTGGAATCAGAACGTCTGTCACTACTTTATGCTGCCCTCAGTGAAGGCAGCATACAGGGGATGACAGGTTCCCTTTAACAAATACAGTACTTATGGCTGCAGCTGCATTTATCCGATAATATGGAATCACGTGTCTGGATTACTAGATTACCAGTGTTTGCAGATGTCATACAGTCAGGTGAAGGAATCCACAACTTACAGAATCGTGTGCTGTGTGATCACGGCTCTCCCCTCTTGGTCTAGGGACAGTAGCTCCTCTTCAGAGAACTCCTCCGTATTGCCATAGCAGCCAATAGACCCTTTGTGACCGTTCAGTTGTCCTGAGAGACCCTCCTCTGCCGCCAATGGGGTTGTGGTGTTTTTACAGAACGTAGCAACTCCTGTAGGACAGAGAATGATCCGCTGGGTGATTTACAATCTATTCAGCTAGTCTTTATAAGCTACATATGTTTAAAGGGCATCTGTCAGCAGTTCTGTACCTATTAAACTGGCTGACCTGTTACATGTGCACTTGGCAGCTGAAGACATCTGTGTTGGTCCCATGTTCATATGTGCCCGCATTGCTGAGAAAAATGTTTTAATATATGCAAATGAGCCTGTAGGAGCAATGGGGGCGTTACCATTACACCTAGAGCCTCAGCTCTCTCTGCAACTGCCGCGCCCTCTGCATTTTGATTGACAGGACCAGGCAGTGTAAAAGTCATCGCACCTGGCCCTGTCAATCAAAGTGCAGAGGGAACAGCAGTTGCAGAGAGAGCAGAGCCTCTATGAGTAATGGCAACTCCCCCATTGCTCCTAGAGGCTCATTTGCATATATGCAAACATCACTCTTCTCAGCAATGCGGGCACATATGAACATGGGATCTACACAGATGTCTTCAGCTCTGTAACATGTAACAGGTCAGCCAGTGTCATAGCTACAAAACTGCTGACAGATGCCCTTAATATTGCCCCTGACAGATGTCAGCGGAAAGCTTCCATAAGGGCTTATGCCCATACGACCGTATGTATGTAACAGGGATCCGCAAAAAAAACGCATGACATCCGTGTGAGGTCCATGTTGCATCAGTTATTGGTTTTTTTTGCGGATCATTGTAACAATGCCTGTCCTTGTCCTATTCTTGTCCATTTTGCAGACATGTTCATTTTTTTGGGCAGAACGGACATGCAGACATTCAGAAACGGAATGCACACGGAGTCATTTCCATTTTTTTTTTTTTTTTGCAGACCCATTGAAGTAAATGGTTCTGTATACGGAACTGTAAAAGAAAAAATGGAACAGACACGGAAATAAAATACGTTTGTGTGCATGAGCCCTAAATGTGTCCACCCCTCCTCCTTCCTACTTCTTTCTAGTAGTCATTCCAGGCCGCTAACCACTTTCCCCAGTAATTACTTCAGGTACCCTCACCATTTCTCCATTAGTCACCCACACCCATCCTCCCTCAGGTCTCGTACCTTCCCAACCCCCTAATAGTCATAGCCCCCCACACTTAGTCAATGATCTAATGCAGGGATGCCCAACTTGCGGCCCTCCAGCTGCTGCAAAACTACAACTCCCTGCTTGCCCGGAAAGCCTACAGCTATCACCCTACAATAGCTGGAGGGCCGCAGGTTGAGCATCCCTGATCTGATGTATATAGCCAGATTTACTCCCATAACTAAAAGTCCATTACTATCACGAAGCGTGCGAGTAACGGCCCATTAGGAGATCATTTGCATTGATGTCTTCCGCCCAGACACAATGGATCCATCTGAAGCTGGTATGGATGTACTATTCATTTCCATTATTGATATAGCACCAACATATTCTGCAGCGCTGTTCAGTCACAAGACCGTTGCCCCTCCGTGCCTGTGCTGTGGGGCTCACAATCTAGGGTCCGGGGTCCATCTTATAGCCAATTAAAATATTAGTTGGAATCGAATTAGGACCCCACTGAGCCACACGGTCCATTCACTGACCCCACTATGCACCATGTCGTGTGTAACAATACTGGACCGTGCAGCCGCCCCATGATCACCATGTAGCAGACGTGAATAGGGTGGAATCTGAAAGGGTTAAAAAGGAATTACTACTTACCAGAGTATCCACTTCTCACACGGCAGAAACTGAAGTAGGAATTGTACCCCTCAACTATAGCGACGGGCTCCTCCAGCAAGTCTCCTACGGACAGATGACGAGAACCTATCAATTTCTGATCTCAGGCCGCAAGTGAGAAAGCGGATAAAGAGCAGAAGACACATTGGGGGGGGGGGGTCATTTGTTAAGACCGGCATTTTAGATGCGCTGGCGGCGGATCTGCCAAAATTATGGAGAGGCCTAGAGGTCTAAGCCTAAAACAGATGTAGAAAATGATAAATGAGATGGGCCTGCATCAGGAAACTTGACTGTGTGGCCGCTTAGACGTAGGCAAGGCAGAAAAGAGGGTCGAGAAGAAGGAATGTGTTAGGTGTGACCACACAGTGTGGCCGCATGAGCCGTGGCGGGCTCCCAGTACCGAATCAGGACCACATTGTTTAGTTGGTGGTGATTGTTAATGGCTTTGCGTCCATTATGACAAATGACTAGAAGCAATGCGGTCCCAATGTTTTGAAACCCAGAGGTTTTTTCGTTTTCATTTTTCTTCCCTATCTTCCTTGAGCCATAACTTTTTATATTTCCATTCACGTAGCTGAATGAGGGCTTATTTTTTGCAGGACAAGTTGGACTTTCTAATGCAACCGTTATTTATGGCAAATACAATGTAGAGGGAAGCTCTAAAAACTGACCGATGTCCTTCATTCTCTGGGTCAGTACTACTACAACGATACCACAGTTTTTTTTTATTATATCTAAATAGTGTAAAAATACATTTTAACTTTGAAACAAAAAAAGTTATTTTTTCTTTTACATCACCATATTCTGCCCCCCATAACTTTTTAATAGTTATATCTACTGAGCCATGTGGGGCTCTTTTTTTTTTGCGGGACGATGTGTAGTTTTTATTGATACCATTTTGGAGTGTGTGTGACTTCTGATCACATTCCATTTTTTTGAGTAAGAGAAGCACTGAAAAAATGGCAAATTGCCCATTTTTACCCTTTTTTCTGTTACACCAATGTCACGCTTCGGTGTGGGAGGGAAACACCACACTGAGCATAGGAGGGAAGGGAGGAACAGCAAATCAGTCCTGAGAACTAGGGAAGGAAGATGGATACCTCCTAGTGAAAACTCTAACCAAAATTCTGACTGACTGCCAGTATGAACAGACCCCAAGGGTAGGTGAGATCATACGCAGGAAAACCCAGAGTCCTATCAAGCCCCATAGGACCCTGGTACTAATGGCAGGGACGAGACTACCTGTTCCTCCAAAAGGAAGGACGAACAGGAGTCTCCCTTAGGCCTAATACAAACAATAGGGAAATGCAACACACAGAATCTAAACAAAATACTAAAGGGAAAGGAAAGACTTAACTTCAAAGGAGCAATGGAAGCACCAGGAACTCAGCCAAAATCCAACCACAATCTATCCAAAGGTCCAAACAGAAGCTAAAAACCGCACAGCATTGTGGGAGAAGCAACTATAAACAGAGAAGGTTAAATGACCCTAAGGCTAGGTCTACACGACAACATTTGTTGCGCGACAGATAGGGCACAACTACACTGCAACATTTGTCATACAACAATTTTTATAATGGCAGTCTATGGTCTCGCGCTGCGACTGTCACAGAAAAATCCATCTCAAATGGATTTTCTGCAACTGTCGTGTCGCAGTATGTTGCAGTGCGACACTATAGACTGCCATTATAAAAATTGTCGTGCAACAAATGTCGTCGTGTAGACCTAGCCTAATAGTCACACCTGGGGAAAGAAGGTGCGGCAAGCACCAGAAACAACACAGACGTTATTTGATCCAAACAGAAAACATGTCAGATCAAACTACGTGTTACCAGTCTCACCGATCTCTTGCCACTTATTGCGGGAACGTCCGTGACAGCCATTGGCCGCATTGGAAAAAACGAGATTTTTGTGAAACTCACCTGTAAAATCTCTTTCTCGCGTGGTTCATTGGGGGACACAGGACCGTGGGGACACAGGACCGTGGGACACAGGACCGTGGGTATAGCTTGCTGCTGCCACTAGGAGGCGACACTAGGCTGAAAAGTGATAACTCCTCCCCTGCAGGCTATACCCCCTCCAGCCTGGAGAGAGCATATCAGTTTGTGCCCAAGCAATAGGAGTAGGAAAAAATAACCATACGGTAAACAATCAACAAATGACCAACAAATGACCAACGCCAGCCGGAGCAAACCAGAACTGGGGCCATACTGGCTCCACAACCGCCAACAATCACAGCAAACAGAAATCACTGGGTGGGAGCTGTGTCCCCCAATGAACCACGCGAGAAAGAGATTTTACAGGTGAGTTTCACAAAAATCTCGTTTTCTCGCTGGTATCATTGGGGGACACAGGACCGTGGGACGTCCTAAAGCAGTCCACGGGGAGGGAACAAATCACATGCCCATGGAGAAGAAACCCTCGAGGATGCGTAACTCACTGCCGCCTGCAAGAATTTGCTGCCCGGAACAGTACCCGCCGGCGCCTAGGAAGGCACCCGGTAAGACTTGAAGAACGTGTGCCCGGAAGACCAAGATACCGCCTTCAACACTGGAAGCTACTGCATGAAGGAGATGGACCCGAGAAGCGCCGACCGCAGGTCGGGTGGGCCAAGACTCAGCTGGGCGTTGCTCACCCGAGGGCGCATGCCCGAGCAACTGTTGAACAGATCAATCTGAAAAACATCCCTTGGAGGCCGCAGCCTTGACAAGGACCCCAAGATAAGAATTGGTAGAAGTCCGTAGGGCTGTAAGTGCTAGACAAGGACAAGCAAGGTCATAGGCCAAATCACATGGCTGATGGAGAGCTCGGTCCATGTACTACGAGGGAGAAAGAAAAGAAACCCATGTCTGCGAGGCGTGGAAAGGCGACCACCTTCTGCGAAAAAAGAGGATCCTGGACGGAACACTGCCCGATGCCATACTCAAAGAAAACAGTACGCACAAGAAGGCAAATCAATTCAGAGAAAAAAATAAAAATAAAAAATAACGCCACCAACAGCTGGCTCCCGGCCGCAGCTGTGGAAGCAGAACTAAAAAGGCCAAGCCCGTAGGATTCACCTCTGGCCCAGAGAACACCCCCTAGGGAGCGGAATATCGGTAGACCAACGCCCCTATAGCCATAGAGGCTGGTGGTGAGATTTCTAGTGAGAGAAGCTGCCTGAGAATCACTAAGAAACAAACGCCTGAGCCAGGCGTGCCCCACTGCAGGTCAAAGGATCAATGCCCCACGGGAAAGGGATAGTAAAGCCAATGAGAGCACCGCCAGTGATGGGAAACCCCGTCAGTGACCATATTTCAACAAAGCGGCAACGCTGCCTGGAAGGGCAGATGAGTGGAACAAAGATGAGAGAAATACTCTAGTCGGGTGAAGTTCGACCACGACGTCCAACGCCTCCACCATAACCGAGGAACCCTGGGTCCGTGAAAAAATAGAGATGGGCTTCCAGAGCCGTACCACCCATGACTACTGGTCAGCTAGACAGGAGGATAAGGAGATCAGTTATCCACCACGAGGGGAGACCGGAAAGGAAACGTGTGATCCGTACCGGGGACGAAACCCCTACTAGCGGGGGACGTCGCAACAGACACCCGCTCTACCCGTCTTGGGAGGGCTCTCAGTCAACCCCCGGACTGAGCAGTGAATGAACAACCACCATTGCTTGAGGTGATATCACTGACATCTGAAGACAGGTAGCACCAATGGCGATACGGTATGACTACTAGAATCCAGGTCCCGCTTAGAACGGCAATCTAGTGTTGACGAGTGCCGTAGGGACTGATCTACCCAGTAGAACGCACTCAAAAGGTAGGTGCTGATCAGCCATGGTAACTACACTATCACCATCCCCGAGCAGACGACAGAAGGACAATAGTCAACAATAATAATGAAGAGGACCGGCACTCATTGTAGTCTTCAACAAAAGATGATGTCTCTATTGGACACATACAACACTGACACGTTTCGGCTAACATCACGAGCGTCTCTCAAACATATGGATATGGATTGGATGTGGCAGAAGGACAACAGTTGTCAGAGCCACGGACCCCCATTGGTAGTAAACCAAAAAGAGGCCAGAACTAAAGCCCATTCCCATGTGAAACTGGAGCTCTACAGCGTCTAGTGGTGATGCGATCCTCCGCCGGAAGGGGGGGCCCTACAAGGGAAGCCCCAAGAGTAATGCTCACGCCATACTCCAGCCGAAGAGTAGGCCACCCGTAGAGGTCACTGATTCTCTTGTCAGAGGAATCTGTTGCCTGACGAAAGAACTGTGCAGAAGGAACCTCAGCATGTAGTGGTGACTCAAACACCCCTCGTGCGGTAGGGGCTACCGCATGCTCCGCCAGCGTGGACATGAGGGGAAGGCCGGAGGACATCCAGTAGAAGTTCTGGTATCAAGCTGGCCCAGCCAGTAGAGCTAACCTTAACCCTCCACCTGACAAGGGCGCTGAACAGGAGCAACTGCCGAATTAGTACCAGGGCAGAACCCCTACCTGAGGGGGGTCGTCTCGCTACAGCGATTAGGAGCATCTAGCCCTAGCACGAAGACTACCCTGCGAAGGATAAGCCGTTGTAGTAGCCACTGCAGATTGCCAGCATAACGCCCTCACCCAGACAAGGATGAGTGGTAGACGAAGCACCCGGAGTCGGTGGAATATTCGGCTTGCCGGATCTTGACCAGTACTCTGTGCAGTGTGACTGACCTGCAACGGTGGAGGCTCATAGGGATAGGGAGTCACTAGGACACACAAGGCTGGTGACCCCCTGAGAGCACAAAGGCCACATTCTTGTGTCTCCAATAAGTGCATGAAGAAAAAGGGATACAATATGAGAGTATCCATAGTATCCAGTGGCAAAATCCATATGCCACTAGATGGAGAATATCAGGCACCAGCGGTACCGACTGTTGCCACAGACCACCTGTGAAAGAAACCAAGGCATCTAAAGTCGTGGCGTAGCTGAAATACAGCATACAAAGAGGTAGCGATTCCCCCGTAACTGGATCGTTTGTAGAGCGTAATGCCCTAGGAAGTATGTGATGGCAAATGGGAGACCGACGGAAGCGCAAATCCCCGGTTAGGGAAGGGGGTAGCGATAGTCAGAACCGCGATCCACGGAAGTGTAAGTACCCACTCAATGGAGGGGGAAAATCTACGCCAAGCACTGCGCCCAGTGGCAGTGCCAACGCATTACCTATGATCGGGAGTAACATATCCAGTAAGTACTGTAACCCGAGGTAGTGCAAATACAACACCCATCGAAGGGGGTAACGCACCTAGCAGGAACTTGCATATGACGAGTTCCGTACCCTGTGGGAAGTGCCATCATCCCACCCCAGTAAGGGGGTAATGCGTATGTCAACATTTGCGACAGCAGTGAGAATGCCATAATGCCACCTATACAAAAGGTTAATGTATGCTGACGATACTGAGCTCAGTGGAACTTCAATTCCGCCACTCACAGAACGAGGGGCACCTATGGCTGGCATTGAGGCTAATGCTAGTGAGGTCAGTCCACCTCAGGAAGGAGGTAATACCCAAATTAAGCACTGTATCTAGTAGAAGAGTAAATAGTGCCTAAGGAAGGGGTTAATGCTACACCAGAACCGGTTAGCACGGACGTAATCTAGGAAAAATAATCCGGAATCATGTCGGAGTCCGAATAACTGTCCTGCTTCGGCCCACTCGTGCGCAGTTCCACCTCTCAGCCTCTAGCCCATGGCTGTTGCAGGCTGTGGCGGTGTCGATATAAGAACCAAAACTACCCGGAGGTGGAATGGAACCAAAGGTCTGCTCACCGATTGCGCAGACGGTGCTCTATTAACCAAACGACCCAGGAGGGTGGATTGGGAACTTCCAGAGGTCCTCCGGTGAGTTGCGCAGGAGGAGAAACTCAAACAGACGCCCCCGGAGGGTGGATGGGAAGTTTCAGTTGTCCTCAACTGGATTTTTGCGCAGTTGGATTTTGCGCAGTTGTAGCACCATTAACCAACCGGCCTCAGAGGGCGGATTGGGATCCTTCCGATGTACCCCACTGGATTTATGCAGTTGGAGCATGATCAACCAAACGGCCCGGAGGGCGGATTGGGGACCCTTCGGATGTACTCCACTGGATTTACGTAGTTGGAGCATTATCAACCAAACGGCCCAGAGGGCGGAATGGGAATCCCTCAGATGTACTCCACTGGATTTGCGCAGTTGGAGCATAATCAACCAAACGGCCTCAGAGGGCGGATTGGGATCCTCCAGATGTACCCCACTGGATCTATGCAGTTGGAGCATTATCAACCAAACGGCCCGGAGGGCGGAATGGGAATCCCTTCAGATGTACTCCACTGGATTTGCGCGGTTGGAGCGTAATCAACCAAACGGCCTCAGAGGGCGGATTGGGATCCTCCAGATGTACCCCACTGGATCTATGCAGTTGGAGCATTCTCAACCAAACAGCCCGGAGGGCGGAATGGGAATCCCTCAGATGTACTCCACTGGATTTGCGCAGTTGGAGCAAAATCAACCAAACGGCCTCAGAGGGCGGATTGGGATCCTCCAGATGTACTCCACTGGATTTATGCAGTTGGATCATTATCAACCAACGGCCCGGAGGGCGGATTGGGATCCCTCAGATGCACTCCATTGGATTTTGTGTGCTGAGGAAGGCAGGATCTGTATGCGCATAATTTTTTTTTTTTTTTTTTTTTTTTTTTTTTTGGTGGGGACCTAGCCTGCTATGGAGAGGAGGTCAGGGAGGGCTGTATACTGCAATATTAAGGCACATTGTGCCTGCAGACAGAAACCTAGAGTAAACAGGGGCCTGAAATGAGTGAGGAAGGTCCGGCCTAGAAGGCCGCAAAGCCGGGGACTAAATTATGACGCCGGCCGACCGGACTCACCGCTAGTCAGCACAGAGCGTACCTGGAGCAATGTCCGGAATGCGGTCGCCTGTGTCCACTGACCGCGTAAGCCCATCGGAGGAGTAAATTAGCGTGGCCGGAGGGAAAAGAAAGAAATAAAAAGGTAGGCCCGAATAAAGCCGGGGCCTAGATTTTGCGGCGTCCGGCCGAGTATGGGGAACCGTTCTGCCTGCTCTCCTGGGACGGCTTAGCGGGCTCCAGAAGGAGCCGCCGAGAAGATGCGTCGCTTGGCCGGCCGGGAAGCCACCCGGTCGGTCGGAGAGCAGGGACCGGAATAGGGCGCAGAAGGCGCCTGTTTTAGATCGGGAAGGTGAAAACAAGATGGCGCCGCCGCGGAATGGGATTAACCCTTTCTACCGAGGTGAGCTGGGCGACGGGTGGAGGATTCGTTACCCCCTCCAGAAGGTGGCCATGTGAGGGGGACAGGGAGGGGCAGTAAAACTCACCTGTCTTCATCTGTGGTCTTCACCCTTAATCTTGTACCAGCAGGGCCACCCCACGACCGCTGGCACCAGGCATCAGGGGTCCAGGTAGAGAAGGGCTGGAGAGTAGGTGGCCCTCTTGCTGGCGGGAAGCAGGGGAGCGAGGCTGCCCTGGTCCGCTTTGTCTTCTTGGGGGGAGGCAGGGCGGTGGAGCAGGCAACACCGGCCAGCCTCCCAGGGAGACAGAGACGCATGCGAATCTGTGCCCCTAACCTAAAAAAATAAAATAAAATAAAAACAAATTGTAAAAGAGCCACCCTGCTAAGCAGGGAGGTCTGCCTCCTACGACACTAAGCTAAAAACTGATATGCTCTCTCCAGGCTGGAGGGGGTATAGCCTGCAGGGGAGGAGTTATCACTTTTCAGCCTAGTGTCGCCTCCTAGTGGCAGCAGCAAGCTATACCCACGGTCCTGTGTCCCACGGTCCTGTGTCCCCACGGTCCTGTGTCCCCCAATGATACCAGCGAGAAATATTTTTATAATACGGGTGTTGTCGGTTGCGGTGATGCCCATGATGTTTATATTTTTTGTTATTTAGGTATTTATTTTTTTATTATACGGAAAGGGGGGCGATTTAAACTTGCCTCTTTCTTATGTTGGCCTGCCACCTGGTGGCCAAAATAAGAATTGCACACTTCAAGCGAGGCTGAGCGCGTTGAAAACAATTACAGGCATCCTCATTGGCCAGAGAGGATGCCGATAACAATCTTCCGGGTTTTTTGACCCTTTAGATGCTGTGATCTCACGGCATCTAAAGGCTTTAATTACCGCGATCGGCATTATTGCCGATCGCAGTAATTAGCCGCGGGTCTCGAGCTTTTGAAACAGCAGAGACCTGCCAGCCATGACGCCCGGTTGCACGTGGGCACCATGTTTGTCTATCGCTCCAGTGCCATACATGTACGGCGCTGGTAGCTAAAGGGTTAAAGGGGCTGGCCCCTCTCATACACTGATGGCATATCGTTAGGATAGGCCATCAATGCCAGGTAGCAACAGGTCCTATCTGGTCCCACTCCTATGTGCAGAACAGAAGTGAAGGCGTGCTACATGCTCTCCATTCATTGCTATGGGAGTTCCGAAAAGAGTCAAGAAAGCGCGCCTGGCTCTTCTTGTAAGTCCCATAGCGATGAATGGAAAGTACACTGCTGGAAGTACCCGAGCACTTTCTGAACTGGGAAACCTGAGGTGGGACCTGCACCTATATGACACTGGTGGCGTCTCCTAGCAACGTATGAGATGGGCAGAGCCCTTTAATTGGAGCCCCCTGCGGTACTCGACTGCAATGCGGTCATACCCGATCCAGACCCTGCAGAGGTTTTAGATGGGTTGCATCCCCACGGACTCGGCTCCTGTGACTACAACACTTACTGGTGACTTTAGTTTCCTGGAGGCAGATGATGTCGGCATCTAAAGAGTCCAAGATCTCTTTGAGTCCTACGCGTGTTGCTCGAATACCGTTAATATTCCAGCTCACAATCTTCATCCTGACGACAGAAAAAAAGCGGGTCACCCGTCCAACCATCTGCACACTGGCTGTGTATGTTCACATGGCCAAGCCTATTTTTAATAAACAGAGTGTCCTATCCCTATATTACAGATGTTCTGCCCATAAAAGTCAATGGAGCGTTGAAAAAATAAAAAAAATATACACATTACGAGGATATACAGATCCATCTATGTTCTGTATGGGAGCTGTATTCATGTAGAATCAATGTACATTAACCCCTTAAGGTCGAGGCCCATTTTTATTTTTGCATTTTGGATTGTTCCAATACCCATAACTTTTTTCGTTCACACAGCTATATGAGGACTTTCTTTTTTTTGCAGGACAAGATGGATTTTTTTTTTTTATTGCCACCATTTAATTTACCATGTCTCGTACTAGAAAACAGGGGGGGGGGGAATTGTTTGTGTGACAAAAATGAAAAAAAATAATAATCTGAATTCGGTCAAGGGTTTTAGGGTTTTGACATCACAGCATTCAATGTGAGCTAAAAATGACCTGAGCTCTTTTTTCTGCGGCTCAATACGAATGCGGCGATACCAAACTTGTATAGGTTTTTATTATTTTACTACTAAAAAAAAAATTATATATATATATTTTAATAATAATAATAATTTGAAAAAAATTGCCATATTCTGACAACCATTAACTTTTTTATATTTCGGTCTACAGAGCTGTATGAGGGCTTGTTTTTTTGTGTAACGAACTGTATTTTTTGTTGGTACCATTTTTGTGGTATGTACGTATTGTAATCACTGTTATTAAATTTTTTGGGGGGACAAGATGACAAAAAAAAATGGCAAATCTCATGTTTTTACATTTTTTTTCAGTTACGGCGTTCACTGTATAGTAATTTTTTAAATATATTTTAATAGTTCAGACATTTTCGGACATAGCGATACCTAATATGTTAAATAATTTTTATTGTTTAGATATTTTTATATGTAAAAGTTGGAAGGGGGTGATTTAAACTTTTAATATATTGGTGTTTTTTTTTTATTTTACTTTTTTTTTTATATAAGTATTAGGCCCCACATGGGATCTTTTGTTCCCCTCTCCTATTCACCCTAAGGCCTCATGCACACGACCGTTTGCGGTCCCCAATGCACTGCAACATCCGTGCGGCTGCCGCAGACAGATCTAGGCCCATTCAACTTGAATGGGCCCGTGATCTGTCCGCACCGCAAAAAAGTAGCGCATGCACTACTTTTTTGCGGTGCGGAGGCACGTACAGTAAACCCACAGAAGCACTCCGTAATGCTTCCGATCCGTGCTTCCGTTCCGCATCTCCCGGATCGCGGACCCATTCAAGCTTTGTGACCTTTTAAAGGGAGTGTGTCACCGGAAATCCACCGACAGACCAGGTACAAAGCCTTTCACTTAGCGACCCGATGCAATTAAGGGCTTGTTCACACGACCGTTACCGTATTGCATAACGCGGGTCCGCAATACACAGGGCATCGTTCTGTGTGCATTCCTCATCACGGATGCGGACCCATTCACTTGAATGGGTCCACAAATCCGGAGATGCGGTGCGGAACAGAACCCTACGGAAGCACTACGGAGTGCTTCATGGGGTTCCGTTCTGTGCCTCCGCACTGCTGAAAGATAGAACTTGCTCTATCTTTTTGCGGAACGGACGGGTCGCGGGCCCCATTCAAGTGAATGGGGTAGCGATCTGCATGCAGCAGCCCCACGGCCGGTGCCCGTGTATTGCGGACCGCATTTTGCGGTCCACAGCACGGGCACGGAGGGGCAACAGTCTTGTGAACAAGCCCTAAGGCCTCTTGCACACGACAGTATGGTTTTGCGGTCCGTTTTTTGTTTCAGTAGTGTTTCCGTTCCGCTTGTGATGCGCTTTTTGCGGATCGCAAACGGAAGCATGCAATAATGTTTAAACAGTAAGTGCATTAAAAAATTGGGCTGGGCATAACATTTTCAATAGATCGTTCCGCAAAAACGGAACGGATACGCGACATACGGGTGCATTCCTTTTTTTGGCGGAACCATTGACGAATGGAGCCTCGGAACGTGATTTGCGGGCAATAATAGAACATGTACTAGCTTTGAACGGAACAGAAATGGAATGCATACGGAGTAGCTTCCGTTTTTTTTATTTGCGGATCCGTTGAAACGAACGGTTCCGTATACGGAGCGCAGGAGGCCTAAGGCTACACTTGCGTTGTTCATTACGGTATTGAGATCCGGCACAGGTGAGAATACTATGCAGGAACCTGGTCCTGTCAATGAAAGACAGGTCGGCAGATGAAGCAGGAGGAGCTAGGGTGCACAAGTGGCTTGGGCCCGCCCTCAGTGCACTTAACTGTTTATTTGCATATAGATTAAAAATACTTTTTCTCCAGAAAGACGCAACGGATCGCTAAGCGAAAGGTATCACTACATTCAACTGCGCATGGACAGTTAGGGATATCCTGTTGCAATACTACAACTCCCACCATGCCCTGCTGTAGGCTGATAGCTGTTTGGGCATGGTGGGAGTTGTAGTTTTGCAACAGCTGCAGGTCGAGCATGCCTGCTGTAGGGCTATGGGTTGCCCATAGCAACCAATCAGATTCCACCTTCCATTTTTCAGAGCTCCTTTCGAAAATGAAAAATGGAGTTTGATTGGTTGCCAGGTTTCCATTACATAATCTCCCCCGTTGTGCCAGGTGCAACCGAATTTCCTGCTGACACACTCCCTTTAATGTCCAGTCATCCAAGGGGTTAATAGTTGCTACCAACGAGGTAAGAGCCCAACTACCTGCACCCACAGGGTCACTGGGACATATCAGGCCAGGTCTGTGGCGGAAATGGGCACCACACAGGTAGCCATGCAATGACCTTCAACCTGGGGCATTACTACTACTCCCATTCTCTGGTATCCAGAGAGAGTGGTAGTCTCCAAAACAGCTAGAAAGCCACGTGATGGAGACCAGCACCTCGATAACACACACACCTACAGCTCTCCCGCCCGTCCCCCGACATGTCTGCACCGGCCTATATCACGGACTCAGCTCATGACTGTAACGTGACGCGGCCTCTTCTATTTCCCGCCTTCTTGTTCCATGGGGCGCACCACATGCCTCCCCGGGATTACGACGCATAGATAACGCGTCATCACTGTGGGCGGGGACGCCTGACAGTGAGAAGGGCGGGGCAAGTGACGTCATGGATTGAAGAGTGTATATAAGAGGGCGCGATGACCCTGTAGCGCCTCAGTGCTTCAGTTCGGGTTCCAATGGCCTTATGTAGGGACTAGGGAAATGTCTGTTCAGCGTAGTAGAAAAGCTGGGTGACGTCACCCTCAGTGAGAGGTGACATTTGATTGATCTTTCCTGTAAGGTCGTGTCGATTGGGTCGTGAGACCGTTAAATGTGTGTCCTTTGGCTCTGACCACAGGCCTTGGCGTATGTTCACACGGATGTGCGTTTCAGCCAGAGTTCGGAGCCTGTTTTTCAAGACCATGTCTGTGGTTGGTGCGGTTACTGCGTTACAGCTCCATTAAATGGATCTAAATATACAGGGGCACACAGCATTATAAATCATTACACATGATGTCAGGCAGGGGCACACAGCATTATAAATCATTACACATTAGGTCAGGCAGGGGCACACAGCATTATAAATCATTACACATAAGGAACGTCAGGGGCACACAGCATTATAAATCATTACACATGAGGTAGTGCAGGGGCACACAGCATTATAAATCATTACACATGAGGTCGGGCAGGGGCACACAGCATTATAAATCATTACACATGAGGTCGGGCAGGGGCACACAGCATTATAAATCATTACACATGATGTCAGGCAGGGGCACACAGCATTATAAATCATTACACATGATGTCAGGCAGGGGCACACAGCATTATAAATCATTACACATTAGGTCAGGCAGGGGCACACAGCATTATAAATCATTACACATAAGGAACGTCAGGGGCACACAGCATTATAAATCATTACACATGAGGTAGTGCAGGGGCACACAGCATTATAAATCATTACACATGAGGTCGGGCAGGGGCACACAGCATTATAAATCATTACACATTAGGTCGGGCAGGGGCACACAGCATTATAAATCATTACACATGATGTCAGGCAGGGGCACACAGCATTATAAATCATTACACATTAGGTCAGGCAGGGGCACACAGCATTATAAATCATTACACATAAGGAACGTCAGGGGCACACAGCATTATAAATCATTACACATTAGGTCAGGCAGGGGCACACAGCATTATAAATCATTACACATTAGGTCAGACAGGGGCACACAGCATTATAAATCATTACACATTAGGTCAGGCAGGGGCACACAGCATTATAAATCATTACACATTAGGTCAGGCAGGGGCGCACAGCATTATAAATCATTACACATTAGGTCAGGCAGGGGCGCACAGCATTATAAATCATTACACATTAGGTCAGGCAGGGGCACACAGCATTATAAATCATTACACATTAGGTCAGACAGGGGCACACAGCATTACAAATCATTACACATTAGGTCAGGCAGGGGCACACAGCATTATAAATCATTACACATTAGGTCAGGCAGGGGCACACAGCATTATAAATCATTACACATAAGGAACGGCAGGGGCACACAGCATTATAAATCATTACACATTAGGTCAGACAGGGGCACACAGCATTATAAATCATTACACATGATGTCAGGCAGGGGCACACAGCATTATAAATCATTACACATTAGGTCGGGCAGGGGCACACAGCATTATAAATCATTACACATAAGGAACGGCAGGGGCACACAGCATTATAAATAATTACACATAAGGAACGGCAGGGGCACACAGCATTATAAATCATTACACATTAGGTCGGGCAGGGGCACACAGCATTATAAATCATTACACATTAGGTCAGGCAGGGGCACTCAGCATTATAAATCATTACACATTAGGTCGGGCAGGGGCACACAGCATTATAAATCATTACACATAAGGAACGGCAGGGGCACACAGCATTATAAATCATTACACATAAGGAACGGCAGGGGCACACAGCATTATAAATCATTACACATTAGGTCAGACAGGGGCACACAGCATTATAAATCATTACACATGATGTCAGGCAGGGGCACACAGCATTATAAATCATTACACATTAGGTCGGGCAGGGGCACACAGCATTATAAATCATTACACATAAGGAACGGCAGGGGCACACAGCATTATAAATAATTACACATAAGGAACGGCAGGGGCACACAGCATTATAAATCATTACACATTAGGTCGGGCAGGGGCACACAGCATTATAAATCATTACACATTAGGTCAGGCAGGGGCACTCAGCATTATAAATCATTACACATTAGGTCGGGCAGGGGCACACAGCATTATAAATCATTACACATTAGGTCGGGCAGGGACACACAGCATTATAGATCATTACATATTAGGTCGGGCAGGGACACACAGCATTATAAATCATTACATATTAGGTCGGGCAGGGGCACACAGCATTATAAATCATTACACATTAGGTCGGGCAGGGGCACACAGCATTATAAATCATTACATATTAGGTCTGGCAGGGGCACACAGCATTATAAATCATTACATATTAGGTCTGGCAGGGGCACACAGCATTATAAATCATTACATATTAGGTCAGACAGGGGCACACAGCATTATAAATCATTACACATGAGGTTGGGCAGGAACACACAGCATTATAAATCATTACACATTAGGTCAGGCAGGGGCACACAGCATTATAAATCATTACACATGGCGTTAGTCAGGGACACAGTATTATAAATCATTACACATGAGGTCGGGCAGGGGCACACAGCATTATAAATCATTACACATGACGTCAGGCAGGGGCACACAGCATTATAAATCATTAGACATGAGGTAGGGCAGGGACACAGAATTATAAGTCATTACACATTAGGTCGGGCAGGGGCACTGTAAAGGGGGAATATTAATCACCAATATTTATGCAAATATTGATAATTAATATTCATAAATAGGAGGAGCTGTCTAGTGATGACTCCGCCTATTTATACCTCTATATATAAATAACACCAATATCACTTTGCCTTACACTAATCACTAAGCTAGCTGCAGGCGCCTTACTGAACTATGGCTAATAACCACACGTTACACAGATAGTTACAAGTAACACAAGATATTTATTAATACCTAGTACACTACGCACGCACTACACTAACAATACAGCACTAAACTACACGGGTCCCAAATTCCACCCACAAAGCTATCTAATACAGCACACATACAGGGAGTGCAGAATTATTAGGCAAGTTGTATTTTTGAGGATTAATTTTATTATTGAACAACAACCATGTTCTCAATGAACCCAAAAAACTCATTAATATCAAAGCTGAATATTTTTGGAAGTAGTTTTTAGTTTGTTTTTAGTTTTAGCTATTTTAGGGGGATATCTGTGTGTGCAGGTGACTATTACTGTGCATAATTATTAGGCAACTTAACAAAAAACTAATATATACCCATTTCAATTATTTATTTTTACCAGTGAAACCAATATAACATCTCAACATTCACAAATATACATTTCTGACATTCAAAAACAAAACAAAAACAAATCAGTGACCAATATAGCCACCTTTCTTTGCAAGGACACTCAAAAGCCTGCCATCCATGGATTCTGTCAGTGTTTTGATCTGTTCACGATCAACATTGCGTGCAGCAGCAACCACAGCCTCCCAGACACTGTTCAGAGAGGTGGACTGTTTTCCCTCCTTGTAAATCTCACATTTGATGATGGACCACAGGTTCTCAATGGGGTTCAGATCAGGTGAACAAGGAGGCCATGTCATTAGATTTTCTTCTTTTATACCCTTTCTTGCCAGCCACGTTGTGGAGTACTTGGACGCGTGTGATGGAGCATTGTCCTGCATGAAAATCATGTTTTTCTTACCTTGCAGACTTCTTCCTGTACCACTGCTTGAAGAAGGTGTCTTCCAGAAACTGGCAGTAGGACTGGGAGTTGAGCTTGACGCCATCCTCAACCCGAAAAGGCCCCACAAGCTCATCTTTGATGATACCAGCCCAAACCAGTACTCCACCTCCACCTTGCTGGCGTCTGAGTCGGACTGGAGCTCTCTGCCCTTTACCAATCCAGCCACGGGCCCATCCATCTGGCCCATCAAGATTTACTCTCATTTCATCAGTCCATAAAACCTTAGAAAAATCAGTCTTGAGATATTTCTTGGCCCAGTCTTGACGTTTCAGCTTGTGTGTCTTGTTCAGTGGTGGTCGTCTTTCAGCCTTTCTTACCTTGGCCATGTCTCTGAGTATTGCACACCTTGTGCTTTTGGGCACTTCGGTGATGTTGCAGCTCTGAAATATGGCCAAACTGGTGGCAAGTGGCATCTTGGCAGCTGCACGCTTGACTTTTCTCAGTTCATGGGCAGTTATTTTGCGCCTTGGTTTTTCCACACGCTTCTTGCGACCCTGTTGACTATTTTGAATGAAACGCTTGATTGTTCGATGATCACGCTTCAGAAGCTTTGCAATTTTAAGAGTGCTGCATCCCTCTGCAAGATATCTCACTATTTTTGACTTTTCTGAGCCTGTCAAGTCCTTTTGACCCATTTTGCCAAAGGAAAGGAAGTTGCCTAATAATTATGCACACCTGATATAGGGTGTTGATGTCATTAGACCACACCCCTTCTCATTACAGAGATGCACATCACCTAATATGCTTAATTGGTAGTAGGCTTTCGAGCCTATACAGCTTGGAGTAAGACAACATGCATAAAGAGGATGATGTGGTCAAAATACTCATTTGCCTAATAATTCTGCACGTAGTGTATATACTTAGGACCTGACCTGGTTATTTCACTACTTTATTTACAAAGGCCTAACCAGGCAATAGAACCTGTCTTGACCCAGGTATAAATTAATACTTCACTTTTATTGGCTAAATGTAAAAACCTAAATACTATATATGAGCACCGTGCGCTCTTTATTTAATCTTAATCAGACCCAAAAAATAAAGGGGTGTTAAAAGCGCAGTCACCACTTCACTGGTAGGGGTGTGCGCGATCTCTCACCCTTATCACCGTGAGGGCAGATCACTACCGCTCCGCCGTCCGCAGTGTGAGTGCCAGCTGAGAGGGATTGGCAAACCAAACATGTAATGTAGCGGGAGAAACGAAATGTCAACCCACTATGAAATTGGCGCATTGACATTTCAATTCTCCCGCTACATTACATGGTTGGTTTGCCAATCCCTCTCAGCTGGCACTCGCACTGCGGACGGCGGTGCGGTAGTGATCTGCCCTCACGGTGATAAGGGTGAGAGATAGTGCAAGTGAATAGTAGGGATATAGGTGGCAGGGATAGAGTGAGGGGTACAGAGAGGGGGTGAATGGTAGGATCAGGGAGAATGTGTGTAGGTAGTGGGTAGGGGTAAGGTACAGCAGGTAGGGAAATAGTGGGGGTGATTAGGGATAATATGGGTATCGTTGGTGGGATAGTGGTATGGGAGCAGGGGTTAATCAGGGGAGTAGGGGTTTATCGTTGGTGGGATAGCGGTAGGGGTTAATAGATACTCAGCGCTATTGCTCGTTCGTCTAGGGGTTGATCCTCTTCAGGCAGGGGGGGGCGCTTGGCTCTCTCCAGTGCAGGGGCCGCCGGATATTTATATCCGGCGGCCCACACTGCCGCACTGCCCACACAGTGGCGCTCGGGCGCCCGCAACCATCAGGGACACGTGGGCCGGCGCAGTGAGATGACCGCGCGCCTCCGGATGAGCGCGGCCCCGACACGCCACTTGCTAACAGGCAGGAGAAGCCTTTGATCTCCCGCCTGTAGCACTTTGCATTCCGGGCAGCGCGATGGTAATCGCGCTGCAGGAATGAGCATAATAGAAGGAGGGGAGGTTTCTCCCTTCCTTCTATCATGCATAATTATCTCCAGCAGCACTGGAGATAATTAAAACAAAGGACTCAAATTCTGTTGAACCCGAGTTCTTTGTAGTCATCACGATGACCGGACCTTAGTCCGGTCATTCTGATGCAATTAACCAGATTGCATCAGTGTGAATGCTTGGGGCCCATTCACACCGATGCACCTGGTTTCAGGTCCTATGGACATATATTATGAGGCGGCACAGATATGTTCTAAGGCGGCACAGGTATAATCATATAAGGGGGCACACATATCATATTAGGGGGCACACATATCATAAGGGGGCACATATCATATAAGGAGGCACAGATAAACCAGGGGGCACATATTTCCTACAGGGGCCACAATGAGCCCCTGTGGGCCACCAAGGGCAGATGTGCGCAGATGCTGGGCACATCTGTGCACATCATCCTCTGATGTGGCAGTCAGTGCATGCATATATACCATACATGCCCGCACGTGTTTGCATGCATGTATGGATATATATGCATACGTCTCAACCCTTCCTCAACAGGCACACAGCATTATAAATCATTACACATGAGGTCGGGCAGGGGCACACAGCATTATAAATCATTACACATGAGGTCGGGCAGGGGCACACAGCATTATAAATCATTACACATGAGGTCGGGCAGGGGCACACAGCATTATAAATCATTACACATGAGGTCGGGCAGGGGCACACAGCTTTATAAATCATTACACATGAGGTCGGGCAGGGGCACACAGCATTATAAATCATTACACATGAGGTCGGGCAGGGGCACACAGCTTTATAAATATTACAGATTATGTTTTTTTCTTATTTTCCTCCTCAAAAACCTATGTGCGTCTTATCATCAGGTGCGTCTTATAAAGTGAAAAATACAGTAGGTCAGAATAGTAACAGGCAAATTGAGTACAAATATCCCCTGGTTGGTAAAACTGAGTTCACTCCGCATTAGTAATGAGGGAGACCACTGTCTGAGGATTTTCTGTTTTTGCTAAATAAGCCAAATCCCTCCCGTTTTTGTCCCCTTCCGAGAACACCACTTGTTTCTGATACAATAGCGTCTTCTGAGTGTAGTCTAGGAGATGAAGGTGCCTGGTCTCCTCTGGGCCTCTTCCCACACTTCTCGGGGCTCTGGGTAAAATCATATTCTTTATTAGCTATCTCCTCTTCCAGTTTAGTCCTAGTACTCACTAGTTCTTTCCTATGCGAGGCAATGGCGCGTATAAACGTGCCGCACTGCACCGCCTTAAAAGCCTCCCATTCAACAGTAGGATTAGTCGACCCCTCATTAGAAGCCCAATATTCTGTTGCCCCCTCTAGAGCTGCACAGGCCACAGGTAAGACCTCCAGCCATCTAGCATTGAGACGCCACTGCCTATATGGGGGTGCCAGCGGCATAGCCAAGATCACAAGTAACGGGGCATGGTCGGATATACCCCGCGGGAGGTATTCCACCTTAGTCAGCCACGGCAATAGCTCCTTGCTAACAAACACCAAATCAATACGGGACAAGATATCAAAAGAAGCCGAGTGACAGGAATATTTACGGTCACTTGGGTGGAGAAATCTCCATCCTTCAGTCAGAATATCATCTAGTACTCCTCTCTGAAGGGGGGGGGGTATAAACCCACCACTATGTAGTCTCTTCCCCGTATAGCAGCATGTACAATAACATAGCGCCCAGACAGATCAGTCTGCATGGAATACTACTGAAAAGGGATTGCTTTAGATACCAGGATAGAGACTCCCCTAGCATAATTACTGTATATACAGCCAGGTCCATAAATATTGGGACATCTACACAATTCTGACATTTTTGGCTCTATACACCACCACAATAGATTTGAAATGAAACGAACAAGATGTGCTTTACCTGCAGACTGTCAGCTGTAATTTGAGGGTATTTACATCCAAATCAGGTGAACGGTGCAGGAATTACAGCAGTTTGCATATGTGCCTCCCACTTGTTTAGGAACCAAAAGTAATGGGACAGAATAATAATCATAAATCAAACTTTCGCTTTTTAATACTTGGTTGCGAATCCTTTGCAGTCAATTACAGCCTGAAGTCTGGAACGCATAGACATCACCAGACGCTGGGTTTCATCCCTGGTGATGCTCTGCCAGGCCTCTACTGCAACTGTCTTCAGTTCCTGCTTGTTCTTGGGGCATTTTCCCTTCAGTTTTGTGAAATGCCGCTCAATCAGATTCAGGTCCGGTGATTGACTCGGCCATTGCAGAACATTCCACTTCTTTCCCTTAAAAAACTCTTTGGTTGCTTTTGCAGTATGCTTTGGGTCATTGTCCATCTGCACTCTGAAGCGCCGTCCAATGAGTTCTGAAGCATTTGGCTGAATATGAGCAGATAATATTGCCCGAAACACCTCAGAATTCATCCTGCTGCTTTTGTCAGCAGTCACATCATCAATAAATACAAGAGAACCAGTTCCATTGGCAGCCATACATGCCCACGCCATGACACTACCACCACCATGCTTCACTGATGAGGTGGTATGCTTAGGACCATGAGCAGTTCCTTTCCTTCTCCATACTCTTCTCTTCCCATCACTCTGGTACAAGTTAATCTTGGTCTCATCTGTCCATAGGATGTTGTTCCAGAACTGTGAAGGCTTTTTTAGATGTCGTTTGGCAAACTCTAATCTGGCCTTCCTGTTTTTGAGGCTCACCAATGGTTTACATCTTGTGGTGAACCCTCTGTATTCACTCTGGTGAAGTCTTCTCTTGATTGTTGACTTTGACACACATACACCTACCTCCTGGAGAGTGTTCTTGATCTGGCCAACTGTTGTGAAGGGTGTTTTCTTCACCAGTGAAATAATTATTCGGTCATCCACCACAGTTGTTTTCCATGGTCTTCCGGGTCTTTTGGTGTTGCTGAGCTCACCGGTACGTTCCTTCTTTTTAAGAATGTTCCAAACAGTTGTTTTGGCCACGACCTAATGTTTTTGCTATCTCTCTGATGGGTTTGTTGTGTTTTTTCAGCCTAATGATGGCTTGCTTCACTGATAGTGACAGCTCTTTGGATCTCATCTTGAGAGTTGACAGCAACAGATTCCAAATGCAAATAGCAGACTGGAAATGACCTCTGGACCTTTTATCTGCTCATTGTAATTGGGATAATGAGGGAATAACACACACCTGGCCATGGAACAGCTGAGAAGCCAATTCCCATTACTTTTGGTCCCTTAACAAGTGGGAGGCACCTATGCAAACTGCTTGTAATTCCTGCACCGTTCACCTGATTTGGATGTAAATACCCTCAAATTAGTCTGCAGTTAAAACACATCTAGTTTGTTTCATTTCAAATCCATTGTGGTGGTGTATAGAGCCAAAAATGTTAGAATTGTGTCTGTCCCAATATTTATGGACCTGACTGTAGCATGGAATGATGATCCGACCCATGGACGCTTCAACGCTAACAACTTTTGGGCCCTCAAATGAGTCTCCTGCAATAGTACTATATCTGGGGAGAATTTCTTCAAGTAATTGAATACAAGAGATCTTTTCACTCTGTCATTGAGTCCCCTGACGTTCCAGGAGATAAAATTACAGCACGCCATCATGTTATAGTGCCAACCACATAAGTCGCAGAAATCTCAGGACATCCTGGCCATTCACTCACCCACACACACCACAAGACAAAGGACAAACATAGATAACATTTAGTAACCCAGAACCATAGTAATGTTAGGCATAACCCCCCACCCTGCCCAGACCACCCCAACCTATCTGAGCCTATCATCCCAAACTTAAAGCTAGCAAGTCCTTTGCTAAATCGGAGAGTCCCATCAAACTTATACTAAACAGTCCCCAATTTTGAACCCGAGAACATATAAATCTACAATAAGTGAAGATGTTCAGTCTATCTTCAGCTCCCGCAGATAACGTGGACATCCGTAAGGTGCTCAAAGGGATTGCAACCCAGGGGCCCTGGATGCTCGGCCTCTCCCGTCCAGCCAGTCCGAGGCTTCCTCTGGAGTAGTGAAGAATTTAACAGTGTCTCCATCCTGGATCCTTAAACAAGCCGGATACAACATGGCATAACGGAGGCCCTTTTCCCTCAGGCAAGCCCTCACCGCAGTAAACTGGCGTCGCAATTTTTGGACCTCCGAGGAAAAGTCCAGGTAGAACGAGATCCAGGAGTTTTCAAATCTGATGTCCTGTACCTGACGGGCCGCTGCCAGGATAGTATCTCGGTCCCGACAATTCAGAACTCTTAATATGAAGGGGCGCACCGGAGCACCCGGCGGCAAGGGTTTGGTAGGTATTCTGTGCGCTCTCTCAACAACATCGGTGTCATCCACTTTCGCCTGCAAGGCCTTCACCTGCTGCTGCCACATCCTTCACTTCACCCAACCTCCGTTCCACTTCAGTGGTCCTGTCATGGATTTTGTCAATGTCATGCCTAAGACAGGTGAGGTCAGACTGTAGGTGGTCCATGAGTGGACTGACACTGCGTGATAGCCGACATTATTTTACTCAAGTCGATTGCCTCTTGGTCAGGAGGACCATCAAGACCCATATCTTCAGTTTGACTCATGACATCCACCATTAATTTAGGAGGAAGGGGGCCACCAGAAACGCCCGTCTTGCGGCCCATGTATATAAGGCTTAAAATAGAGCACCAAAGGAGAGTTGTCACCCCCCAGTCCCCAAGCGGAGCAGGTGATACTTAGATCAGACCCTGATGGAAAACAGCGTAGCGGGAACCCAGCAGATCCCAAGGGCCCTAGTAGTAAGAAATAGGACAGTCTCTGAGGTGCAGAATCCCACCAATCTCCCTCAGTACCTGTGGAGGCTATGCTGTCAGTCAAGGCTCCATGCGGTCGTGTCACCAGACGAAGGGATAGAGGCAGATGCAGGTAAGTTTGGGTAGGGACCCAGAATAAGTACAGGGCCACCGCTCAGCCCCCCATGTCCCCGACACCCTCCTCAATCCAGGAGCAGGCAATCCGGAGTTTCAGGCGCCTGCTTCTCGCGGTGAACTCGCTCATCTGAAACTGGTCTATGGGTACAGAAGCCAAAACCTGGAGTGATTTTTTTTTAAAAAAAGAGTCGTATCTGTCCTTTATATTTTCTCAAATTTTTTGATCTACTCCTGATTTTGGCCTCCATCAGGAAACCTGCATGTGTGGCCGCACCCTACGGCCTCTTTCACACGAACGATACGGATTGGCGCCTGTTTAGGAGGCATTTGCGCCTTGTTCGTCTAATTCTTATTTTGAGACAAATTAGTTTTAAATTTTATTTCTTTGCTCCTTGTTTCCAAAGTTTTTCTGGTGGTGCGTCTTTCTTTGCGCCTGAATTAGTCTTCTTTCTACTCCACTCCTGACCAGGCTTTTAATTTTTCTCATCTATTTTGAGGGGGAACGTGCACAATTTTTTGCACTGAAAGAGATAGAGTTTTAACTTGTTTTCTGGTCATTTGCGTAGTTTTTTCATACGCAAACCAATGAGACAAGTCTAAGTGAATCTAAACCTGTCTTGCAAGAAAACAACCACTAGAGGTCAGACAAACAAAAAAAGAAAAACCTTGTTTGTTACAGGATCATAAATCTGAGGCAATTAAGGCTACTTTCACACTTGCGGCAGAGTGATCCGGCAAAACGTATGCCAACTGATGGCATTTGTAAGACTGATCAGGATGTCCGGTGTCACTTTTTTTTCGGTCTGCGCAAGAGCAGACCAGAGGGACGGATCCGGCATTCCGGTATTTTGAATACATTCCTATGGAAAAAAATGCCGGATCCAGTGTTCTGTCCGAAAACCTTAACTCGTCAGATTCCCTTACCCCACGTGACTTCCGGGGGTGTGCCTCCGTGCAAGCGCAGTACCACGGCATGGGTACGTTAAAATTACAGTGAGCGTTGACTCATGGATGCGCGCACGGACACCGCGCGTGCGCTGTCAGGGGTAAGGAGATTTAACAAGACAAAAGAACCCTTACCCTGAGAGTGCACGCTCACTGTGCACGTCCATGAGTCAACACTCACTGTAATTTTAACGTACCCATGCCCTGGTACTGCGCTTGCGCGGAGGCACTGTGCCATGAGAGGCACACCCCCCCACCCCCACCACCCGGAAGTCATGTGGGGTAAGGGAAACTGACGAGTGGAAGGGAACCTGTCACCAGGATTTTGTGTATAGAGCTGAGGACATGGGTTGTTAGATGGCCGCTAGCACATCCGCAATACCCAGTCCCCATAGCTCTGTGTGCTTTTGTGTCAAAAAAACGATTTGATACATATGCAAATTAACCTGAGATGAGTCCTGTAAGTGAGATGAGTCAGGGACAGCAATCATCTCAGGGTAATTTGCATATGTATCAAATCGTTTTTTTTTACACAATAAAAGCACACAGAGCTATGGGGACTGGGTATTGTGGATGTGCTAGCGGCCATCTAGCAACCCATGTCCTCAGCTCTATACACTAAATCCTGGTGACAGGTTCCCTTTTAAGGTTTTCTGACAAAACACCGGCACTCAGGCAAGTCTTCAGTTTTTTTGTCCGGAGATAAAACAGTAGCATGCTGCGGTTTTATCTTTTTCCTGATCAGTCAAAAAGACTGAACTGAAGACATCCTGATGCATCCTGAACGGATTACTCTCCATTCAGAATGCATGGGGATAAAACTGATCAGTTCTTTTCCAGTATTGAGCCCCTAGAACGGGAACTCAATGCCGGAAAAGAAAAACGCAAGCGTGAAAGTACCCTAAAAGATTTAACCCGTTCGCTACCGGCGCTGGAGCGATGTGTAAACGCAGCGGGCGCCATGGCCGGCAGGTCTCTGCTGTTTCATACAGCAGAGACCAGCAGCTAGTTACCGTGACCGTCAATAATGCTAATCGCGGTAATTAAAGGCTTTAGATGCCGTGATCAAGCGAGATCACGGCATCTAAATGCGCAAAAATCCAGAAGCGCAAGCTTCCGGGCTTCCTACCGATGCCCCGTGTGGCTTTAAGGGCTCTTTCACACGAGTGCATCCAGTGCATTGAATCCACTGCGTGAAAGACAGCCAAGCCTCATTCCGGACAGCAGAGACACAGAGCATTAACATAATTGATAATGCTCTGTGCCTCTCTGTGATCTTTTTACTACAAAATCACGATGACAACTTTATTCTCACTGTGATTTTGAAGTAAAAAGGTCAGAGGCACGGAGCATTATCAGTCATGTTACTGCTCTGTGTCTCTGCTGTCCGGAACGGAGGCTTGGCTCTCTTTCACGCAGCGGATTACCCGCACGGCATCCACTTGTGTGAAAGAGCCCGAAGTGTTCATGCTGCAAGTCTTATTTTGGCCACCAGATGGCAGGCCAGGATAAGAAATGAGCGACTTCTAGTTTAAATGTAATTTAAAAAATCCCTGCTAGAACAAAATCAAAAATTAAAAAACATTATTTATAGGCTCATATATGAGCTTCAAAATCATCACACCAAAAAAAAAGTTAAAAAAAAAAAAAAGTTTTAATCACCCCTCTTTCTGTATAATTAAAAAATACCTAAATAACAATAAATATAAACATAATGGGTATCATCACGACCGAAAATGCCCATGCTATTAAAATATATTTTTAAAAAATCCAATACGGCGAATGGCATAACGGAAAAAATGGTTAAAATGGCCAATTTGCCATTTTTTCATTGCTTCTCTTACCCAAAAATTTTTAATAAAATGTGATCAAAAAGTCACGCAAACTCCAAAATGGTATCAATAAAAGCGACAGATTGTTCCGCAAAAAATGATCCCCTAAAAGCTCAGTAGACATAAGTATAAAAAAGTTATGGGGGTCAGAATATGGCGATGTAAAAAATATAAATAATTATCAAGGTTTACATTTATTTTTATGCTATTTAGACATAATAAACCTACACATATGGGGTATCGTTGTAATCGTACTGACCCAGAGAATGAATTGCCGTAAACGAAATTCTGTGGGAACAAAACTTGTAAAACTGTGGAGGAATTGCGTTTTTTTTCCAATTCCACCCCATTTGGATTTTTTTTTACTGCTTCCCACTACATTTTATGCTATAATTAATGGTGGCAATAGAAAGTACAACTTGTCCCGCAAAAAATAAGCCCTCATACAGCTATGTGACCGGAAATATAAAAAAGTTATGGCTCAAGGAAAATAGGGAAGAAAAATGAAAACGAAAAAACCTCCGGTAGCCTAAGGGTTAAAGGTGTTTCAAATACCTCAGTCTTTTTATAGGCGAGGGCTACACGGCGACATTTTTTTTTTTTTATAATGATTGTCAATGTGGTCACACTGCAGTCGCAAAAAATCCATCCAAGTTGGATTTTTTGCATCTTTCGCTTTGCAATGCGACCCCATTGACTGCCATTAGAAAAAAAGTTGCAGTGTAGTCGTTCTCTTTTTGTCGATACTCCTAAAAACCAAACAAAACAAAAAAACGCGCTTAAAAATGTGCCCTATTGTGAACTGGCCCTAAGGATAATTGTAAACGGTACAGAAAATCCACATGAAAAACACACAAAAAAAACCCCTCATAAATCCGCACTTTTTATTATGTTTTTTGTGGGTTTTATGCAGTTTTTTATGCAGTTTTTCCGCAGATCTCCCACTTCCATTGAAAAGGGTGAAATCCGCACAAGAAAAACACAATTGTCACGCTGAGGATTTCAAATTCCGCACAGCAGGTCAATTGTAACACCTAAAAAAAAAAAAGCAAAGTGTACGTGGAATTAGTCTAATCTTATTCACTTTGCTGGCGCTGTATTAGGCTAGGGCTACGCAACGACAACACGTCGCGCGACACGTCAATGTAGCGCAACCATTTTTATAATAAGTCTATGGCAGGCATCCTCAAACTGCGGCCCTCCAGCTGTTGTAAAACTACAACTCCCACAATGCCCTGCTGTAGGCTGATAGCTGTAGGCTGTTCGGGCATGCTGGGAGTTGTAGTTTTGCAACAGCTGGAGGGCCGCAGTTTGAGGATGTCTGGTCTATGTTGCGACGCGACAGTCGCAGAAAAATCCATCTTGGATGGATTTTTTGCTACTGTCGCGTCGCAGCACGCCGCAGTACGACACCATAGACTATCATTATAAAAATGGTTGCGCGACATAATGTCGTCGTGTAGCCCTAGCCTTACGCTGCAACACCGGGCGCAACCCATGAACAGGCGTGGCGCTGTTTCTGAAGAAATTAGCATTTTTTTTTTTTAATTAATTCTGGCCAACGCCTATTTCCCAGACATCACTTTCAGGCTAGGACTACATGGCGACATTTCCTGTTGTGTATGTCTACAGTGTCGCAATGCGACATGCTGCGACGTGACCGTGGTAAAATAAAAAAACGAGACATGCTGGATTTCGTGTTGCACGGGACACTCACTCTATTGACTTCGATACAAGGGCTCATGCACACGACCGTATTTTCTTTCCGCGTCCGTTTTTTTTTTTTTGCAGCCCATATGCAGAACCATTCATTTCAATTGGAAATTACTCCGCGTGCATCCCGTTTCCGTAAGTCCGCCAGTCCGTTCCGCTAAAATACAGAACATGTCCTATTCTTGGACAAGGACAGTCATTGTTACAATGGATCCACACACAAAAAAAAACAAAAAACGCTGCAACACGGACGTCACCCATTTTTTTTTTGCGTACCACAAAACACGGACGTTCGTGTGCTTGAGCCTCAAGTCACACACGACTCGGCTGTAAAGTAGTCGCACGTATTTACGTGTCGCCCCTTAGCCTCGCATATTGGCCAGTGCCATAAGGGCGCCCTCGCTGTGCACGCCGTATACATTCTACTGTACTGCTCAGGACTAAAGGGTTAACGCCGTATACCTTCTACTGTACTGCTCAGGACTAAAGGGTTAACGCCGTATACCTTCTACTGTACTGCGCAGGACAATAACTCAGGGCGAAGACTGACGCTTGCACTAAATGGGACTCGCTCAAGGGCAGAAAGGGGAGTGCACAGGTCCCAGGGTGGAGGTAGAGAGGCACCAGCTAAAGATCCTTCCTACTGCAGGCCGGCTCCTCTCGTGCTGCACGCAGGGGGTGGTTGTACTCATGCTGGGGGTAGTACCTGTCTTCCAGGAACCTCATTTCCTTCTAATATGTCTTAAGTCAGGGTGTCCTGGGATTGGCCCAGGGTGTCAGGCGCTCCCTTGCAGGCAGCCAGAGGATTATTCAGCATTGCAAGAACAGCAGGTGTTTGAGGCATATATTAAGCTGCAGTCAGGGAGGCAGAAAGGGCAGGGGCAGCTTTTATTTTTATTCCTGTTTGGGTGACGCTGACCTTTCATACGTGCGGGGAGCTGAAGGCTGGCGGTGGCCGGGGTCATATGCACTCGAAGCAATGGACAGGGAGAAGAGGACACAAGAAGACAAAGCCTCCCGGATCCCAGGTGAGATGTTGGGCTGCAGGACTTGTTGTAGGAGGTTTGTTTTTGTTGTTTTTTACTAGTATTGAGTTGGGTTTGCACAGATTTTTGCTGGTGTTTTTGTAAACTATTGTTTTTTTTGTGAAAATATATATATATATTAGTGGTGTGTGTTGTGTTTTTTTTTTTTTTTTGCAGCAAAAATGCCAGCACCTTATATTAGCTGAATGTGAAGCGTGAAATGCAGGACACGCAAGTGTGTTTTGTTTACTAGGTGGTGAGTTGTGTGTGTGTTGGTTTTTTTGGTACTTTTTTGGGTTTATTTTCTGGGTGTGGGTGATTTACTAACATCCCTATGCCGAATATTTTTTTTGTATATATGAAAAAAGTTGCAAGATAACTTTTCACTACTTTTTAAATTGCTCATGCGACAGTATTTTTGTTGTGCGGGCACTTTTACGCCATCCTCGCCATTTGGGGGAGTAGTGGGGGTTGTTTCCAGGCATAATTATCAATAATACATTTATCAGGGCTCCCCAGTGGCAAAAAGGGCGTGAAAAAACACAGGCGACGGGGGAGATTTATCAAAACCAGTAGAAGGGAAAATTGACTGTCCAATCAGATTCCACCTTTCACTTTCTAAGGTGGATACTTTCACACTGGCGTTTTGGCTTTCTGTTTCTGAGATCCGTCATGGGCTCCAAAACGGATCAGTTTTGCCCTTATGCATTCTGAATGGAAAAGGATCCGCTCAGAACGCATCAGTTTGCCTCCGATCCGTCTCCATTCCGCTTTGGAGGCTGCTTTCAGCGTTTTGAGGTCCGTCTGACAAAACTGAGCCAAATGGTCCTGACACACAATGTAAGTCAATGGGGACGGATCCGTTTTTTTTGACACAATAGAAAATGGATCCGTCGCACACAAAAAAAATTATAATTAACAATTGAAATGCAGCAGATTTCAAATTTCTGCACCTAAGGCTCTTGCACACGACCGTATGGTTTTGCTTTCCGTATTTCCGTTTTGTTTTATTTGTTTCAGTAGCGTTTGTTTGTGATCCATTTTTTGCGGATCGCAAACGGAAGCATACAATAAGATTCAAACCTATTCACTTCAATGGGGCCGCAAAAGATGCGAACAGCACACCGTGTGCTGTCCGCATCTGTTGCTCTGTTCCGCGGTCCAGCAAAAAAAATTGAACATGTCCTATTCTTGTCCGTTTTGCGGACAGGAATAGGCGTTTCTATTATGGGCGGACCGTTCCGCTAATTACAGAACACACACAGGTGGCATCCGTGTTTTGCGTACCACAAAACACGGCGCGGTTGTGTGCATGTAGCCTTACACTGTGGGTTTTCCACGTAAAATCCCATGCGGAAAAACCAAGAGTAATCCACAAAGTGTGCAGCCACCCTTAGGCCACCTACACACTAGGCAGAATACGTGCGGATATGGTGCAGGATCGCACATAAATCCGCACGTAAACTCGTGCTGATCTTGTGTGCGTTCACTCGTACCTGTGGGCAGGTGATTTATAGGCTGTATTACACAGCCCGATTCTACAGGCGATTGTCGGAAGGGAAGAGTTCCTTCCTGGCAATCGCCTGGTCGCTGGCGGAGGAGATCGCTGCTATTACATGCATGGGGAGGAGTGATCGCTATACCATCGCTTGTCCCCAAGTTGTGTCGTTATTTGCCGGCAGCAGATCCTGATTAGACAGCACGACCTGCCGCCGGCGAACCGTGATCTTTAAACCCGCTGAAAGATCACGATTGCCCGATAAACGAGCAGCAGTATTATACCGCCAGATGATCAATGGAAAGTCACTGATGGGACTTTCAATGGGTCCGTTGAAAACTCGGCTAATGCACCGTTTGTCATCCGCGTCCGTAATTCCAGGCCGTCAAAAATATATAACCTGTCCTATTATTTTCGCAGAAAATGGTTCGCGGACCCATTCAAGTCAATGGGACCACTAAAACACACGGAGGCACACAAGATTGTCATCCGCGTCCATTTTTTTCCTATCATTTGCATGGCAAACTTGACTTAGACTTTTTTTTTTTACTTTAAGTCTGGTGGTCCTCAAAAAATAAAGGAAGACACACGGAAACGGATCATGGAACAACGGAACCCCATTTTGCGGAACGGAACACAACGGTCGTGTGCATGAGGCCTAAAATGTGTGTTCCGCAAAACACGGATGCCAGCCACTTGCGTTCGGCAGTTAACGGAACGGGCCACCCATGATAGAAATGCCTATTGTCCGCAAAATGGTCAAGAATAGGAATATCGATTTTATACATTTTTTTTTTTTTTTTTTTTTTTTTTTTTTTTTTTTTTTTTTTTTCAGAGCCACCTAACGGAGAAATGGCGTGCTGTTCGCATCTTTTGCAGCCGCATTGAAATAAATGGGTCCGAGTCTGTGCCGCAAAAAAGGCAGTTCGGATGCGGACCCAAACATTGGTCGTGTGCACGAGCCCATAATACAGGGTTTAGGCCACTTGCACACATCAGTGTTTGGTCAGTGATTAGAGCCGCACCTGGTTTTAGCTCACAAACACAGGCGTAATCTCTGTGGAAGCTCCACGCCTGGTTTTGGCTCGCAATCGCTGATGGAAATCACTGATCAAACACTGATGTGGCCTAAGGCCTCATGCACATGAGTGTAGTTTTGGTCAACATCCGATACGCATTCATCTCAATGGGGCTGCAAAAGATATACAGTTAGGTCCATATATATTTGGACACAAATTTTGTCTTTATTGCCTGTTTACTAAAACACATTCAAGTTATAGTTATATAATGGACAAAGTCCAGACTTTTAGCTTTCATTTGAGGGTATCCACATTAAAATTGGATGAAGGGTTTAGGAGTTTCAGCTCCTTTACATGTGGCACCCTGTTTTTACAGGGACCAAAAGTAATTGGACAATTGACCCAAATGCTGTTTTCATGGCCAGGTGTGGGCAATTCCTTATTTCATTCTCAATTCAGCACATAAAAGGCCTGGAGTTGATCTGAGCTGTGGTGCTTGCATTTTGAAGATCCTGCTGAGAAGTAAACATGCGGTCAAAGGAGCTCTCCATGCAGGTGAAACAAGCCATCCTTCATCTGCGAAAACAGAAAAAACCCGCCTGATGACCACAGCATCATAGTAACCTATGATGCTGTGCTCACGGACTGTATGTCTCGGAGGACATACGGTCGTGTGCATGAGCCCTTAGGAGTGGCAAAATCTACAGAAAGCACTGGTGACCTCAACAATGCAAAAAGACCTGGACGCCCTCAGAAGACAACAGTGGTGGCTGATCACTGAATAATTACCATGGTGAAGAGAAACCCTTACACAACGGCCAACCAAGTGAACCACACTCTCCAGGATGTAGGCGTATCGATATCCAAATCTACCATAAAGAGAAGACTGCATGAAAGGAAATACAGAGGGTTCACTGCACGGTGCAGCCACTCATCAGCCATAAGAATAAGCAGGGTAGGTTGGAATTTGCTAAAAAAAAAAAAAAAAAAAAAAAAATCTTCTGGAAGAACATTTTTTGGACAGATGAAACCAAGATCAACCTCTACCAGAATGATGGAAAGAAAAAAGTATGGCGAAGGCATGGTACAGCTCATGATCCAAAGCATACCACATCATCTGTAGAACACGGCAGAGGCAGTGTGATGGCTTAGGCATGCATGGCTGCCAGTGGCCCCGGGGCCCTAGTGCTTATTGATGATGTGGCACAGGACAGAAGCAGCCGGGTGAATTCTGGGGTTTTCAGTTTTAGCGTTTGCGCATTTTTTTGCGACTTTTCCACTCCATTATTCTGACTTGAGCTAATGATAAATCTGGCCCATTGTGCGCTCAAATGCAGCCAAACTGATTGGTCGGCGTTTCATAATACAGATGGACAATGACCCAAAACATAAAGCCAAAGCGACCCAGGAGTTTATTAAAGCAAAGAAGAGGAATATTCTTGAATGGCCGAGTCAGTCACCGGATCTGAACCCAATAGAGCATTTCACTTGGTAAAGACTAAACTTCAGACAGAAAGGCCACAAACAAACAGCAACTGAAAACCGCGGCAGTAAAGGCCTGGCCGAGCATTAAAGAGGAGGAAACACAGCGTCTGGTGATGTCCATGAGTTCAAGACTTCAGGCAGTCATTGCCAACAAAGGGGTTTCAACCAAGTATTAGAAATTAACATTTTAGTTACAATTATTAAGTTTGTCCAATTACTTTTGAACCCCTGAAATGAAGGGATTGCGTTTAAAAAAATTCTTTAGTTCCTCACATTTTTATGCAAACCTTTTGTTCAACCGACTGAATTAAAGCTGAAAGTCTGGACTTCACCTGCATCTGAAGTGTGGTGATGTACAGAACCAAGATTAGAAAAAATGTCCAAATATATATGGACCTCACTGTAGATGAAAATGGCCCAAATATCGGCCTCCTTTAAAAAGACTGCATGACAGGAAGGGGTTGTTCGCGTTTTTTGCAAAACAAACAAGAATAGGACATGTTCTGTCCTTATTTTTTGCATAGTGAACTTACGGAATGCACACAGTCATTTCATTTTATTTATTTTTTGCGGCCTCATTGAAATGAATGGTTCTGGATACGAGGTGCAAAAAAATAACCCGGAATGACACGAACAAAAAATACGTTTGCTTTGTACTGGTCCGAGTCCCAGTGGGTGTATGGCGACTTATTTGAAGGCAATGCTTCATGTGGGGGGGGGGTATGCAAATTAACAGACATCCCTCAAACCAGACTTGTGGTCGCTATGGGACTCGTCTTGAATTCCAGGTCTGTGGATCTTGCTGGAATACAAAATGCAGCATTGACTATGAGAAGGCCCAATAGCACTGCCTGAGGAGGCCACTAGAGGGCACCCTTGACTACTAGTTAAACATTTTTTAGGAAGAGTCCACCATCTATGATAGAATCCGTGTACAGTCGCTTGTCTATAGAGACCGCTTGACCCCTCGAAGACCTGCTATTTTGGAAAAACTGGGAAACGTATGTAGGCGCCAACTTGAGGCACGTTCACACAGCCATGTTTGCCGTTTTCGCCTGCATTTATTTTTACCAAAGAATTCATACTAGGTCTCAATGGGAAAAAAAATATATATAGGGGGATTAGGGGTTCCCACTCCTTCCCCTTCTGCCTTCATTGTGGTGCTGGCTTAGTGTAGTGAGGATCTAGTGACACCCCTGTATGTAGTGAGTGGGCACGCATTATTGCATTGACAAATGTAAAGGGGGGGGGGGTTGGGGTCCTAGGATGCGAAAAACCCCTTCTGAGCAACTCTAGATCTGCAGGCAGAGGATAGGGGATAAGTGTCTTATCGGCAGGGGTCCAACAGCTGGGGCCCCCACTGATCATGAGAAGAGGGGCCCATGTGAATGGAGTGGTGGACCTGCATACACAATGCCGCTCCATTCAACTCTATAGGGCTGTTGAAGAGAATTGAGCACTTGTACCCTGCTATCTCAGACAATGGAGCAGCTGAAACGCGTGTGTCTGCTCCATTAAAACGGGGGAGCAAGGCCCCTGCTCTCGTGACCACTGATGGCCCCAGCAAGTGGACTCCTGACAGACACCTGGCATGGATAAGGGGTAAGTTGTTGCAATGGGACAACCACTTTAACTGATGGGTGTATGAAAGGAAGCGGGGAATTTGAGGCTGTGTATCAGAAAAGGGAGTCCCAACCCACTATAAAAATATATAGATAAATGTATATGTACACTTTCCTGCCCTAGACCACCATCGTTAACCCCCTTCACCATCCTAAGCCATGTTATAAGAAATGATATGATGAGTACCGACCTAGGTAAACCCTGGACCGTTACAGATAATGGTTATCCATAACCCCCTCATCACCCTAGACCACCGGAGATACTGGGGAGGAAGTGCAGAGATGTTACAGGAGTGCTATGAGTAAGCCCTGAACCATCCTCTGTAACCAGGCGTGGTGGACATGTAGGAAGGTATAGAATTCGGGGTGGAGGAGGAAGGAAGGGAATTTTGCTTCCTCCTTTGTGGACACCAAGGCATTTGGGAACCTTGAGGCAGATTTAGTAATCCAGTCTGAAACGCTGGCGTCGTACACGTAGATGAATCACAGGCTCTCGGTTGGATGATGACTGGTGCAGGGATAGACCTTCTAGTCTAACTTTTGACCTACTGTTGGCTGGTTTACTTTGCACCAAAATTTTGACGCAGGTTTGACACACGTGGTGGCATTTGGAGCCCCACCTCTTTCTAAAAAGTCACACCCCTTGTTGAGCTGGAAAGTCGAAACGGGCAAGCTCGGAGCAGGTTTTTTTTTTTTTCTCTTTCTTTTGCTTTATAAATGGGTCTAACTTGATTGCAGCTTTATGCGTCAGCAATGCACCAAATTATGACCCATTTCACATCAAGGTCTAGGTGCAAGGACCTTAGTAAATTCGCCCCTGAGGTGTGTCTGCATTAATTATGTAGTTTTCAGGTAAAAGGTATTCCAAAATGTTGCAGATGTAGTGTTTAAAGGGGTTGTCAAGCCATCTCCCCTGTCCCTCTGAACATAAATCGGTGGTTCCACTGCTGCTTCATTCCCATACGATTCCAGTCCCTGCAGGACCAGGGAGCATCTTGGTCCCGTTACCCCCTGCGGTCACAGCCAGGGGTGCACCACCAATGAGGCAAGTTGAGGTGATTGCCTCAGGTAGGGGCAAGAGGGGGGCAGCGGAAGGGGGGATTATCTGTTTCTGCAGTATAGTATTGGGAAGCACACTGGTCTGTCAAGGACCACAACCCGTTTGACAGAGCCACTCAGTAGACAGTCATAGTGTCCTTCATGTGGTCACTGACTACAACTAGCAAATGTGTGAACCCCCCCCCCCCCCCCCACCCTTCCTTCAACTGCTACGTGCGAACCAACCCCCACTCGAGACCAGCAGTAGGCCTCATTCTGACGTCCATGTTGAGACCGCAACATACAGATCACTCTTGTACAGCAATAGGTCTGTATATCCGCATTGGCCGTCGGAGACTATTGTTTGCAATGGTCTCCAGGTCTGAGAGACACAGACCAGAATAATGCATGTCCTGAGTTTTTCCGTATGGACCATCGGCTAAGCCTGAACGTGTTGACCATAGGGAGAGGGGAGAAAGCTGCTGCCAGAACTGTCCCTTATCTCCCCGAGAACAATAGGATCAGGCAGTTTAAATGAAACGTGCCCGATCCTAATCTCCTTCAACCTCTGTGGTCAGGAAAGGATCGAGAAGCCCCCCACTTGCACATTAGATTGACCTCAGCCCTGACGAAATTTGGGGTGTTCAGCAGACCGTTATCTAATGACTACAGCCAGCTGACCACTGGGGGTCCCAGCAGCGGTCATCGAAGGACAGTTTATAACTAGTGATGACCGAGCATGCTCGGCCGAGTACCGATTTGGCTCGAGCATCGCTATGCTTGGCACGTGGCGGTACTCGGCCGAATACCACGTGTGCTCATCGCATTGCTCCAATCTCCTCCCCGCACGTTTGGCGCCTCCTAAGCAGCCAATCAACATTCAGGTAAGTAATTCCCTTCAATGTCATGCCATAGCTATGTTAGCTATTAGCCTTACACTGATTGGCTGGCCGGAACACGTGATACCAGTTTATATAGGAGCCGACGTCCCGCGCTCGGATCATTCAGCGTCAGGGAGAGCAGACGGGCAGGGACAGATAGCGTTTTGCTGGAAATTTACAGATTTAACTCCCAAAAAAAATCATCAGGGACAGGCGTCTTCAGGAAGGGACAGATAGTGCAGGGCTAGAAAATTGCTTTTTTTTAAGTACTCAAAAGCTTTTAAAAGACAGAAAGATTTGATATTGGTGAGATCTACAGTACGCCATCAGAAAGCAGTGTGTTTAGCAGACATTATAAAAAGGGGCTTATTCACTAGAGTGTGCCTGCTAGTGAGATATACACCATGCCATCAGAGGAAAAAAAATTATTGGGAAATTTAACCTAATTTGGGCCACATCTGTGTGTGCGGCACAGATCTTGTGCCCTGTTTACCACCCTCATCTTCTTGACCCTGTGATGGGTCAAGAGGTTGTGAAACGTCAATTATTTGTTCAGGAGGTGGATGAGGATGAGACACAGTTGTCAATCACTGAGGTTGTGGTTAGGTCAAGTCAGGAGGATGGGGATGAGGACGTGGAAGAGGAGGTGGTGGTGGATGATGAGGTCACTGACCCAACTTGGGAAGGTGAAAAGCCGAGCGAGGACAGCAGTACAGACGAGGAGGGATCTGCATACCGCAACAAGCTGTAAGAGGCAATGGTGTGGCAAAAGAGAGAATTCGGCCCACACCAAACAGGCCCGCAACCGTTACACGGAGCACCCACATGCATAAATCTGCCTTGCCAAGGGGTAGGTGTTCCGCAGTATGGCGCTTTTTTATGCGGAAAGTGCAGACTACAAAAGAGTGGTAGTTTGCAACCTGTGCCATACCAAAATGAGCCAGGGCGCGAACACCAGCAACCTCACGACCACCACCAGCATGATCCGCCACATGGCATCCAAGCACCCTAATCAGTGGGCCGAACGCCTGGGTCCACAATCTGAGTCTGCGGGCCACCCCACTGCCTCCTCTTCCCCCTGTGTTAAGCACTGCTGGCCAATCCCTGTCGAAGGCGCAGGGCCGGATGCCCCTTGCCCTGCATTTGGGCCTTCGCATTCACCATCATCAACTACATCCACTTCCCTGCCCCAGCGCAGCGCCCTATTGTCTTTACCCCAGGCATTTGAACGCCAGCGGAAATACCCACCCACTGTCCAAGCCACTAAATGCGCAACTTTCAAAATGACTGGCCTTTGAAATGTTGCCATATAGACTTGTGGAGACTGAGGCCTTCCGCAGCCTGGTGTCGGCCGTCTCTCGGTATGCAGTCCCCAGCCGCCACTATTTTTCCCGTGCCCTGACCAACGCAGTTACTGGGAAGGTCCACTTGACCATGGACAAGTGCTGGTGGCCAGGGACGCTACATTTCCCTGACCGCACACTGGGTGAATGTTGTGGAGGCCGGGAGTGAGTTGTACCCTGGGATGGCACAGGTGCTACCCACGCCCAGGATTGCGGGCCCTACGTCCATCAGGGTCTCCGCCAGCAGCTATGTTACTGGCTCCTCCTCCTCGAGGACAAACAGCACACCGCCGCAGAGCTGTGGCAGGGTATAAGAGACCAGACCGAGCTGTGGCTCTCGCCACTCAACCTACAACCAGGCATGGTTGTGTCGGACAATGGCCGTAACTTTGGTGGCGGCTTTGGAGCTCAGCAACCTGATGCCCGTGCCATGCCTAGCCCACGTATTAAACTTGGTGGTTCAGCGGTTTATTAAAACATACCCAAATTTGCCAGAGCTTCTAGTGAAGGCGTGCTGCGTGTGTGCACATTTCCGCAAGTCGTCTATGGCTTCAGCCGCTCTGTAAACGCTGCAGCAGCGCTTGGGGCTTCCAGCTCACCAACTGTTGTGCGACGTGAGCACGCGCTGGAACTCTACGTTCTACATGTTGGCCAGGCTTTGTGAGCAGCAGAGGGCAGTTGTGGAATACCAGCTGCAACATGGTCGTCGCCTTTCGAGTCAACTTCCACTATTCACAAGCGAGGAGTGGGCATCGATAGCAGAAGAAACTTTGATGAATCCACAGAGATGGTGAGCAGCGATAACGCTATAATCGGCGTAAGCATCCCACTGCTGTGTCTACTCAATTGCTGCTTACAATTATGGACGACGCTCTGAATGTGGCAGACGTGGAAATGGGGGAGGACATTACACAGGGTGATAGCCAGACCACCTGCATTTCATCTTCTCAGCACGAATTGGACCATGAGGAGGAGGAGCTGGAGAGAGTTGCCTCTGCTAGAGAGGGTACTACCTACGGAATTTTAATTCCATCGGTTCGACATGGATGGGCCCAAGGGGATGAGGAGATGGAGAGTCATCCTGATGTCGACATAGATGTCTTACTCTGGCACACATGGCTGACTTCATGTTAAGCTGCCTTTCCCGCGACCCTCGCGTTATACGCGTTTTAGATAACATGGATTACTGGGTGTTCACCCTTCTCGACCCATCTTCGCCCCCGCTACAAAGGGAACTTCTCATCTCTCATTCCTGTGCTGAAGAGGACGAGCAAAATGGTGCAATACCACAAGGTACTTGTGGAAAACTTGCTCCAAACATTTCCATCTGACAACTCTGGCGGCAGATTCCGTATTTCCATAGGCAAACTAGGAAGGCAGACAACAGGAACACACTCCAGTTCCAACAAAGGCAGCAACACTCTCCAAGGCCTAGGTCACTTTCATGACACCCCGCCAGCAACCGCACTCTGAAGAGCGGCCTACTGTCCCAAGGAGGGAGACGTTTTGGAAGATAGTGAAGAAATACGTAGCAGACCGTGTCAGCGTCCTAAATAATGCCTTAGAACTAGTGGGTGTCCAAGTTGGACATGTGCCACAAACTTGCGCTCTAAGCCTTGGAGGTGCTGGTCTGCCCTGCCACCAGCGTATTGTCTGAACGGGTATTTAGTGCTGCTGGTGGCATCATAACAGATAAGCGCATCCGACTGTCAACTGGCGATGCTGACAGATTGACTCAGATAAAAATAAAACAAGGCTTGGATTGCCCCTGACTTCTCCACTCCACCAGAGGAGAGCTGAGCTGATGAGGAACATAAAGGCACTTTAAATGTATGCTTTTATAGTGTACTCAATCCACAAGAGTCAGATGCTCACTTTTCACCGCAAAAAAAGGGTATATGTTTGAATCTTGTTTTCTCATCCTCCTCTTCTATACAGTATATATGCCCTCACCTCCTATGTTTTATACGGTCTGCTCACCTGAAGGCCCTTACCTGTAATGTTTTATACGGTCTGCTCACCTGAAGGCCCTATACGGTCTGCTCACCTGAAGGCCCTTACCTGTAATGTTTTATACGGTCTGCTCACCTGAAGGCCCTATACGGTCTGCTCACCTGAAGGCCACATTTTTTTTATAGGGTCCCCAGCATGCCATCAAGGATAATTTTTCAAGGGTGTGTATGATGCCCTCCTTTATGTGTAAGGGTGTTTTGGAGCGCCGGTTCCTTGTAATATTTGGCAGCCCTTTCACTTAGTGCATAGGCTTTATGAGTGTAGGAGTCCCACTACCTGAACAATCGTAGCACAATGTGAATGAGGTCCTCCATTATGTGATATGCAGGTTGTATCGGAGTGCCTCTTCCTTGTAATTTTTGGCAGCACTTACACTGTATATACAAGTAAATATATAGGAAAGATTTTTTACTATCCGAGCAGGGGGTGCCTGGTGGTCTCCCATTGACTTCCATTATACTTGAATATCGCTAGGTGTTCGGGCCGAGTACCCAAACACCCGAACACTTTGGTGCTCGCTCATCACTATTTATAACCTGACATGACTGGTTGGGGCAGAAACGTATTACATTACACTGCAGGATATGACAACAGACAACGTGCTGACGGTGCGAATGTAAATTCCTGCAGGTCAGAGGCCACACAACCACTTACAAACACCTCCAGCAATGTCTTCTCCTGTCCAGCAGGGTCTGGGAATGAAGCGCGTCTTCTCCTTGTGTTGTCTTTTTTATTGCAATTGGCACGGGGGAGCAAACGATCAGACCTGTTGAAATTTAGCTTCCTCTCGATAAATGTGGATTTGACCATGTTTAAAATTTTAGGTAATTTGCGGGGGAAGGGGTGTCCTCTGTCCAGGATCCTCTTCATAGTGTCTCACTCTGGAGGTCCAGTCCTAAATTTCATTCATTTGAATGAGTACTGCGTAATTCTTCTTTTCTCCTGCCATGTTTGCCCACAGATTACAGTTGATTACAGGGAGTTCGTTGTTGATCTGCATATTATGAACAAGTCTAATAACTAGCCAAAGCAGAGAAGCCTTTTAATTAAATGGGTTGTGCAAATAAAATAAAAAATTTAACAGATCTCGGAAAGTGGTTACTTGGTCCCCGCCTCTGGTTTCTAGCTCCACAGCTGCTTTCACCGGTCCCAGTTCTCTCTAGCATCAACATGGTTTTTGGACGGGTGTCCTGGGACCACTGCAGCCAAAAGCTGGCTGCAGCGGTGACCTGTGCCCAGGCGGCACATGACCCATTAGTGACACGTCACCGTTGCGGCCATTCTTGGTCACGTGACACCTGTCAACAGGATGTTGATTCTAGAGAGACCTGCGATGGAGCCGGTGTTCCGGAATTTTTTGCTACCCACGTCGCTTTCGGTAGTGACATGGGCGGTGTCTCTCACCTCGGCTTCTCATTGGCTCTGCAGGGGGTTTGTCGGCGCAGAGGATTCACCCATAGCGTGAAGGCCCGGAGGGTAGCAGAAAATTCCGGCCCACTGTGCATGCGCGAAGAAGACCCACAGAAGGTAGCAGAAAATTCCGGGTAACAGAAAATTCCGGAACACCGGAACCCAGCAGTGAGGACCAGGTAAGGGCCACTGTCAGATCGGATAAAAAAATAAAAAAAAAGTTTAAAGTTGCAGAACCCCCTTTTAAAGGTCTTGTCCAGCTAATTAACATTGGCTACTGTAAAAAAATAAATACATTTAAAGTGATATTCACCTTACTGATTTCCCCCATTTCGACACTTCCCGGTCCCCCACTGGTCTTTACTTCTCAGCGCACTGGAAATGACTGCTGGCAGAAGCAGTTGTAGTGTCCCACTAGGTAAATGTGGGCACTATATACAAGGGTCAATTGGGCCACGTTGTTCTCCACCTCCTGTGGAACAGTGGCATTGTATTTTACATTACATTTTAATGCATATTGCTATGTTTCATGTGTATTTTCCCTGTGTATCAGGCCTGTTAGGGTGTAGTTCCTCCTCCTAGACAGTAGAGGGAGCTAGGGAACCCCTAATATATATAGTCAGGTCCTGTTCAGGGAAAAGTAGTGTAGAGTCAGAAGTGAGTGTGGACTTTAGCTAGGCAGCAGCTGAAGTGAGCTTCTGACATGCAGCTAGACAGCCCAGGCTTCCAGTTGCCACCAGGAGAAGAGGCTACCTCCTGAGAAACCTGCAGTTCCCTCAAAGCAAAGTGCAGAGCAGAAGTGTTTCCAGCTGAACCAGAGAGCTGAAGGGCAGAAGGATCTACTTAAAGGGGTTGTCCGGGTTCAGAGCTGAACCCGGACATACCCTTATTTTCACCCCAGCAGCCCTCCTGAGCCTGGCATCGGAGCATCTCATGCTCCGATGCGCTCCAGTGCCCTGCGCTAGATCGCGCAGGGCACAGGCTCTTGTGTTTTCAATAACACACTGCCGGGCGGTAACTTCCGCCCAGCAGTGTGTTCGGTGACGTCACCGGCTCTGAGGGGCGGGCTTTAGCTCTGCCCTAGCCGTTTTACTGGCTAGGGCAGAGCCAAATCCCGCCCATCAGTGCCGGTGACGTCACCGGGCTGCCTGTCAGCCCCATAGAGAGCCCGGTATGTCACCGGAACTCAGAAAAATGCCTTTGCCCTGCGCGATTTAGCGCAGGGCAAAGGAGAGCATCGGAGCATGAACTGCTCCAATGCTCATGTCAGGGGGGCTGCCGGGGTGAAAATGGAGGGATGTCCAGGTTCAGCTCTGAACCTGGACAACCCCTTTAATGCAAGGATATATATATATACCTGAAGAAGTTTTTGGTGAACAAGGATAAAGCCAGCATTAGGGCATACGGGCCTTGGGATTAAAACAGACAGGATTCTGAGGAAAAGTGCAGCCTGATCTGTAAGTGTTTTGACCCTCTGAGTATCTTGCAAGAACATTGTGCCTGCCATTTGTAAAAGCCTGCTTATTATTGCTACTGCCATGTGGAACTGAACCTAGACTGTAAATAGACTGTTTCCAGTAAAAGGAAGTTTTGGTTTACCACAACATCGTGTTCCTCAATTATTCCTATCATCAATCGGTGTGCCACCGTTACCGGCACTGGCATCACAAATCTTAAAGGGACCTTGCCCCCTGCACATTAAACATCTGCAACATCCAGGGCACCTCACCTACCATCAGGCCTGGTCCCTATACACAGAGTGCCCCAGAGGTCCCCTGTGCCAGCCTCTCCATCACTGCTGTACACCTGCCCAGGGTCTTTCAAGAAACTGTGAGTAACCCAGAGCAACCCTCGTTTGCCTAAGTAACCGTGACCTCACCATCGCAATACCCTCCAGGGCTGTGTACTGCAGTGACCCGCCTTAGTTAGTGATTGGTTGAGCGGTCCATTCGTCAGGGATCGGTAAGGTGTACCGTTATAATGGACACGTAAGGTAGATAACCTTCTATCTGTCATGGCTTCCTCTGGACTCTTCTCGGCCAGATCTTGGTTCTCCCGGGCCCATCACTAAATGTTCTCTCTGTTTTCGGTGACTCTCATGAGTCCAGTGAAACATTTATCCTGTACTTGGGTCCAGACTGGATTTTTAACACTTGTTTTACTGGAAATGTTGGAACATCCAGTCCATGCAGTACATTACCAGTCAGACGTCGGGGTGTGACCAGGCTTAACCACATCTTGGCAGTCCGCATCCTGTACTAAACATAGTTGCTGTACAGATGTAGCAGAGCTGAATTTTTTTTTTCCCTTTTATGGTGTCTTCCTGCTTGTAGTGAAATTGTTACCTTTACCTGCAGGAGACTTACTAGAAGTGCTCCATGGTATGGAGACTTATTGGTAATGTCCCATGGGAAAAGAATATGCAAAGGGGTACCTCCCCAAGAAAGCGAACCATCTCTCTAGCCCCACCTATTGGAAGTGGCTCACTCAGTCAAGATCTGACTTTCCAACAATCCTTGGGAAAATAGCCGAGCCGAATATATATCCGTAGACGGTGCTTGCCCCTCATCAGTACGGAGTAGGATGCTGGGGGTGATGCCTTGGAAACGACTTTAGGAACGGTGCTGACTCTCCCTAAAGAGACCAGTCCTGTATGGACTCTTACTGGCAATGCTCCATGGGAAACTAAACTGCTGTCTACGAATGGATATCTGGCTTGGCTATAATTCAGTGTCCAATCCCAAGACTGGTTGAAAAGTCAGATCTTGACCCATAGGGAGCCACTTCCCATAGGTGGCGCTGGTGAGACGCTTGTCTTTCTTGGAAGATGCCTCTTTGCATGCATCATGGAGCACAAAGTGTTGATTTGTGGGCAGTCCCTCTTCCTGGCTCTGTGATGTCACGTTCATGGACCTGGGCTGCAATACCGATCACGACCAATATACATCGCATGGCGGTGTGCTTGGTATAGTATGAAATGGCTGCAGCTTTCATCCAAGTGCTGCAGCCTCGGGAGCCCCGCCGATCTGATATTGATGACCTTACTTGAGGATAAGCAATCAGTATTTGAGTCCTGGAAAACCCCTTGAAGTCAGTGTGCCACTCTTTGGCCCCATGGCAAAATCTGCGCCGATTGCCCCCCCAACAATCGTATGCATTATAACTCCAGTGTCCTCCCATGTAAGATGTCCTCTTCACCCCCTATAGCAGGCATGGCCAACCTGCGGCTGTTGTAAAGCTACAATTCTCTGCTGGGAATGATGGGAGTTGTAGTTTTTGCAACAGCTGGAGAGCCTCAAGTTGGCCATTCCTGCCCTATAGTAAGCCCTAGCTCAGTCATCCATAGACTTCAATTGGCACCCTGCAGTGCTTTGTTTTCCTGCACCATGCCGTGAACCATTCTCCTGTATGGGGGCAATGTGTTTCTGCCATACATGGAAGAGGCATTAGTAGCTTCATTTTTAGCTTTTTTTGCATATATTGTGCAGAGATTAATGGGTGCATGGCATAATCTCTTAAGGTGACCCAGATTAGGTCTGCCAGCCCAGTAATGACACATCTACAGCCTGTCGGACACGGCGGAGATTAACCCCTTCTGGTCTAAGGTTTGCACATAATACATTGCTGCCATTGTTCAGACATGGTCATTGCCTGAAGAGCTTGCAATCCATTGCTCGGTGGCCGGTGAGGCTTTATCCGGCTCTGTGTGTGTGCACATGCTTGTATTTGCTGGCTTCCTCTGGGCTGGAGCTGGGGCCCTCCCATTCTGGCTGGGATTCTAGCTCAGGAGGAGGGGAGGGGGTAGGAGTGACTCTTCTGTCTACACAGCTGGTTCTCTCCTCATACAGATAAGGTCCACGAGGTGAACCACACACAGGGCACGACTGAATCAGGTGCCAGCCAACAGGTCATCGCTGACCATGCATACCCAGGACACAGACCCAGATTCTGCAAAGGCGCTGAAGACCCAGAAGCAGCAGATGGCTGACATGCTGAGGGAACTGAAGCAGACCAGGCTCCAGAAAATATGGATCCCTCACCAGTGTGAGCGGCTGCAGAAGAGGAGAGGATGTGAGTGCACCGACCCATGGCTTATAGAGGAGCATAGGGACCTAAGGAGGAGGGGGTGGTGGGGACACCAAGGTCTACTGCTCAAGTAGTAAACAGATTCCTTATCTTGAGTGTGCAACCAGGGCAGGATTTGCAAGATGAGGAGATAGGAGGGACTTATGGTGGCCACTCAGGTTGGGTAGAAGTAGGCTGACGGCTAAATAAACGATCATCTTGGGGGGGGGGGGTTAGCTATACATATTTGACTCCGGTCGTTCAGGCCGATCATACGTGTTCAATGACATCAGATGAACAGTCCTTGTCGTTGAAATCGTCCGGTTCGAGCGACTTTAGTCTAACGTGTCTTGTCCCTCTTCTGGAACGATGGTCCCAAATTCTGACCTTGGTCCTTCTTTGCTCTAGGAACCATCTTGTATCTTGTCCAGTTCCTTAATTTATATTGGATGTATATCCAGATGATATTTATTTTGAGAAAAAAACATTTTTTGTGCTTTTATTTTATTACGTCCAGGTTGCCGATTGTTTATTTGTCTACGTCCTATGTTGCAACAGCTATAAAGTGGGGGCTTGTTGGGGAACGTGACCTATATGGTGGCTGCTGATATGCCCGCTACTTGAGGGCAAATGTTAAAAGGCTTTTCCTAGATTTTAGTGTGTGTTTGTTTTTTAATTTTATCAGTATCCGATCAGCGGTGGTTAGACACCAGGGACCCCCGTCGATCAGTCGCTCCACCTCCCTCTCATAGCTTTGCCTAGGCTAGTGATGTCTTCGGTGGCACGGCCTAGTTGCAGCTCAGCCCTGTTGAAATGAATGAGGCTGAGTCGCAATACCAAGCACAGCCACTGTACACTGTATGGCGCTGTGCTTAGTGAGCAGGGAGAAGGCCGTGGTGCTACTATGAGGTCCAGAACCTTCTCAAACAGCTAATAGGTGGGGGTCCCAGGTGTCGGAATATAAAAGTCTCAGAAAACCTCTTTAAGTAACCCCTTCAATAACTGAGCGTTCATCCTACGGCTATTCCTTCTGTCTCTCCCATTCACGTGCATGCTCGCTTCAACCGAGCATGCATGTGTTTTCAATGGCTAGACTCCTCTCTTGCCGAAATAAAGGATTCAACTTTCCTGATCCTTCCTTCCCCTCGTCGAAGGACTAGTACTAAGTCGTTGGGTCCCCATAAACGAGGCAACTTCTGCAGTTACATGCATTAAATGCACGTGGTCTACATTCCTGCCGATCCTGTTAGTTTTTACTGCCCAGAAGCTAATCCATTTACCATACGTGACCAAGTGAAGGTTACATATGGTGGATCAGCATCTGGGCAGGAACGTAGACTTTCTAAGATGTAGGTACCTGGAGACGTTGCCTCCTTAATGGGGACCCAACATCTTGGTATGAGCCCCTATTTTCATTTAATATCCTCTCTCTCTCAATCGTCATTTTGTTGACTTTCCATAATGTGCAAATACGTTTTTCCCGGGTGTTTTCTATGTCGTTTGACCTTTATGGTCTACCACTATGGCCCCCTGCCCATGGCCGCCTCTAGTCTATAAAAGCTATTTCTGAAGGCAGGACTGTAGTGAGCATGCCTCCGCTCAATCAGGGGACAGGGCATCTTTGTCCAAATTTTCTTTTTTGCATGATTATATCACAGTGACGAGCTTGAGACTGTAAAAGGTCCTAATGTCATTGAAGAAATGCTTCTTGGTAGGGGTCGCCCCTCCAGTCATACCCCCTCCTAAACTGGAAATCGTGACCGGTGTCAGATTCTGAGATGTTCTGGCTTATACTTGAGACCTGCATAAATATTTATGGTAAAGCCGAAAATAAAATATGCCACCATAAATTCCTCTAATCCAGCATCCAGTAATCCAGAACCTCTGATAATCCTGCACAGAAATGCAAAATCATTACATTTTTTTTATTTTTTTTTAAAGGGCAGGAGACGGGTGGCTGCACACAGTGCGGATTTACGTGCATGAAATCGGCACCAAAAAAGCCCATCAATCCGCTCTATTCATAGCTTTTTTTTTTTTTTTTTAAATGTTTTTGTGGTTTTTGGTGCAGATTTAAATAAATTTGAACTGTATTGTGTGAAGTGGGAGAAGACTTTATCGATCAGTTTAGTCTCTTACTGCTGATCTTGGGTTATGACTACATCTAAATTAACGGAGCGGTCCCAAGATTTAAAGGTATTGTTTATCCATGTGTTTGGAGGTCTACCTCCTTTTAAATATTCGTAGTGTAGTATGGCTATCTTCACACTTCCACCTCCTATGTCGGGTAAAATAGTGAGGCGTGCAGCACTGTTATTCTCATCGTAATGCCGGGCGCTGCAGCGGAGCCCATTGTAAGAGAATGGCGTCCATCGGGCACCAGGGTTACCAGTAGTTTGACGGATACGGTAAAACATGGTGGCTCCTGTTGTAAACATAACGTTAGTGTGAACTCGACCTAAACACAACTAGATTGGTGATGGTCCCAGATATAGGACCATCACCAATCACGAGAATGGGCGCCCTGCAGCCCCCAGAAATTAATGGAGCCACCGGTCAAGCATGCACTTGGCCGCTCCATTCAATTCTATGGGAGTTCTAGAGATGGCCGAGTAGAGCCTACTGCTGGGACCCCCACCGATCTAATCCAGGGGGGATAACTTAATGTAACTGGAATACCCCTTTAAGGCGTGTTGAAAGCTAAGGAAGTTGGGAATTAACCAGATTGCCCGGGGCGGTGCATTCCAGAGAATTGGTGCAGCGCGAGAAAAGTCTTGAAGACGGGAGTGCGAGGTCCGGATTATGGAGGGTGTTAGATCAGACAGCGCGGTTGCCTTCACATTCGTGTGGGTTTGTGCTGAGCGCGGACACTTTCTGGTCGTATCTGCTGATCTCCACAGTACATTTCACAAGCCCATGTAAACACACACAGGAACATTTCCTTCCCTCTTGGCCAAACATATTTTTGGGCCCGGGGGGAGGGGGGTCTCTGGCGTTTCTCTTAGCTCTGTCTGAGGTCACAATATGTCCATACACAATCCTGCATGACGACCATACAATATAAATGTACCGTAAATAATTTCTGCGTGCCCTTCTGCACTCTGTCCATGGTGCTGGCACGGTGGGATCCTGAATCGGACCGTCCCTGTAATAGAACATCCATAGCAGGTGCAGATATGGGAGGCGCAGATGCAGCGGTCGCATCCAGGTCCCAATATGTAAGGGGCCCAAAAGTCTCTCCCACACATGGTAGGTGGGCCCTGCTATAGATTTTGTACGAGGGCCCAGGAGCTTCAGATTCCCTCTGATCACTAAGTGAAGCCCCTCAGACTGTTAATGCTCAGCGCGTACTTGGCTCATTCAGTTGACTTAGGATTCCGTTATCCCTCCCGTTCATATGCATGCTCGGCTGGGCTGAGCATGCATATGTAGTGAATCGGATAGGGGAGAAAGCCGCTGCCAGACCCTTCATCCCTGCTAACAAAAGGATCAGGTCTTATGGCGGCGCCCCTCTCCCACCACTGCTCCGTTCCTCTCAGTGGGCACAGCCGCCAATTTGGTCACACACTCCAAGGCTCTGGGTCTCCTGTGGACTGGACACGCCGGCGAGACTGGCCACCATAGTAGTGCTGAACTCCTTTTCCACGTGGGTTGCTTTATGCCAGCTGTGCCTCCCACTGACTGTTGGCCATGCTCACTCTCTGTGGCTCTTAAAGGGTATTCCCATCTCAGACATTGATGGCATATAACTAGATATCGAGCGGGTCCAAGAGGTGGCATTGATGGCATATAGCTAGGATACACCACCAAAGTATGGGTATAAACCTTTAATGTTTACCAGCCTATGACCTGCCACTCTGGGGTATTTAAGGTGCCTGAGCATTAGGTTCTAGTATGCTAGATTCCTGCAAAGGTATGCCATTAGCTTGTTTGTTCCATGTAACAAATTGTACCTACCTTCTGAATTTGACCTGTCCATGCCTGACCTGATTTCTGCAGGAAGGACTGTATGAAGACGTGGTGAAAAAAGTGGGTTAAAGCTTCTTGCCTTCCTTGTGTTGTGCTGAGGGCGCAACGCCTAAAACAGCATGTAGAATATGGTTGTTCAGGAATGCAGCAGAAAGACGGAAAAGAGATTTAAAGTGGTGCAAACCAGGTAAGTGAACAATGAATTTTACTTTCAAACAGCTTGTCAAAGCAATGCGTTTCGGGGCTGTACCAGCCCCTTCATCAGGCGATACAACATATGTGTTATAACGTTGTACTGCCTAATGAAGAGGCCGGTACGGCCTGAAACCCGTTGCTCAATCTGTTTGAAAATTCATTGTTTGAAGAACAACTATGACTTGCCTGGTTTGCGCCGCTGTGGGCTCCCCAGGATACAGCGAAGTCATGAACGAGGAAAGCAACTCTAACACCAGCTTTTGCCAAAACAAAATTTTACTAAAATGTGGTAATGAACACACAATAAATTTACATACACCCAGCCCGAAGGCTGAGACCCTTGTGCTGCACGGCACCCTCCGATGGGTGCAGGAGGAAAATGCTGTAATTTACCTACTGGCGGGCACAACTAATCTGCCACACCTTACCTGTTATTACCCTAAAAGACCAAGAATATGGGTGTGCGGTACGGGCTATCCTGCGGTGCAGCACAACGGCTTTCAATCTTGCACAGATCTACAGTATTCCCCCTCCCATAACTGGTCCTGTAGCACGTGCCTGAGTATTCCTTCTGAGCAAAACGCCAGCCTGGCTTGAGTTTGTGTGAATTTTATCAGCTCTCCAATGCGACATGTCACTTTAAAGGGACACTGACAGGCCCAATAAGCATAATTATCTATATATATATGACTGCACATGTCTTCTAATGTGTATTAAAAACATAAGTATAACCCCTGTCCACCTTATAAATACAGCAAACTCAGGTTTTATAACCTTATGTAATCGCTCTTCTTTTTGCCCAAGGGGCGGCGTTTCAGCTTCACTTGCGCCCAGCCAGCCGCGCCCAGCCAGGTTATAAAACCTGAGTTTGCTGTATTTATAAGGTGGACAGGGGTTATACTTATATGTTTTTAATACACATTAGAAGACCTGTGCATGCATATATATAGATAATTATGCTTCTTGGGGCTGTCAGTGTCCCTTTAAGTTATGGTGTCCTGGCAATGAACAGTATTAACACTTGTGGCCTGACACAAGCAGAGACCCTAACGAACTACAGGTCTGGACTCAGTCTCTAGGCGCCAACACTGTAATGAGGTGCGTGCACGATCTTACCGACCCGGGTCTGCTTTGTATCCGCTGGTGACTCTGCACAGACCAAACGTCTCTCCAACAAGCATGCAGTACCACGGTGTATGTTTTCCTTGTTCCTCTGCTCTCATCAGCGTTCCTGGCCGCAATCCTCCTTCCTCTGGACAGGATCAGTGTCTTGGACACTATCCGCTTCACTCAGCTGCAGCTCAGGTATCTGAGGGTTGCTCTCACACCTGGATGCCGTCAGACTCTCTGCTCACACAGCTCCTTGGCTTCACCTCCCTCCAAGATGGCTGCTGCTCTCCTTCTCCATGCTCTGAAAAACCACACCTCTCATGAATATGGAAATATAGATGCATTCAGTCAGCTGTGCCTAGGAAACAGCGGCATCTTGTGGCCAAACAGCAGAATGTCAGTCCGGAACATTTATTTAATCCACACAAAGTGTTCAAACAATGAGAGCTGTTTCCCCATCTCACAACGCTCTCGTCCATTCTCTTCTGCTCTAACCTGATTTCTGCCTGGACCCCAGACTGTTTATTGGACCCCAGACTGTTTATTGGACCCCAGACTGTTTATTGGACCCCAGACTGTTTATTGGATCGCACAAACTTTGCTATCCTGATCACTGCCCTTGCACCAGTGACTCTTGTGCTCCGTTGGTCAGCAGTCACTTGAAAAGGGACTTCTCCAAGAGTTAGAGGCCTGGTGGTTCCCCATACCAAATATATTCAAGTGACGCAGAACATCCACATCCGCTTCGTTATGAGATCCAACATGTCCAATCCTTATCTCCCCCCAGCCAAGCATCAACCATATGTGAGTTGGGAGGCCCCCATGCACATTATATGATCGGCCAAACCTGCCAAAATCATCGGGTCCAGCCGATACACATCTAATATGGTATGGCCAGCGTAAGTTGTTAGATCTTCTGCTTTCTAAGAAACAAACTCCTTCATCAGGATTTGTGCCAGGGATAGGGCAGAGTGTAAACTTTCTCCTGGTATCTGATGAGGCTGGTACCAAGAATACGTCAATGGCGACCAGCTGTGTACTGCGGCGTCGGGAGTCCGTCACTAGGGCGTAGCTAGGAAAGGGGGCTATGGAACCGGGCATAGGTGCCAAGCGACTTAACCATAAGTTCAGCGCACCAGACAAAGACTAAGGGGAAGGGGGGTCATTTATCGTGTTGGGAAAGTTATATAAAATTGCAAAAAGGTGCAATTGTTTTGTGGAAAAAAATGTCTTCCCCCGAAATTTGCAATTTTTTTTTATGCCGAAATTCTTATAAATTGCAACCAAAAGCCGAGCGTTAAGCAGTAAATACAAAAAATGGGTAGATTACTGCAACAATAGGTGAAACTGTCAAGTTTATCTAAAACTATCCCTTTAAGATTCCGTGATCTAAAGGTGTAGACAGTGCTGTAGTCCATATGGCCTGCGCACGCTGCTTCCTCCATGCAATTAGAATACTAAAAAAGCTCCAACACCTGGCATGTCTGCGTTGGGCACACCGCCCGGTTGGAGATGGCAGTGTGTTCTCAAATGCTGCTCCCTAGACCGCCACATGGCGCAGAATACATGGTCACTGCGTTCATTAAATAATAAAATGTTAGCCTAGCGCTGTAGTAACTGGGGGGGGGGGGGGTTTATACTGGTAAGAACCTTTCTCCCCTTTCCAGGGAACCCTAAACTCTTTAGGACTTGGTGTAGGGGATGTGCAAAGCTTTGAAGAGATTGTTAGATTTGCCAAAAACGGCTCCACTCTTATGCGTGGGTCGTGTCTGGTACTGCAACTCATTCCCAGGCAAAGGTAAAAAAAATATAAAAAAATATATATATTTTTTTTAATGGTGTGCATCTTTTTTAAAGAGTACTGTTCAGCAGGATCAACACTATCAAACCGGACATGCCACATGGTAGGGTTGATCCTGCTGGTACAAGTATAATTTATTATTTTATCTATAAATTATTATTTATTTATTTTTTTGCTGCAACCGATTTTTCACAGGTATTGGTTTAATTAGCAGGATCAAGCCTTGTGTGATTTTAATGGGGTTGATCCTGCGGACAGGTGCTCTTTAAAAACAGTTTCCTAGGATTTCAGTTTTGATCTTTTTGATAGGTCATCCATAATTGATTAGTTGGTGGGTATGACCCCCGGTGCCCCTCCCAATTAGCTGTTTGGAGGGGCCACAGCGCTGGGTGGAGTGCTGCAGCCTCCTCATACTATACCAAGCGCAGCGCCGTACATTGGCTAGTGGCTGTGCTTGGTATTGCAGCCCAGCTCCATTTACTCGAATGGCACTGAGCTGACACTAGGCCAAGCGACCTATGGCTGTGCCTAGGAAGAGGCCGCAGCGCGTACCCGAGCTCCGTGGCCCCTTCAGACAGCTGATGGTGGGAGTGCCCGGAGTCGCAGCCCCACTGTTGATGACTTATCTTTTTAGGGACCTTGGTTTAAGTTGTAGGGCGGAGGCTAAAATTTTAAAGGTGTTAAATATGAAAATTGTAACGCTCTGCCGCCATCTTTTGCAGCATCTATACCCCAGTTCACCAACTCCCCCACAATGATCATCATGGTTGGGCTCCCTGCCCGAGGAAAAACGTACATCTCCAAGAAACTCACTCGCTACCTCAACTGGATTGGAACCCCAACGAAAGGTAAAGGGCTTCATGCCCCCACCCCCCTTCCTGTCAAAGTGCAGCAGTAAAGGAGCACTCCACTCAAAACTGCTACATGGTTGTCATGCCCCGCCCCCTCCGGTTGTGCGTGTCCTTTTCGACTGGAGTGGGTGTATATGGTTTGAGAAAGCATTTTGCAGGGACCCTGAAACAAGCCGACCATGGAGGAAACGCTATTGCAGAGCAAAACATAATTAAAGGGGATGTCTCGTGAGGACCGCTCCAGTGGGCGTGCCCTTTTAGGGACCTCCTTAGCCAAAATGGAGAGCTAGTCTGTGAGAGTGGCTCCCGTTCTGGAAGACTTGGTCCTAGAGCAAAATCAGCGGGGTGCCCGGAGCGGGACCTGAGACAATCAATTGATTGCCCCTAGTGGATTTATCTTATATATATTTTTTTTTTTATTTTTTTCCCCCTGAGACAACCCCTTTTTAAAGGAATATTCCAGTGGGATTAATTATCCCCTAGCTACTGGATAGACTGGGACGCCCACCGATCGTAAGAAGGGGGTTCCTCTGTGGGACTGATGAAGATACCCGGCTATCTCCAGGAGTCCTATAGAGATGAATGGAGCGGCAGTGGGCGTGATCGACCATCACTCCGTTCTTACTGGGGATACAGGAGCCCTGTCCTTGCGATCAGTGGGCGGCCCCCTCGCCCTGACCAGACCAATCTTGAGTGATCCCTAATCCTGTGGAGGCCCCACATTTTTAGCTAAGATGAAGCATAAAACAGTTCAAGAAGATCTTAGAGCATCTTTTCTTAAAACCGTGTTATCCCTCTGCTATTCCTCCTAGAAATTTGACTAATTTGACATCAGTAGGAATAACAGAGGAACAGTACAAGAGCAGGTACTCCAGGGTTGTTTTAGTATGAAAATATAATGTCGGGAGCGAAGATATGCCCAAAACCGCATTGAGTAGAACCTGAATTTCTGAGTTTTGCGGAACTGGCCGGACGTTGGGCCAGGCTGTCTACTCCCTTCAGGGCGACCAATGGTCTCATTTTGCCTTTCAGCTCATTGGACTTTGTTCAGCGAGTCTTTTTTTGTATGTGCTGTGTGAAGATATGGTGACCTTGTCCCTTCCTCGTGGTCTCCATGCTGACTGTCTCCCTCTCTCTTAGTATTTAATGTGGGACAGTATCGCCGCGAAGCCGTGCAGACTTACAAGAACTACGAATTCTTCCGCTCGGACAATCAGGAAGCCATGAGGATACGAAAGTGAGTCGCAGGGATGTGAGGTTTCTGTGCCTTTTTTTTATTTTTTATTGCTGTATTTGCAGATCGCAACGGGAGCCGTTAATTCCCTACGGTTTGTGAGACTAAATGGGCTTGATCGCATTCAGTGACTAGACCTGGGGCCAAAGGCAAAAACTACACGATGTCATCAGAAGCGACAAAATAGAGTCTATTAAAGGGGTTGTCTGGTTGCTTTCACATCTTAAAGGCTCCCCATGGTGTCAAATAAGGAGTCAAATCTCACGTTACCCATCCCCCGCCCCTCCTATTCCGACTGGTCTTTGACCCTCTGGACAATGCTTCCAGGACACGCCCGCCGAGCCAGTTAGACCTAATGTACAAGGGGCGGGGATAGCGGTGAGATTCACAGGGGTCCGTCCGCGGGGACCCCAATTATCGCAAGGACAGGTGACCCTGGGCACCCCGCCACATTCATAGTCTAGCTGTGCTCGGTTATCTCCGGCAGCCCCATACACATGCTTCGGGCCCCATTCACACAACCGTATTTTTGGTCCGCATCCGATCTGCATTTTTATTTATTTTTTTCCGGATAGGATGCAGACCCATTTATCTCAATGGGTCCGCAAAAAAATGTGTATCCGTTCCGTAGCCCCGCAAAATAGATAGAACATGTCCTATTCTTGTCTGTTTTTTTGCAGACATTGTTACAATGGATCCACAGGGGGAAAAAAAACAAAAAACGGATGCGACACAGACCTCATCTGTATTTGTTGGGGATCCATGTTTTGCGGACTGCAAAATGCATACGGTCATGTGAATGCACCTTTAGGGCCTATGCACACGACTGTGTGGTGGCCGTATTGCTGCCCACAAACAGCAGGTCCGCAATATACATCACGGATGCAGACCCATTCACTTTAATGGGTGCGCAATCCAGAAGCTGCGGAATCGGAGCATGGAAGGTCCCTCTCCGTGCCTCCGCACCGCAAAAAAATAGAACTTGTTCTAATATTTTTTTTATTAATTTTTTTTTTGCGGACGGATCAAAGACCCATTCAAGATGAATGAGTCTTGATCGGTCTGCGGCAACCGCAAGGATGTTGCCAGTGCTTGGGGGGCCACAAATCGCGGACGCAGTGCACGGAACAGCCAAGCAGTGGCCGTGTGCATGAGGCCTTAACCTGAGCTCCACTCGGTCCCCTGTTCTTGTAATCCCAGCTGTCGGACCCCCACCGACCTCCATTATCCCTCAACCTAACCAGAATTAACTTTTGTAATTGGCTTCTGTTTCTCCCATTGATCTATCCCAGGATGAGCGTCAGAGACCTCGCTTGTCCTTGTCCCCCTCCCCCCAGCTATGATGCTTCATCTGGAATACTGATCTGTTCCCTTGAGCCCCCTCAGGCTCCAGGTCCATCAGCGGCTGCTGTACTCCAAAAACTAATTCTTCAAGAAGCATCAGAGAACTGTATTGGGGAGACTTCAGAGCAGAATTGTGAGTTCAGCTCTGGCCTCTAATACGGGCTAGAACCCGGGATCAGTGCGAGATATTGCTCAGCTTTGTTTGTCTATGTAAAATAGTGTTCAAAGGTGGACGCCTGACCTTCTGCACAATTTGGTTAAACTTCACACGGCCCTTGTGCTGTACATCAAGCAAATAATCTCAGCTGCCTGATCCCCCCCCCCTCCCTCCAATGTACATGGGCGAGCGCACAGTGGACACATGGTCAACCTGAGGGGAAGGGCCAGAATTCTGGGACGTTACATGAGCCGGGCCATGGATGGTGTACTGAGCGGGTCCATGGTGCAATCTGGGGAGTGTTGTCCACGGGGGAATTAAGAAGTAAGGACACGCCCCCAAACTGGAACGTCACCATGACAAGTGGTACATACTGAAGCACTGTGAAAGGTACTAAGGCCTCATTCACACGTCAGTGGTCCATGTGTCCGTTTATTGCTCTGTGTGTCCACCGTATTCCATGGACACGGCTAGGCTACCTCCTACCAGTGGTCCATGAAAACCCACGGACCAGACATGGATGCATTCATGTGATGTTCACAGACCCGTAAAGGATCCGTAATCTGTGACAAAATGGGGTGTGCTTCGGTGGTGTCGCCACAGCCCCACGGTCCCTGGAAAACCACTAATGCGTGGATGTCAGTTGATACGTGAGCGATCCATGGAGAGCAACAACGTATATTTACGCAGCGTTGATCCAAAAAAAAAAAAACAATCCCCCACCACCAGGGGGAGCATAGGAGCTCATATGGCGTTCAATGTAAGCTCCCTCTAGCGGCGTGTATAGGCAACTAACTGTGCAGGAGATTTGGAGCAGAAAAAAGAAAATGAAGCTGCAACCACAATAAAGATTTGTCCACTTTAACACTTTAGGGTACTTTCACACTTTCCTTTTTCTTTTCCGGCATAGAGTTCCGTCCTAGGGGCTCTATAGCGGAAAAGAACTGATCAGGCATATCCCCATGCATTCTGAATGGAGAGTAATCCGTTCAGGATGTCATTTTGACTGATCAGGCAAAAGATAAAACCGCAGCATGCTGGCGGTTTTATCTCCGGCGAAAAAAAACAGAAGACTTGCCTGAATGCCGGATCCAGCATTCTTTTTCCATAGGGATGTATTAGTGCCGGATCCGTCCTTCCGGTCTGCGCATGTGCAGACCCAAAAAAAAGGTGAAAAAAATAAATCCCGGATCTGTTTTTCTGGATGACACTGGAAATATGGATCCGGTATTTCAATGCATTTTCTGACCTGGCATTTTTCAGACTGATCAGGATTCTGATCAGTCTTACAAATGCCATCAGTTGGCACACGTTTTGCTGGATCCGGCAGGCAGTTCCGGTGACGAACTGCTTGCCGGATCACTCTGCCGCAAGTGTGAAAGTAGCCTTATCATTCTGAAGCGTCCATTGACTTCCATTTACTTTGGATCAATGTTGGCACCAGGGACGTTGAGTACTGTACGACCCAATAACCCGAATTCCCCTTAAGGCCCCTTGCAGACGAGCGTTCCTCCCGCAGCGCGTCCGCGTCGCAGCACCCGGCCTGACCTCCCAGCGCTGCCGGGGGGTCACATAGCATTATATTGATTTATGATGCTATGTAACCCTTACAGTTCTGGAATGTATTGGATAACACTGGCTGCATTAGCATCATAAATCTATATAATGCTATGTGACCCCCGGCAGCGCTGGGAGGTCAGGCCAGGAGCTGCGTTGCGGACTCGCTGCAGGAGGAACGCTCGTCTGCAAGGGGCCTTAATATATGGCAACGGTCCAGAAATCCACCATATATAACTTAGTAGGACTTCTCATAGGACCTCGCAGAGAAGCGTCCTCCATCTACTTCCAACTGCAAATGAAACCCAACAAGACGGCCTTGAACGCCGCGCTCGCTGGGTGCTCTATTTGGCCTAACCAGTGTCCGTAATAATAATCTTTATATAGCGCCAACCTATTCTGCAGCGCTTTACATAATGTCCGTGATCTTTTGCAGGCAGTGTGCACTCCATGCCCTGAGGGACGTCCATACTTATCTGACGAGGGAGGAAGGACAAGTTGCGGTAAGTAAATATTTGACATGTCCTGCAGCTTTGTGATCGTGACACCATATACATGGCCATATGCATTAAAGGGCATCTGTCAGCAGTTTTGTACCTATGACACTGGCTGACCTGTTACATGTGCACTTGGCAGCTGAAGGCATCTGTGTTGGTCCCATGTTCATATGTGCCCACATTGCTGAGAAAAATAATGGTTTAATGTATGCAAATGAGCTTCTAGGAGCAACGGGGGCGTTACCATTACTCCTAGAGGCTCTGTTCTCTCTGCAACTGCTGCTCCCTTTTAATTGACAGGGCCAGGCAGCGTAAATGTCATCATGCATGTCTCTGTCAATCCAAGTGGAGAAGGGCACAGCAGTTGCAGAGAGCAGAGCCTCTAGGTGTAATGGTAACGCCCCCGTTGCTCCTAGAGGCTCATTTGCATATATTAAAACACAATTTTTCGCATGCAATGTGGGCACATATGAACATGGGACCAACACGGCTGTCTTCAGCTGCCAAGCGCACACGTAACAGGTCAGCCAGTTTCATAGGTACAAAACTGCTGACAGATGCCCTTTAAAAAAAACTTGTTTGGCTGATCACTATCTCTCCCGACCCCCTCCATGCTCACGTTTGGCTCGGCCAAGCATGCATGTATCCTGTATGTGGAGGAAGTTGCTGCCAGTCACCGGTCTGCGACTTACCTCCCAAAGGGACTGGGAAGTGGAAATCGGATCGCTCTCCCCTGACGTCTGCTTCTGGGAAGAGTCAGGAGTCCACCGTACACATTATAGATGGTCGGCTGCTGAAATCGGTGGGGTCAGCCAGCCAGCGACTGTGTATGACCAGGATCCTTTGATGGTGGAGGGGTCTGACAGTGGCTTATTCCCCTCATTCACATAAAACGCTCTATGGGTACATTTGCGGTGTGAATCCATTGACTTCGATGGGCCCATGGTCCTCATGTTGCAGTGAAGAATCTTTTGCGGCACGGATGTAAAAGCACAAAGAACAGCACCACCCCAGTTTATGGGTTTCGTGTGATGTAGCAGCTCGGTTCCATTTGGAGTCGATAGGGCAGAGCTGCAATACCGCACACAACCTGTGGACAGGAGTGGTGCTGTTTTTGGAAGGAAACAGCCATGGTCTTGTACTCCTGGACAGTTCCTGTGAATGCGCTGTTCAATCAATAATGCACGTTCTGTGAGAAGCCATGGTGTAGATTGTCTGCCATCCTCACCTGGTGCCCCCCCTGCTTCATCTCCTGTAGGACCAGCCTTAGACCTTCAGATTTTAGGCCTGAAGTAATGGACATTGCTGAATCTGTGATGTATTGAATTGTGTCTTTTCAGGTCTTCGATGCCACCAACACCACCAGAGAGAGGAGGTCTATGATCCTGCAGTTTGCTAAGGAACGGGGTTTTAAGGTACGGTCTACGAGGAGCGCGGATGTTCTGGTGTCTTCTCCCGTGACTTTCATGGTTATATAATGCCTGGTTTTAGGTGGAGTTGGGAATTAAATGGGGTCTTCTGTACCATTTTTTTTTTTTTTTTTTTTTTAGTAGCATGGTTTTTATTAGCATGGTAGGCTTCATAGAGAATTAAAGGGGTATTCTGGTTGTTACATCGTATTCCGTAGGTTTGGGGATAACTATTAGATCGATGGTGGGGGGCCTTACTGCTGGGACTCCCACGAATCACTCGCTGTAACCCTTTGGAACCCCCTGAAATGAATGAAGCGGCAGGGCAAGCGCGCGAATTCCTATAGAGATGAATGAAGGGGCAGGGGGCATGCACAGCCTGCTGCTCTATTCATTTTGAGGGCTTCGAGGTTGCTTATGAGTGCCCCCCCCCCCCCCCCCTGCTGTAGTAGTTACCTCTTATCCTGTGTAACAGTTGGAATACCCCTTTTAAGGGGATGTGCATGGAGGGGTACTTATACTGGAGACCTGGTGGTAGCTAGTACTGACCATCAAACTAGGCATTTGTGGCATGTTGCTAGGATATGCCATCAGTGTGGGGGTCTGACAGCTGGGACCCCCACAGATCACCAGATTTTTTTGAATGGGAGGCTGTGACGGATAAAACAGGCCATCCCCATGACACTGTCAGCCGGACCCGCTGATCTCGGCAGGTCCAGCCGACCATCTCATTTGCATGGTGGTGTCCCGACTGTCCGCCCTGGTGGAGGATTTCAGGGAAAAGGGTCAAGCATGGTAGATTTTAGCTTTGGGGATGTCTGACAGCGGCCTATTCCCCTCTCTTCTCTCTCCATTGAACAACAGGTGCACACTCGGCTGAGCATGCATGTGTGCTCGGGGGGAACAGCTCACCGCTGAATGAGCCTATGGCGATCTAGCCAGTTTCATCCCCCCTCCCCCTTAATGATGTGTGTACATGTCAGTACACATGACATACAGTACAACCAGGCAGAACCCTACTCTGGGCGCCTCCGGTTCAAGACAAACATTGAGTGAAAGATCATCTCCCGTATATAGGTCTATCAGCCTGCAGGATTTACTCCAATATTCATGCTGATTTATTCCATTTTTGACTGGGGAATAGCTGAGGATGTGGCTTAGCTGTGATTTGTATTGGGGGAGAGGCTCCTGCTGCAGCCAGTTGTCTTACAGACACTATTTTATGTACAACAGACGGGCACCACCCAAAACGCTGCCTTTTTGTAGCGCCAAGTCTAAGCGCTGCACGGGTCCTTGACTCTCACATGATTGCAGAGCTCCAGCTGTAAAGTCTGGAACAGCAGAAGCACCTGTCTGGGCTGTTTAACACCTTACATGCCACAGTCACTATTGATTGTGGCATCTAAGTGGTTACAGAGGGATCAGTTTCTTTTTCTCCTTTATTCTTTTTCTCCCTTTTTTTTTTTTTTTCTTCTTTTTTCTTGTTATTTCTTCTCGCTTTCTCTTTCTCGCTTTCTAAAGGTAGGCAGACAATGTCATAGAGCAGCAGGAAATGCTAGCAGAATGCTTGGGTGTATAGGGAGAGGCATTACCAGTAGACAGAGGGAGGTGCTCATGCCGCTCTACAGAGCACTAGCGAGACCTCATTTGGAGTATTGTGCTCAGTACTGGAGACCTTATCTCCAGAAGGATATTGATACTTTGGAGAGAGTACAGAGAAGAGCTACTAAACTGGTACATGGATTGCAGGATAAAACTTACCAGGAAAGATGAAAGGACCTTAACATGTAGAGCTTGGAAGAAAGAAGAGACCGAGGGGATATGATAGAAACTGCTAAATACATAAACGGAATCAACAAGGTAAAAGAGGAGAGAATATTTAAAAGAAGAAAAACTGCTACAAGAGGACATAGTTTTAAATTAGAGGGGCAAAGGTTTAAAATTAATATCAGGAAGTATTACTTTACTGAGAGAGTAGTAGATGCATGGAATAGCCTTCCTGCAGAAGTGGTAGCTGCAAATACAGTGAAGGAGTTCAAGCATGGATGGGATAGGCATAAGGCCATCCTTCATATAAGATAGGGCCAAGGGCTATCCATAGGATTTAGTATATGGGGCAGACTAGATGGGCCAAATGGTTCTTATCTGCCGACACATTCTGTTTTCTCTTTCTCGCTTTCTCTTTCTCGCTTTCTCTTTCTCGCTTTCTCTTTCTCGCTTTCTCTTTCTCGCTTTCTCTTTCTCGCTTTCTCTTTCTCGCTTTCTCTTTCTCGCTTTCTCTTTCTCGCTTTCTCTTTCTCGCTTTCTCTTTCTCGCTTTCTCTTTCTCGCTTTCTCTCTCGCTTTCTCTTTCTCGCTTTCTCTTTCATCATAAGGTGCCGATGTCTGTGCATGGCAGGCTGGAACCTCTCTTGCGCAGCCTGCTGGCGGATGTCAGTATAGCACTGACAGAATAATGCATTGCATAAGCAATTGCAGTGTATTATTGAAGCAATCACCTATTAAAGTCCCCTTGTGAGCCTAGTAAATAGTTAAAGCTTACACTCCCAGCATGCGCTCTTTGCTCTTCTTGTAACTCCCACCGAAATGAAAGGAGGATTCTGGGAGTTGTAGTGCCGGAGGTTGTTGATCTCTGCTTCAGAGGGTTGGATGAGGCTTTACAGTAAGGCCACCCATAGGTGGCACTAGGGAGACGGAAGGTAACTGCCGATTGATTGCTATGGGCCAGAGCAAATGTATATGTTCCTTTGGCCAGTGCTTGACATTAATTAACTCTTTCTCTGTCTTCACTAATTAGGTTTTCTTCATTGAATCCATCTGTGATGACCCGGACATCATTGCTGAAAATATCACTGTAAGATCCCGTGGGATACAGTCAGAACCGATCCATTAGCTTACTTTACATTTCAAATTTATTTTTATTTTTTTACTTTTGTATTTATTTATTTATTTATTAATTATTTGATTTTTCTATTCCCTAGCAAGTGAAGTTATCGAGTCCGGATTACAAGGACTGCGATCGGGAAAAGGTGGTGGAAGATTTCCTCAAGCGAATTGAATGTTATCAGATGACTTATGAGCCGCTGCATGATGACCGGGATGGGTAAATAGTTAGATTTGTCCAATTTTACAATTGGGGAAAGGGTTGTGGTTTTGCTGTAGAACGGCGGATTCAGATGATGGTTTATGGGGAGCTCCCGACACTTGGGGAGCTCCGCTGCTTTTGTTCTCCTAGGACAGGGGTCAGCAACCTTCGGCACTTGAGTTGTTGCCAAACTACAATTCCCAGCATGCTCTATTTATTTCTATATGAGCAGAGCAAGTATTCTTGCTGGGAGTTGTAGTTTTACAATAGCTGGAGTGCCAAAAGTGCCTGTCACCAGCTTTCTCCTCTCTCCCGTTGACAACACATGTATGGCGGAGTTATCTGTTGGGGTCCTTTCACACGTTCGCAACTGTTTTGCGGACTGCACGTGGCCGGCACTATAATAGAAATGCCTTTTCTTGTCCGTGTCTGTGGACAAAAATAGGAACTGTTCTATTTTATTTGCGGGGCCGCAGAACGGAAGTGCGGATGCGGACGGCACACTGTGGGCTGTCAACGTCTTTTGCGGCCCTATTGAAATTGATTGGGTCCGCACCTGCTCTGCAAAATTGCGGAACGGATGCGGACCCATTTTGTAGACGTGTGAATGGACCCTAAGGCCCCTTTCACACGAGCGAGTATTTCGCGCGGGTGCAATGCGTAATGCGAACGCATTGCGCCCCCCACACGGAATCCGGACCCATTAATTTTAAATGGGGCTTTGTACATGTGCGCTGGTTTTCACACATCACTTGTGCGTTGCGTGAAAATCGCAGCATGTTCTATATTCAGCGATCTTTTTATTTTTTTTGATTATTTTTTTTCCACGCAATGCTGGAATGGAGCTGCGCGAAAATCGCATCCGCAAGCAAGTGTGGGTGCGATGAGTTTTTTTTTTCACGGATGGTTGCTAAGAGATTTGTAAACATTCAGTTTTTTATCGCGCGCGTGCAAAACCATTAAATCGCATTGCACCCGCGCGAAAAAAACTGAACGCGATCGCAGACAATACTGAATGACTTTGTTTGCGAAATCGCGCATTTTTCACTGACTGCCTTCGCAACGCATCCGGACCTAATCCGCACACTGTCGTCTGCAAGGGGCCCAAGTGTGACCGTTGCCCTGAATGAAGGAGACCTGGTATTTTACTCCTTGGAGCTCTTCACCACGTTGTCCACCATGTCTGCGGCAAGAATGGAGACGTTCATTGAGCTTCAGTATGTTAGAGAGCAGGAGGAGCTGAGCAGATTAATGTACAGTCATAATTTGTGACTTATTGCTCGATATCCCCGCTTAGTCTGGGCTTAGGAGTCCGGTGGGCGGTCCGATTAGTGACGAACAGGCTTTCCTCTGTCATTACATACAGAGATGTCCGCCATTCACTGATGGAAGCGCCCACTGGACTCCTAAGTAGGGATGTCAAGCAATGGGGGCTCCATTAGACCTGTCGACAGTCGGCCATATCCTCACTAACGAGCGTTTGTAAGAACGCTCATTTGCCTTGACCTGCCTGTGTAATAGAGCCCTAACGCTGCGTTCACACCTGAGCGTACGGGATGGAGCGCTTTGGAACAAGCGAACGCCCATTGTCGCGCGTTCCCGTCGGTCTATGTACGGGAGCGCGCGACAAGACGCCCCAAAGAAGCTCCTGAACTTCTTGGGGCGTCGGGCGTTTTACAGCGCGATCGTACGTGCTGTAAAACGCCCAGGTGAGAACCATTCCCGTAGGGAATCATTGGTTCTTGCCTGTTTAGCGTTTTACAGCGCGTAGGAACGCGCTGTAAAACGCTCAGGTGTGAACCCAGCCTAAAGGTGCTGCCGATGAATAAGCAAATGCTCGTCCGGCAGGCAATGCTTAAAAATCGTTTTGCCGTCAAATCGCGCTCTGCCTTTGGCAATCGAGTCAGTATGGGGACAAGTGATCTCCATACTGTGGAGAAGATCGCTGCATGGAATAGCAGCAGTCTCCTCCACTGATGAGCAGGCGATTGCCAGGAAAGAACTCTTCCTTCATGTAAATCGTACCAAGTCGTACTGAATCATTGCTTACAATCTGTTCATTTTAGGCTTGGGTGTCCGGTCCTATAGAGACTTAGCCATCACTGTATGTACACGGATAGGTCCACCCACCGGACTCCTGAGTTTAGAATAAGCAGACGGTAAATGAATAAAATATACTGAATCTTTTTTTCCCATAAAACTTACTGTAGATATTAATCTGCTCCGCTCGTCCTGCTCTATCACCTGCACCTTGCCCTGCATTTCATGGTAACGTGGTCAGACCTTGATGGAACAATACTCCTAAGCACATGTTTACCAGGGGACCTATTATTCCCATGGCCACAGCAGGGGACACTCATTGGTGTGGAGCCAGCTACAGCTGGATTGCCTGATAACAGAGGGAGGAGATTTCCTCCCCCTTCCTAACTTCCCATACAGAACCTCATGCCCCATGCTCCGTGCCTCTCATGTGAGTACCCCGTGGATATGTCACATGGAAGATTAGCCTCCACGTTACATGTAAGTTTATCCTTCTCTCCCAGATGATGTCATTTGTACGATGCTTTGTCTTGTCCCTGCAAGTGGCATCTGTAATTTTGTATATCGACCTGGCCAAACCTTGCAATGTACCCCCTATCTGTCCAGTTGGCACCCCTCATACCTGATGTGGGGTGCCTTGGCTGCTGGAAGTACATGGTGGCTCAGTGGTCACCATTGCTTTGCATGGCTGGGTTCCTGAAGGCTGCAGTTTCTATGTTCTCCTTGCGTTTTCTTTTATTTTCTCATGGCTTCTTTGTAATCCAGGAGTATGTGATGTCGGAAAATTGTGAGCTGCATGAAGGCCAGGGAAAGATGGGAGTAATGTGCGATATAAGGCCTCATGCACACGACCGCGCGGATACCGTCCGTGTGCCTCCCCAAATTTTCCCTATGCTACAAATTTATATTCTTCTCTGCAAAATGGAAAATAATAGGGCATGTTCTATTTTATTTATTTTATAATTTTTTGCAGGGCCACAGAACGGACTTGCGGATGCGTACAGTACACGGTGTGCTGTCCGCATTCTCTGTAACGAATGGGTCTGCATCCGATCCGGGGGGGGCGGAAACGGATCGGTTGCGGACCAAAACTATGGTCGTGTGCTTGAGGCCTAAGGGGGTAGACAAGCAATGCCTTATGTGCAGGGACAGATGGAATATGCTCTCTGGCTGGTAGCATATACTGGTGCTGAGATATATACGTAGATGCTGTCGGCCTCTGTTGGGTCAGCAAAGATCTGTTTCCCATGAAGGGTCTTCAGTGCAAGATGTGATATTGCTGCATTACCATCGCTGGTGTCGCTGGGAGCGATGCCGGTATGAGTGGAGGAGTGTGTCCCCGGCTAGAGGAGTATATACCGTATATAGTGAGGCTCGGTCAGGGCTATTGTGGTGAAGTGCTTGGCCTTTCAAGGATTAGCATAAGTAATGTGTTTATGGCTGCCGTCTGGTGAAAAGCTAAGAAAACAAACCGGTTGCATTCGCTGTAAGTAAATGAATGGGTTAATGTGGGGTCAGGGTTACTAAAGTAGACTGGGGGGCTAATAAACCTGGACATTGCCCCCCCCCCCCCCCTGGGTTTTTCATTATGGGGTTGTGCCAAATTCTGAAGTCTTTTCTCTGTGGGAGTTTTGGGCAGGAGGGCACATGCCCCCTGGGCCGGTACATATCCAGGGCCACTGCGGCCCCTAAACTCCACTGCACGCATATACTGCAGAGCGCAGAGGTGCACCTAGCCTTTCCGCTGCCTGAGGCGAAAACTGAACCTGCGCCCCCTCCCCTTCCCAATGCCAATTTCTTAACCTAAGCCCTTCCCTTCAGCCCAAGGCCCTTCGGCTGCCCCTACCTGGTGCTGCCCGAGGCGATCGCATCACGTGGCCTCATTGGTGGTGCGCCCCTGGCCGACGCAGGTCATTCAGGTTAATGGCACACCCTGTTCTCTTGCTTGATAGGGGTCTTAGGTGATCAGATTGGTTAATTCGCAATAATTGCCAGCAGGTATGACCTTCATTCTCGATAATTGCCTGCTCGTCAGAGATGGTGAGAGCAGCAGTGACCTGCAGCAATCATCTCTGGTGACAGTATGGGGGTGAGTGATGGCTACTGCAATCTCTTGTCCCATAGAGAATCATGGTACCTGGGCAGCACGTTAACACCGACGGATCTGCTGCCCAGGTGACCGTATCATCAATGCTGTCACCCGATGAACGAATGTATGCTCAGCGGCACCTTTTTTATACAGGTCAATTATTGGGTAGGAGCCTTCCTGATACTTGCCCTGATCATCTGTCGGTTTAAAGGGTCTTTATGGGCTGGCTTATACTGTAAGTTGAAATCCAACATGCCCAATTCTTCTCTTTCTGACCACTACGGTCAGGGTAGAGTCAGGAGGCCCTTATATACATTAGATGGACACATCACAGTGGGGAGAGTAGGGACACCGCCAAAATCAGGGTCAATAGCAACTGTGGCATCTAAGTGGTTACAGAGGAAGCACTCTCTCTCCCAGTGGCACCCCATGAATGGATCATAGGGTGCTGATGTCTGTGCATGGCAGGCTGGAACCTAATGAAGGCCCCAGCCTTGACTGCCATGTATCCTAGCCGGTCACGCCTCTCTGGTGCTGCCTGCTGGCGGATGTCAGTATAGCACTGACAGAATAATGCATTGCATAAGCAATTCCAATGTATTATTGAAGCAATCTCCTATTAAAGTCCCCTTGTGAGACTAGTATATAGTTAAGTTTCATTAAATAAAATAAAAAATCCATTTTTTTGCCATTGAAAAAAAAATTCTTGATGGAAAAAATGGCTAAAATAGCTGCATCTGTAATTACTTGCGGTAAAGAATTATCATGTAATTTCCCATACAGTGAGCGCTGTAAAAAAATATATATATAATGCCAGAACTGCTATAATTTTTTATTTTATTAAACTTTTTTTTTTTGCCTATTCATCCTCAAAAATATGATGCCAATAAAAAGTACAAGTCTTCCTGCAAAAATGAAGCCCTCACATAGCTCCATATAATGAAAAATAAAAGTTATGGGTCTTGGGGTACAGCGATGCAAAAACATTAGAATTTTTTTTTTAAGGTTTTTATTGTACAAAAGTAGTAAAACGCCAAGAAATTGTATTTGGTATCGCCAGACCCTGAGAATAAAGTTATCGTGTTATTTATGCCGAAAAATAAACGCTGCAAAATTTATACCGAAATAAAAATCGGTAAACCAAAATGGTGCCATTAAAAACTACCACTGTTCCCTCAAAAAAAAAACAAGCCCTGATACGGCAGCATAAATAAAAATTTTAAAAAATTATAGCGATTGGAATGCCACGGGGAAGAAAAGAACAAAAAATTGCTTGGGAATAAATTTTGTCTTCATTCAGCTTTTTGACTCCCCCTAGTGGAGCCTTCAGGCAGCCAGAATTGTTTCTGGCTGTTTCAATGGAAGCTGGGGATGTGACCCTCAGGGAGTCATGATGGTTAGTAGACTAAAAGGCCTCATGCACACTAACGTTTTTTGCCGACCGTGTACGGAACCATTCGTTTCAAGTGGAACCGCAAAAAAAAAAAACTGAAGTTACTCTGTGTGCATTCCGTGTCCGTATTTCCGTTCCGCAAAAAAATAGAACAGTACTATCCTTGTCCGTAATACAATAATAGGACATGTTCTATTATGGGCCAGCTGTTCCATTCTGCAAAATATGGAATGCACACTGACGTCATCCGTATTTTTTGCGGATCCTTTTTTTTGCAGACCACAAAATGCATACGGTTTGTGTGCACAAGGCCTAAGACTGGCCATACATCTTAGAACCTGCCAATTTCAGCGGGACCTGCCATCTATCTTCCCAACTCTAGGGGGGGGGGGCTTCCCAACTCAATTGGGAGGGGGGGGGGGGGGGGGGAGAGAGAGAAGGGTCGAGCAGTTGGATTTCAACTTGCCCAATCCTTTAGTTTTCGGGGCAATAAGCCACCACAGAGGAGTCTGACAAGTTGCTTACTCCCCATTCAGAACACATGCATACTTGGCCTGGGTGAGTGTGTATGTGGGGAAGGGGGGGGGGGGGATATAAACCAATAACATGTATGACCGGCTGTAGTTTGTAAACTGATGTAATCAAAGATGGCGTACTGCAAAAGATTAAGGGGGAGATTCACCAAACTGCTGTAAAGTAGAACTGGCTTAGTTGACCATAGCAACCAATCAGATTCCTCCTTTCATTTTCCAAAGGAGCTGTCCAAAATGAAAGGAGGAATCTGATTGGTTGCTGTGGGCAACTAAGCCAGTTCTACTTTACACCAGTTTGATAAATGACCCCACTGGGTCCTCACAGATTACAAGTGATCGCCTCAGATCCCAGCAGTTGGACAACCCGTGACCAACTTCTTCTCTAGGGAACCGTTTAACAAATGGGGATTGTTTAAAGGGAATGTGTCACAGAATATTTTTATATATATATTTTTTTTTTTATGCCGCTGGAAACCAGATAGCGACATATATTCTTTTTTACTAATCGGTTTTAAATTTTCAGATTGCATTTTTTTTTAAATTCCATTTCCTGAACAGGATTATGGGGGCGGCCATCTTGCCTGAGCTGTTACACACAATAGATGAGAGGGGGGGCCTCACTGACTTCTCTGAGAGTTTTCTGGGCATGCTCTGACCTGTGCAGAGGCCAGGAGGGAGTAGATAAGCTGTGATATCCCCTATTGTAAATGGTGGCTCCTGTGTTATCTTCCTAAAGTGGTGATATCTGTCATTCCGATCCTGCCTGCTATGATGAGCGGATCAAAAGTTGGCACCTATTAGGCTTAGTGGCCAGGGCGAAAACTGCAATATTTAGTTTTCTTTTTAATGTAGGTATTGACATGGAAAATTAAAATGGCATGATTATTTCACATAAAAACTAAATTTGTCATTTTCTAATGACTCCTTCCCTTTTAAATTCACTTTCTCCTTCAAATTCCAAGATATCTGGAAACCTCTCCCCAATTGCCGTCGGTGGTCTTTGTTTAGCATCTGCTTCCCATGTAGAAAGACCTGTCAGGAGAGGGGAGAGGTCCCCTTTAACTTTCACTTTTAGTAACTACTTGCATTCCCCATGTAATAACAATTCTTGACCATCTATTCTTCTGACTCTACCATTCCTTTATTCTTCCTTCTAGCGGTTTTGAATGCATTAAAAGCAGTTTACAATGGAGATCCAGCTGGGCGTTACCAGTTGGGGGTGTGTCCATGCACAGTCTAACACTATCCAATCAGTGCTGCCAGTGTGAGACTGGGCAGGGACACGCCCCCAACTGGTAACGCCAACCAGGACCTCTATTGCAAACTGCTAGTAATTCGTTCATAACGTCTAGTAGGAATAATAAGGGGATGGCACATCATAGGGTCATAAGAATAGATGCTCCAGAATTGTTGGATGGGGAATGCAAGTAGATACTAATCAGACCTGTTGGGAGAGGGGACAGGTGCTCTTGGACACTCTGCTTCTAGATAAGCCATGTCTTGTGGTGTGATCCGTTGTCTGGTCCGCCATCATAACCCCCCACCGCTCATTTCTTTTTCTGCTCCTCTCCGTTGCAGCGATCTGTCTTATATTACGATTTTTAATGTTGGGAACCGATACCTGGTGAACCGGGTCCAGGATCACATTCAGAGCCGCACGGTCTACTACCTGATGAACATTCACGTGACCCCTCGCTCTATCTACCTGACCCGGCATGGGGAAAGTGATCTCAACCTCATGGGCAGGATTGGAGGGGACTCTGGGCTTTCAGCTCGTGGAAAGCAGGTAAGAAATGTCCTACATGTCCCACCGCGCCCATAGAGGTTGCGTTCCAGATTAATAATGCATCTCTGCTTCCGAAAAATGACTTGTGACTCATTCCTGCGCCCATGGGGGTTGTCGCCCACCATTCCTCGTGAAATTAACAAGGTAGATGTAGGTTATATATTCATAAGTCATAGTAGTATGGATTATATGTATGAACCAGAAAGCTCAGGATGAACTGTAGGATAGGTCCCTTCCATGAAGGGGTGTATATACTGGGGAATGCATTGCCCCTTTTAAGATCATGATCTCCATAGGTGCTGGTCAGCTCTTCGTGACTTGCGGTTGCTCACTTTTTTCTTTTTCCCCCCTTTCCTTTCCAGTACGCCCATGCACTGGGAAACTTTGTTAGATCACAGAAAATTACAGACCTAAAAGTATGGACCAGTCACATGAAGCGCACCATCCAGACGGCAGAAGCGCTGGACGTCCCTTACGAGCAGTGGAAGGCCTTGAATGAGATAGATGCAGTAAGTGGACTACATCACCCTTCATATAACTTACCTGTCTACAGACTCTGTCACGGCTGTATCGTTACCCATGCACCTCATATAGGGTACAGACTCTAGAGACCAACCCTGTATGGAGACTTAATGGAAGTGCTCCAGGGTATGGAGACTTTTTTTGGCAATGCGCCATGGGAAAACAATATGCAAAGAGGTACCTCCCAAGAAAGAGAACCATCTCACTAGCACCACCTTGAGGAAGTGGCTGCCTAGGAGTCAAAATCCAACCTTGGGACATGACCAGGGAAATGGCTAAGCCAAATATCCATCCTCCAAGGCATCACACTCTCCAGAATCCTATGGGCAAGCACCCCAAAACTGCTGTCTACGGGATGGATATCTGGCTTGGCTATTTTCCCTTGTCATGTCCAAAAGCTCGTTAAAAAGTCAGATTTTGACTCGCAGGGAGCCACTTCCACAAGGTGGCACTAGTGAGATGGTTATCTTTCCTTGGGAGATACCCCTTTGCCTATTGTTTTCTCCATGCAAAAAAAAAGATGAATTGACTGTGCATGAATGCTAAGTATTTCACTTGTCGGAGCAGCAGTTTGTGCTCCAGAGCTGCTCTTCCTACTGCTACAGGAAGTTGCAACTATAGTCGGACATTACAAAGGGTATGGGAAACTGGCTTTGGTCAAACAGCCTTCACACAAGGAGGCATTACACTCTCCTGTTTGCATACGCAAGGGGAAGCCCACCTTCATCAAAGCAAGACCATCCACATGGCGGCCCACCAGTGCCTTGACGTTAGCAATGCAAATACCTCTATGTAGGCTTTCCATTCATCTCGGCTGTCTCTGCCCCAGTCATTAAAACCTTCTCTTTCCAGGGGGTGTGTGAGGAGATGACGTATGAAGAAATACAGGAACATTTTCCAGAAGAGTTTGCACTAAGAGACCAGGACAAATATCGTTACAGATACCCCAAAGGAGAGGTGAGTGTGGAGTGATCTGACATGAGCTGTATTAGATCCACATCTGCAGGGCTTCCCAGGGCTGAATTTCTGTGTTATATTGGGTTTTACACTCTGCATGCAAAGCAATATAAAAAGTCTACAAATCTATTGCTGCTTTACCGCCGGAGGATATGTGAAGATGTCCTAGTGGATTTACCGGTATTTTTTTGCCCTATATGATGCACTTGCCCATAAGGATAAGAGAGGGTTATCAGCCTTACTAAAGGCTGAAACTCCCACTGTGATGTCTAGCCTCTAATGGTCCATGAAGGTTTTGGTAGCGGCTTGACAGATGTACTGCAATGATAAATTCTGCCCAGAAAACTGAAATGAATCTTGAAGAATGAGCATGAACCCCTTCAGATGCAGAAAGCCCTTCCTGTTGGTAGCATTCCAGGAAAGCCTCACAAATCCACGTTATCTGAGAGCCTTGCTAGCCCACTGACCCTGTTTAGGACCATAGAACTGGATGAACAATCTGTTGGATGATCTGAAGTTGCTAGTTCTTTGCAGGTAAGTAATAAACAGCTGTCTCTCCCCACTACCATCTCCAGGAGAAAAGGAAGGTCCTTCTCTCCCCTAACATCATCAGTAAACAATTTGGCAGAATTTTTAGATGCAGTTCTTGAGAGGTGAAGGCCTGTAAGTCACTGACCCTTCTAGCTGGTGTGAGGGACCGAATTACCGGGGCCACAGCTACTGTATTTGAAGGATAGTTTTACAGTAGAGAAACTTCAGGCGGCTCAGCTCTAAGGGTTCGAATGGAGCCATGGTGAATCTTCAGTTCAATGCTGGAGTAGGAAATGAAGGGCTAGTCTTAAGAGCTAGTGGACCTGGTCTACAGAAGAGCTTCGCAACTGCAGGCTGAGGCACTGTTGGTTAGAAGAGGTGATTGTGGGGAGCAAAGATTTCTCCTTGGGCAAGACTGTGCTCCAATAGGAATGATGACATTCTGGAGTATGCAACAAGGATGCACCACAATTCCAACACATGTATTAAGGAACGCGCCACAATTGCGTTTCAGAGTGCAGATGTGCACCAGACAGCTAATGCATCTCAAGGTCTACATTTTAGCATCTGGTTTGTCCAGTTTGTAAAGCATGATCTAAAAGTATTTATACCCAGACTGTAGATATAACAACGGGGGTTCAGCCCACACCTCCGGCACATGCACAAACCTAGGGGAGGTGTGTGCTGGAAGTCAGAAGAATTCACCACAATGGGGACGTTAAACAAAAGGCCTCAGACCTGAAGGTTACATCACTCCTCCACTGGCGTTTTAATATAGTGATTAAGTGGGACTGACTGTCTGCAGACATTTAAACCTGACTCAAATACACACCCGAATCCCCAAAAAGTAGGGAATAATAACCAGGTTTGTCAGAACTATAAGTAGCAAGGTCCAGTCAAAGCTATGGTGGAATGTCCCACAACAGTGACATTCCACCATAGTCCTCTTGCCCCGGGATTCTCGTAGATCCAGTCATACTATCTTCTTCCACATGCTGTATGGCCACACTCTGCATGGCCCTATAGGCTGTTCTTTCAGCCACGTCTCATCTGTGCAGAGTTTGCCAAAAGGCATCTTCGCTTCCTCACTTTTCCATCATCCTACCGATCTTCTCAAAACAAACTCTCCATCCTGCTGCCACCCCCAAATACTATACTGTAGAAAAAAAATCGTACGTCCCTGAAAATACTAGTAACATACAAAAATGTAGCCAAGCAGAGTTCCCTCAACAGTTATTGCTCCTTTTTGTAGTGCCCCAAGAATTAAAAATGCCCCTCTAATGTCTCCAGTAGTATACTTTCCAAGTGACTCCTGACTCCCGTTGCAGGCCTCTTCCACCCTGCGGCCTGAGACGTCTGCGTTCCGGCACAGCCAGTTGTAATTACATCGTAGTGCCGTCTGGCCATAATTGCATGTTCTCATGGTCTTTTAGGCCTAGTGGTGTGTGGTCATAACATCGCAACCATCTGCACGGCTGATAGTATTCTCATAGGCTTGAGGCCTGGTGGCCTACGAACAGCAGACGAAATCATACCGAGGACTGCAATATAGTTCAATTTAGGAGGGTGACTTCACTTTCCAGCTGCCAGAACATAAAGCTTCCAGTGTTGACAGTGGAAAATTCAGGTGGTTGCGTAACTGACTGGCGGTTATGAGGAGGGTGCTAGCACCTCAGGCAGCTCCCCGGGCTTCGGCCCACTGGCAGGTTTCCAGGTGGGGTCTATGGCCTGTCTCTCCCTGTTCTCAGAATAAAATACCTTGGGTGCTGTCAAGGATGAAGAGGAAAGTCTTTACTTGCCTAATAAAGCATCCAAGCATGTCGCAGTGCAACACCATAGAATACCATTATAAAATATGTCGGTGTAGCTGCACCCTATATGTCGCTGTGTAGCCCCAGCCTTAATGGTCAGGCGGTATTGTGGGGGCGGCGCAGCTATTAACAATGAAGACGGACTAAGGTTACTTTCACACTTGCGTTGTTTTCCGGTATTGAGATCCGGCAGAGAATCTCAATACCGGAAATGTTTAATATTTTTTTCCATTTAGTCCCCATGCATTTTGAATGGAAAGAGGTCAGTCCAGGATGTCTTCCATTTCATCAGCATTTCGTTTTGTGACCGGACATAAAACCGCTGCAAGCTGCGGTTTTGTGTCTGGTCATAAAAATTGATCTGGCACTGTGAACAATGCAAGTCTATGGTGACGGATCCGTGTTTTTTTTTTTGGTTTAATTAGTCTGCGGCGGCTCCTACACCCACAAGACTCAACCGCACCAACAACACGACTGCGCCATGTTGTAATACCCTTAGTCCAAATAAAGGGCTGCTTTAACATTTTCATATATGGCAGTTGTGATCTACTAGGTCGTTCTCTGCTGGCCCTGCCTGTTTGCATTTAAAATCCGGCGCCTGGGCCGCGGCCGTACCTATCTTCAATCTGCGCAGGCGCACTGAGAGGCGGCCGCTCCATCCTCAATGCGCCTGCGCCGATGACATCACATCTACACCCGGCGCAGGCGCATTGAGGATGGAGCGGCCAAGCGAGCGGCCGCCTCTCAGTGCGCCTGCGCAGATTGAAGATAAGTACGGCCGCGGCGCAGGCGCCGGATTTTGAATGCAAACAGGCAGGGCCAGCAGAGAACGATTCCGTTCCCTGGCCCTGTCAATCACAATGCGGAGGGGGCGTCATTAGGATCGGAGGATGCGGCTGCTACCAGCAAGTAGCCGCCCTACTTGCTGGTAGCAAGGTAATTTACATATTATAAAAATAGCTTTTTATCAAATTCTACTGAACCAAAATGATTATTTAACTTATGTATAGGGAGCTCGCAGTATAGGGATTATTAGTAAACAAAAAAAAACAAAAAAACGGTTTAGTGGGCTGACAGAAGCCCTTTAAACTATAGACCGCTTGCACTAGTTTGGGGGGTGTTTTGGAGCTGACTTAATCCCTTTAAGGACTGCTAATCTATATTCTGTATCATTGATTCACAGAAATGTGTCCATGTAAAAGGACTCATTGTAACCATATGCTTGTATTGTTCTCTAGTCCTATGAGGACCTGGTGCAGCGACTGGAGCCGGTTATCATGGAGCTGGAGCGTCAGGAGAACGTGCTGGTGGTCTGTCACCAGGCCGTCATGCGCTGTTTGCTGGCTTATTTCCTGGACAAAACTGCAGGTAACCGATTCTGTGTATTTCATCTTGGACAACCGCTACATAGCAGTCAGTGCAATCAGACGTACTACCGCCAGCCGGTCATGGAGCTTTCAGGTGAGTGAATCGATCCATAGTCGCCAAAAAAAAAAAAAGTCTTCAATGATCCCCCCCCCCCTCCCCCAAGTCCAACTTAATTTCATATACAAAATTCCATAAGACATGCGGTTGACGAGTCCACCTTCATCCTGACCACCAGCCCCCCATGCCACGTGACGTTTCGGGAGTCCCTCCCCATTACTCATAAGCATGGATCGATTCACTTGAAAGCTTTATGGACTGTTGGCAGTAGGTCTGTTGTATTGGACTGACTGACATCATACGGAGTGAAGTGAGACTCCTGACAGCCTGATACATGGGTCTGCTTTCTATTTAGGATTGACGGCCACATAGAGACATGGCTGTCTGTCTTCTCCCCCCTCCCCCTCCCCCTCCCCCTCCCCTCCCCCCTCCCCCTGTAATCACTGTGATGTCATAGTACTGTAATAAGTGATGCCCACAGATGTCACAGTACCATAACACTGATGCCCACTGACATCTGTGGGCATCACTTTTATTACAGTACTATGACATCACAATGGGCATCAGTCTTGTATAATGGTGCTGTGACATCTGTGGGCATCACTTTTATTACAGTACTATGACATCACAGTGGGCATCAGTCTTGTATTATGGTACTGTGTGATGTCATAGTACTGTAATAAGTGATGCCCACAGATGTCACAGCACCATAATACAAGACTGATGCCCATTGTGATGTCATAGTACTGTAATAAAAGTGATGCCCACAGATGTCAGTGGGCATCAGTGTTATGGTACTGTGACATCTGTGGGCATCACTTATTACAGTACTATGACATCACAGTGATTACAGTACTATGACATCACAATGGGCATCAGTCTTAGATGATGGGGCATTTAGTAGCACTGGGGATAATAAACGCAGCACCATAATACAAGAGTGACGGACACAGTGATGTACCTCCAAGTTCTGCCGCTAAATTATTAGGGTCTCCCATAGACTATAATAATGTCCAACACAGATGGGTTTGTCCAGGTGTCTATAGGACCACTTTTGTCTGTAGGCTGTGTCTGGTATTGCCTCAGTTAAATCAACGAGGCTGAGCTGCAATACCAGACACAGCCTATCAATAAAAGTGGCGCTGTGCCGCTGTGTAGCTGCCCCCTTCCTGTTACTGGACTTATTTTTAAGGCATTTGCGATCACAGACATTTGTCATATCCATAGGATTTGCTATAGGGGTCTGATACATGCGGGTCCCACCTCTGCAATCTGCCCTTTGTGTTGAGAACAGGCAGCTCGGCAGTTTTTTACTCCCATAGAAGTAAACGGAGAGAGTTGTGCAGAAGCACCGCCATGTGTCCTTCGTTCCCAGAGGTGGCACCGGCATCTATTAGATAATTATGATATGTCTTGTGATGTAAGAGGAATGTGCACTTCAAGCCTTCTTTAAATAGCACTTTAACAAAAATTGCGCACACGCCAAAGCGTAGAGGAAGAAAGCAGAGCTGATCATAACTTCTCTTTTTTGCCAGAAGAATTGCCATACCTGAAATGTCCTCTGCACACCGTGCTGAAACTGACGCCCGTAGCTTATGGTGAGTGCCACCTTATGAATAAACATACAGTATGTGGCGGGGTCTAATGGGCATGTTAAGGTGGTAGACCTGGGGGCCTGCAGTTGCGGGGCAGTAGGGTGAGAGGCGCCCTGAGAAATGGCGATCGCAAGTGGTTAGACAGAAGAAAGGAGTCTTGCTCTAAGGCCTCATGCGCACAAACGCATTCATTTCAATGGGTCCGTAAAAAAAAACGGAAATGACTGTGTGCATTCCATTTCCGTATGTCGGCTCTGCAAAGAAATAGAACATGTCCTATTATTGTTCGCATTACGGACAAGGATAGGACTGTTCTATGAAGGGCCAGCTGTTCCGTTCCGCAAAATACAGAATGCACACGGACGTCATCCGTATTTGTGGACTGCAAAATGCATACGGTCGTGTGCATGAGCCCTAAGGCAGGGAATGGCAACCTCCAGCAGGTCAGAAACTACAACTCCCAGAATGGGAGTTAGAAGAACAGCCAAGCATGTTTGTATACTGGGAGTTGTAGTTTGGCTCTGCATCCGTGATACAGAGCACATGCACTTGAATGGGTCCGCAATCCGGAAGACGCGGAATGGAGGCACCGAAGCAGACAGATCACGGGCCCATTCAAGTTTAATGAGATTGCATCCGTCTGTGCCAGCCTCATGGATGGTGCCCATGCAATCTGTGGTTCCCAATGAAAAAAAAAAAAAAATATATATATATATATATATATATATAGCACTGTAAATCTGATGGGCAGCAATATATAACTAAGCTAAGCAAGTTTTAGGCAATAAAAAGGTATTTCCTCATTTCCCTGGTTCTCTTCTGGCCCTTTGTTTACCTGCACTAACAACAACCTCTGTCCCTCCCCTGCTCTGCAAAAGGAGTGAATAATTCTGGCTTGAGTGACGTGTCTGCCTGCTGGGATACTCAGCAGAAGGTTTTATGTGTAGGACTACAAGTCCCAGCTGTACTATGACCCTGCTGATACAAACCTACCTGTACTTGTGCAATGCTCTGCAGAACTCCTCTAGTCTGTCAGCTCCTGTGCCCAGCATTTGTCTCATCACTGCCTGCAGCTACTCAGTAAAGCCTTCAGCCCTGAGTTTGTGCTGCTGAAGGGGTTAAAGCTTTTCCTGAAGAATCCAGGGGGAGTGGCCAGCACAGTGACGTCATCAGCTCCCTCAGTCTTGTGCCCGAAACAAGCTGACATCACAGGTCATGTGACCCTCAGTGAAATCTGAGAGAGCAGCAACTGTAGATGCAGTAAGTGCATGGTAAAGCCTTTACATTTGATTAGTTAGAAACATAGAACAAAAAAATAACTCTGCAGCCATATGCCCTCACTTTAAAGGGGTTGTCCATCACTTTTTGATCAGTGAAAGTCTGATTTGTAGGATTCCCACTGATTTTGTACCCCCCCCGCCCCCGCCTAAAGCCTCATTCACACGTCAGTGTTGTCCACTCATTTTGACCATTCATTTTAATGTGTGTATTCAGACATCAGTGTTTTCAGCACGATCCATGGGTCCGTTTTTATAGCACGGACGCTCTATTTTGTCCGTGCTCACAGATCCATCACGCCCATTATAGTCTATGGATCCGTGAAAACCACGGATGCCATCTGTGTTTCACTGATCATTAGGAAGAGATGCTTTTGAAAATTATTTTTTAGCTGTGCAGGGTCAGTAAAACACGGATGGCACACGGACAGCAAAAAACTGACACACGGATCCACCACTGATCACGGATTTGAGCATGGACGTGTGAATGAGGCTTAAGTGCGCTCCTGGTCCAAAAATAAGTGGATGCGGTGCCGAATCGGCTCTGTGGATCCTTAATTCTCTGGATTGGGTGGTGGTCCTAGAGGTTGAACCGCCTTGATCATAGTGATGAGGCATGTCCTGATGGCTCGATAGGCCCCTCAAGTGCCCTGCCGCTCCATTTATTCTTTGTGGGACCATTGGAAATGAAACGTCGGAGCTCTGTACTCCATCTCTGGCCGTTCCATAGAGAATGAATGGGAGTCTGGGCGGCCTGCTGTTCCATCGGGCTGTTCTCTGGATCGGTGGAAGTCCAAGCGCTCAGATAGGGGATCACATGAAGACTTGACACACAGCCCTTTAAGAACAGCTGGTTGTCAAGACGTGGACGGCTTTAGGCCAGATGTCCCCTACATCTTCTTATGAAACTATTTTGCCTGTTTCAAAACATTTTATCCGTAGTAAGTGTCCGTGTAACTTCTCTTCCTACAGGTTGTAAAGTAGAATCGATCTACCTGAATGTGGAAGCCGTAAATACACACCGAGAAAAGCCATTGGTGAGTAGACGGCTTACGTGAAAGACTGCGCCAATTAGTGGTCTGGTTCAGAATAGGCGCTTTCAAATAACCTTTTAGAGAATTCAGCATTTGGTGAGGGTCCCAAATAATAGACACCCCGTTATTGCCAGAACAGCAATGAGTGTCATTACAGCACCTGGCCGATAGGTTCGCCAGCTCACCTCTCGCAGGATGGAGACCAGTATGCAGGGAAGAGTGGGGGTTAATAAATATGTAGTGTGTATATTTATGCACTTCACCTAGTTGCCTTAGAGGGGCTGCCTCACTTCAGTAAATGGCATTTATCATGTAGAGAAAGTTAATACAAGGCACTTACTAATGTATTGTGATTGTCCATATTGCCTTCATTCCTAGCTTGGTTCATCTTTTCCATTACATTATACCCTGCTCATAGCCAGGGGTTCCGACCACCCTGCAATCCAGCAGGGGTGGTCACGCTGGGACCACAGGAGCTCGCACAGCAGCTCCCGTCCCCGCCACCACCTATCTGTGCTGCAGCAGTGGTCGTAACCATGGAAACGAGCAGTGTATAATGTGATGGAAAAATGAATCCAGCCAGCAAAGGAAGCAATATGGAGAATCACAATACATTAGTAAGTGCCTTGTATTCTAAAAAGGCTGAACAACCTCTTTAAGGTCTCATTCACATGATCGTCGTTTGGGTCAGCATCTGAGCCGCAAACATAACGGACCCATTCACTTACAATTGGGCTCAAAAGATGCGGACAGCGCTCCGTGTGCTATCCACAAAAAACAATGGTTGGCCCGTTCCGTTAATTGCGAAAACCTACATGGCCGGCATCCGTGTTTTGCAGGCCACAAAACACAACGCAGTATTTTGTTGCTGTGTCTATTTAGTATTATTTTGCAGCTGAGCTTTGTGCGGATTAGGTCCGCAAGCGTTGCGTTCAGTGAAAAAATTAGTGGTTTTGCAAACAGTCATTCAGTTTTGTCTGTGATCGCATGCCGTTTTTATCGCGCGGGTGCACCCATTATACAAACATTTCTTAGCAACCATCGGTGAAAACGCATCGCATCCGCACTTGCCTGCAGATGCGATTTTCACCCAGCTCCATTCACTTCGATGGGTCCAGTGTTGCGTGAAAATCGCAGACTATAGAAGATGCTGCGATTTTTCATGCAACGCACGTGTACACGGCGCCATTAAAATGAACGGGTCCGGATTCCGTGCGGGCACAATGAATTTGCATTGCACCCGTGTGGAATACTTGCTCGTCTGAACGGGTCCGCATCCTATGGCCCCTTTCATTTTGAATAGGTCTGCAAAAAAAAAAAGACAGCACACCGTATGCTATCCGTTCCATAGCCCTGCGGACAAGGATAGGCATTGTTACAATGGATGCAATACAGATGTCACACGGACATCATCTGTATTTTTTTCAGGATCTATGTGTTGCGGACAGCAAAAAAAAACGGTCATGTGCATGAGCCCTAATCCTGAGATGCACCTCCCCTGCTCTTACTAACCGTTCTCCCTCTTGCTCTGTTGCAGAACGTAGCGGTGTCTCGGGATCCCGGGGAGGCGTTGGACACGGTCCCAGCACACTTTTAAATCTGAATGATTAGAGGCTGAATTTTTATTTTTTTAATGCATTTTTTTTTTTTGTCAAGTAGGAAGTTGAGCAATAGGAAATCTGCTAACGAGCTGTAGATATGTTTTAGACTGTTGTGGTTTAACCCTTTTTATCCCAAACCATTTTAAGTCACGTTGTAGTGGTCACAAACAGACTGAGGATACAAGCCATCTAAGTTTCTGATGGATGCCTGAGGCTGGTTTAGGGTCCATTCACACGTCCGTTGTTTCTTTCCTGATCTGTTCCGTTTTTTGCGGAACAGATCTGGACCCATTCATTTTCAATGGGTCCTGAAAAAAAATCTGACATTGTGCTGTCCGATTTTTTTTTCAGGACCCATTGAAAATAAATGGGTCCAGATCTGTTACGCAAAAAACGGAACAGATCAGGAAAGAAACAATGGATGTGTGAATGGACCCTTAGTGCGGCTGTACTATAGTTGCATTTGTGGGTCTGTATAATGGTCAATCCATGAGCAGGTTCCACAGATTGGACTCACAGCGTGCGACGGCACCTGTCCTGACCTTCCAGCACTGACTGGGATCACATAGCATTATATTGATTTATGATGCTGTGTAACCCCTTAGAGGTCTGGAATGTATTGTATAACACTGACTGCATTATGTCAGTGTTATACAATACATTCCAGAACTGTAAGGGTTACATAGCATCATAAATCAATATGCTGGGAGGTCAGGACGGGGGCCGTCGCACGCTGCGAGTCCAATGTGTGGCACTTGCTCATGTGAAAGGGGCCTAAGGGTGCCCTCACACATGGTGGAAAATGCTGCCCAAAAAAATATGGTGGTGCATTCATGTCAATGGGGAACTTTTTTTTTTTTTTCCACTGCAGAATCTGATTTTTGGTGTTTTTCATTGAAATGAATGTAGATAGTGTTGTAAGTTTCCCAAATTCCACTATGGTATCTAGGGCAGGGATAGAAAATTTTCAGCCCCTGAGAAGAGCGAGAACGACCACAATGCAGCCGTTGACGCCTAGAAAAGGTGGCGGACATTCCAGCAGCTTTGAGTCTGACTAAGCCCTTATGCAGGGATCAGCTGTGAGAAACTACACCTCCCAGCATGGGCTCTTATGTGGCTTCTATAAAAGTGAAAGGACAGCTTTGGGAGTTGTAGTTGCCGAACAGCTGGAGTGCTGAATGTTTCTTATCCCTGCCTTATGGCTAGTTCTAATGCCTGGATTTGGTCCATGGGATTGTCGGTTTTCCCCCTCGAAAAAAGGAGGGGAAAAAAAAAAATAAAGTTCCCTCTGCTGTAATGTAAGCACTGACTACTCTAAGGCCATTACAAGGATTTAGCATTAGAAAAACATGGCTGCTTTCTTCCAACTTTAGTACCATACCTGTCCACAGGTTATATCTGGTACTATGGCTTAGCTGCAATACCACACACAACCTAATGGTCAGGGGTGGTGCTATAGGTGGATGCAAGCAGTGAGGCTCTCCTGAATTAGAGGCTGTATAGGTCTGTAGTATGTGCCTCTCCTGGATCTTTTTATACTCCTTCAGCTTGTATTTCACCAGCTTCCTCTCTGGTCTTTCATTATTATTGACTTTTAATTTAACCTCTGGTATCCGGAGTATGATCAATGATGTTAGTGTCCTTGGGACACATCTCGTCACCTCCTTTGTAGAGGCTTTAGCACAAAGCTGCCATCATGACCAGCCAGAAACATATGGGGTGTGATGGAATACAAGGCGTTTAACAAGGTTTTATTCTACATCATCTTAAAACAGATTTAACATGGAAGATGCACCTGAACTAGACAGATGTAAATACGTTAACTCTGACAGTGGTAATTTTGCATCTTTGCCACCGGAGGGCACTGTGTACTAATAAAAGCCCCAAAAGCGACCCTGTGTGTGTGCCCTTTGTTACGGCGTATGAGCCGATCGACGTCTCGTTGACTGTGAGGCTGCGGGCGACCTGCTGCCCTCCTGGGCATCTTTGTACTGTGTCATCCAGGACTGCGGATCCTTTTTCTGAATCTACAAACAAAGTTAAGAAAATTTAAAAAAAAAAAAAAAAAACACACACAATGAAGACTAGCGTTTTATGTTTAATGAGACAGGATCTTTCTCTGATCAGAAACAGCACCACTTTTATCCATGGGCTGCATCTGGTATTACAGCCCGACCAAGTGAATACTGCAAAACTAAACGCAGCCCCTGGACACGTTTTGGACTGGTTCTGAGAGGAAAGATGATTCGCTTCTTAACCGCCCTACCTGAAACCCCCTTCATGACCAGGCCACTTTTTACACTTCGGCACTACACTACTTTCACCGTTTATCGCTCGGTCACGCAACTTACCACCCAAATGAATTTTACCTCCTTTTCTTCTCACTAATGGAGCTTTCATTTGGTGGTATTTTATTGCTGCTGGCATTTTTACTTTTTTTGTTGTTAATTGAATTTTTTGCCAAAAAAGACTTCACTTTCAGTTGTAAAATTTTTCTAAAAAACTACATATATATAAATTTTTCTCAATTTATTGTTCTACATGTCTGATAAAAAAAAGTTTGTAAATGCTATAACTTTTACCCAAACTATGGTACAAAATGTGAATTTCCACTTTTTGAAGCAGCTCTGACTTTCTGAGCACCTGTCATGTTTCCTGAGGTTCTACAATGCCCAGACAGTAGAAAAACCCCACAAATGACCCCATTTCGGAAAGTAGACACCCTAAGGTATTCGCTGATGGGCATAGTGAGTTCATAGAACTTTATTTTTTGTCACAAGTTAGCGGAAAATGAATTTATTTATTTTTCCTTACAAAGTCTCATATTCCACTAACTTGTGACAAAATAAAAACTTCCATGAACTCACTGCCCATCATGAAATACCTTGGGGTGTCTACTTTCCAAAATAGGGTCACTTGTGGGGTAGTTATACTGCCATGGCATTTAGGGGCCCAAATGCATGCAAAGTAGTTTTTTTTTTTTAATATCTTTATTTCAAAGTTCATAGAAAAAGTACATCTATAAAAAACACATTGCTCCAACAATAAGCAAAGATCAAATATTAATAATTTCAATTCATTTCTTTCTCCCCTTTACCTTCCCTCCACCATTCCCTCCCACCCCTAAAGGGAGTGGAGGAGGGGGGGCGTGGAAAAAAAAAAAGTTTGAAATCAAAATCTATAAAAAAAAAAAAAAAAATGGCTGGTGAAATCTGAAAGGTGCTCTTTGGAATGTGTGCCCCTTTGCCCACCTAGTCTGCAAAAGTGTGTCACATCTGGTATCCCCGTACTCAGGAGAAGTTGGGCAATGTGTTTTGGGGTGTATCTTTACATATACCCATGCTGGGTGAGATATCTTGGTCAGATGCCAACTTTGTATAAAAAAGGGAAAGTTGTCTTTTGCCGAGATATTTTTCTCACCCAGCATGGGTATATGTAAAATGACACCCCAAAACACATTGCCCAACTTCTCCTGAGTACGGCGATACCAGATGTGTGACACTTTTTTGCAGCCTAGATGCGCAAAGGGGCCCAAATTCCTTTTAGGAGGGCATTTTTAGACATTTGGATCCCAGACTTCTTCTCACGCTTTCAGGCCCCTAAAAAGCCAGGGCAGTATAAATACCCCACATGTGACCCCATTTTGGAAAGACGACACCTCAAGGTATTTAATAAGAGGCATGGCGAGTTTATAGAAATAGGGGGTGATCATCATCACCACCACCCCCCCACCCCGGTCAGGCTCCATTCAGACGTTCGTATGTTATTTTGGGGGGAGGGGGGGCCTTGATCAGGGAGTCTATATGGGGTGATCAGGGGTTAATAAGGGAGGGGGGGTGGTGCTACTTTACAGAGCTACCCGTGTCCTCTGGTGGTCAATCCAAGCAAAAGGGACCACCAGAGGACCAGGTAGCAGGTATATTAGACGCTGTTATCAAAACAGCATCTAATATACCTGTTAGGGGTTAAAAATAAAAAACGCATCTACAGCCTGCCAGCGAACGATCACCGCTGGCAGGCTGTAGATCCAGTCTCTTACCTTCCGTTCCTGTGTGTGCGCGCTCACAGGAAATCTCGTCTCTCGCGAGATGACGCACGGATGCGTCCAGGAGGAATGAATCGACCACCTCCAGGATGCATCCGTGCGTTAGGCGGTCCTGGAGCGGTTAACAGGACATGTCACCAGTCTGCAAGCAGCATGCTATAGAACAGGAGGAGCTGAGCAGAGCAATATATAAGGGTGCATTCACATGACCGTAAGGTGTTTTGCAGTCCCCAAATTGCGGATCCCAAGACACCGATACCGGCCGTGTCTGTACCGCACTTTGTGGACTGCCCATGGCCAGCACTATATAGAGCATGCCTAAGCTTGTCCGGTTGCAGACAAGAATAGGACATGCTCTCTTTTTTGCGGGGGACTGGAACAGCGGATGCGGACAGCACATAGTGTGCTGTCTGCATCTTTTGCAGCCCCATTGAAATAAATGGGTCCGCAAATTTGCGGAACGAATGCGGATCCATTTATTTGGTCGTGCGAATGCTCCCTAAAGAAGAGATTCAGTAAAACATGTAATTTACACGCTTCAGGTTCTGGTGTTAGCACTTCCTGTGTACAGGGCCCTTTACGTGGGCTAAGAAGCATTCATAGGCCAAGATTTTACTGGGGCAGCCCTACTAGGCATTATGCCTGGTTTGACATTAAATATCCCAGTGACAAATTCCCTTTGTCAGTGAATAGAAACATACTTTATACAGATGAGTGTTTACTACAGTCATATCCATGGTATTTTAGGTCTGGATCATCAGTGAATGCAAGAAATTCTGCTTTAGACCTTGAGCAAGCAGTAAGGCCCCTTTCACACGAGCGGGTGCAATATGTGACGTGAACACGTCGCACTGAATCCTGACCCATTCATTTTAATGGGTCTGTGTACATCATTATTATAAAAAAAATTATTATTTTTTTTCACACTTTAGTTCTGCGTTGCGTGAAAGACGCAGCATGTTCTATATTCTGCGCAGCCCTGGCCCCATAGAAGTGAATGGGGCTTCAGTGAAAAACGCATTACATGCGGTTAAGATTTTTCAGTGATGTTTGTTAGATGTTGTTTGTAAACCTTCAGGTTTATCACACGCGTGAAACACACATTGCACCCGCGCAGAAAAAACGGACTGAGCTTGCTTGCAAAATGGTGCGAGTTTCACTGAACGCACCCTGAGCCAATCCGCATAATTCACATGAAAGAGTTCCAACAGCGAGTATAGTGCGCAACTGCCCCATACATGAGGACATGGAGGGCTCATGCATATTTTTCTTCCGTTTCTTTACTGGTCCGTATGTGGAACCATTCATTTCAATGAGGCTGGAAAAACTGAAATAACTCAGTGTGTCCGCCTATCCTTGTCTGTTTTGCAGACAAGGACAGGCATTGTTACGATAGATATATCAACACGGACATTTTTTTGTGGAGCAGTGTTTTGCTGACTCTAAAATACATAGTCGTGCGCATGAGCCCTTACACTGAAGTTATTCATCGATGCAATATGAGACAATTATACCCAAGAAGCTCTTACCTCAGAGACGAACTCCAGGATTTTCATTTTGGAGGTTTCTTTAAATGCCCTTGGGCCCCACCGGAATTCAAACTCTGGGGGCTCTGTGTGGGGGATTTTAATATATTCTAGGTATCTAAACAGAAATTCTATTAGCACCAGTTTTATGTATAAGACCAGTTTATACATGTCTTTCATGGAGTATAAGTCAAGGCACACGCAATAACTACAGTATCATTCAATGGCCGCATAGTCAAGACTGGGCCCTCTCTGCACTTGTCTTACCGAAGGTGGGAGTGGATCCAAGCAGTGGTCAGGTCTATATTAATAACCTGCTACAGTAACTACACGTACATTAAAGGGGTATTCATATCTTGTACAACCTCTTGGTCACCCTTTACTTGAAGGAGACTGCTGCAGTCCCCCTACATAGCAGGTGCCCAGGGCACCACTATGGATTGAGGGACTGAAAGGGGAGTCCACAATGCTGAATTGGCATTAAGGCCCATTCCTTCTCCAGATTGGCGAGAGTCCCAGAGCTCAAACTCGCTGATCACAAAGTGATCCCTTTGAGATGTGAAATACCCCTTTCAGAGACCTAGATGAGGAAATCACTAGTTTTTAAAGGCTGTGGACACCACTGGAGCCTTTTTTTATGATTGCATTTTACTTATTTTGGGCCAAAAATCATTTTTTCAATTAGTCTTTATTAAAAGGGGTATTCCCAAAGACAGTGGGGGCATGCCCCATTGTCTGATAGGTGTGGGTCCCACCTCTGGGACCCGCACCTACAATGAGAACGGAGCGGGGAGAGCTGTGGCTGGAGGACCCCGGATTTCCCAGGGTCCGTCCACCACCAAGCGCTGCTCCCCTAGAAGTGAATAGGAGAGTGCTCCCATTCATTTCTATTGGGCAGACGGAAATAGCCGAGCCAGTGCTCGGCTATTTTCGGCAGCCCCATAGAAATGAATTGGGGGCGGCTGCGTAGTGCAAGTGCGTCCTCTTCATTTCACTGCTCAGTTCTCCTGGTAGGTCCGGGTCCCAGAGGTGGAACCTGCACCTATCAAACAATGGGGGCATATCCTAGCGATATGCCCCCATTGTCGGTGATGGGAATACCCCTTTAAAAATGTTCAGCAGTTTTTGTGATACATGTGGGTTTAAAAAAAATAAATTATCTACTTGCAGACTGTCACTCCTGACAGCTCATGTGTAGTTCTCATCTCCTGCCCTCAAACACTCATTTAAGCCATATTGATGAGGGTTTAGCTATAATGAGTGTTTATGAGGTCAGGAGATCAGAGATAAGGCTTCACATAGAAAGCTGACAGAATTCACGAATGATCGTCTGCAAATAGACCGATTTTTAACCCCATGTATCACAAGTTCTGCCATTTTTAATAATGACCAACTCGAAAAAATAGTTTTTAGACCAAAGTTAGTAAAATGCAATCATAAAAAAATGCCACACAATGGCAATAGATAATGGGGAGACTTGTGTGGAGAAGGATTGTTTTATAACTTATTCTGATGACCAGAAAAGACGTTGAATGCCTTCTAGACTTGTTCGCTTTCCCACAAGACAAAGATTCACGAATAAAAGACAACCATTTAGTTAAGACCTGTGTCTGCAGTTTTCATCTTTGGCATTTACCTACGTGGTGGTAAACCCGTAGAGAAGCTGCATTTGCTCTGTGGTGTGGTGTAAACAGCAAGGAACTCGGCACAGGCTGCTCTGGACACACCAGGGATCACAACCGTTCTCCCTTGGGATACTTACTTCTGCTTTACAAATTCATCCGTCACAAGTTTTTTCACATCTCCAAAGTCTGTGTGTTGCTCACTACAAGAAATGCAAGGGGCAGGGGGTTAAAAGTAAAATAAAATAGATTTTTGTACTTTCCGTAAAATCTGTTTCTCTTCCATTCATTAGGGGGACACAGGCTTGACCATGGGGATAGCTGTTGCCACTCGGAGGCGACTCTAAGCACAAGTGTGAGATCCTCCCTCCAGCTATACCCTTCCTACAGGGACTAAGCTCATACATTTTGTGCATCTAGAAGCAAAAAGGGGGGGGGGGGGGGGGGGGGGACCGAACAATGTATAAACCCAGAATCACGCAGGCCACAACGAGGGCCGTAACCAGAGAGAATGGGTGGGAGCTGTGTCTCCCAATGAATGGAAGAGAAACAGATTTTACGGCAAGAAAAAAAAAAATATATATATATAGTTTTCTCATCCGTCTCATTGGGGGACACAGGCTTGACCTTGGGACGTTACAGAGACCTTGGGACCCAGGGGTGAGTCATAAATGAAGAAGCCATCCGGCCAATCAGAGAACCGCCATCTGCAAAACTCTACGCTCCAGAGAAGCGTCAGAAGATGCAAAAGGTGTGCACTCTGCAAAATTTGGAAAAAGGTGTGCAAAGACGACCAGGTAAGCACCCTGCACACCTGAAGGGCCAAAGCCCCATGATGTACTGCCCAAGAGGCCCCCCACTAAAAACTGCAGGCTCACCTTATGGATTTGTGCAATGAAAAGGCACAACTCTATCGTGCGTTTGTGAGTAAAACATGTCTGGCAAACGGGTATGCAGCCGTCGTGTCCCAAAGCTTCAGGTGATGAGGCCCAGTCTTCTCCAAAAAATTTGCAATGTGTAGGTAGCATGACTACAGGTTGGCGCAAAGACACCTTACCAGGAGACTTGGGTAGAGAATAAAAGGATATTCTTCTTTATTGACTATTCTTTTTTGCCAATTTTAAAAACGCGTTTTAGGGGTCTATAGCACCCTTTATCAGGCTAAAAGGTTAAGCCATTTTAACCTGATGAAGGGGGCTCTAGACCCCCAAAACAAGTTTTTAAAATTGGCAAAAAAATAAATACTCAATAAAGATGATCCTTTTTTCTCTACTCAAGAATCCTGGTAAGGTGTCTTTGCGCCAACCTGCGGTCCTGCTATCTATACATTGCAAGGGTTCAACAGAAGCCGGTAAGGGGGCGCAGCATGCGCCACCCCCTGCAGAAAGGTCTGAACCGCAGAAAGTGAAGCCAAATTCCATGGATGCAGTGACCGATCGCAGGGACTTCATCCGGAAACCACAGAGCCAAAAGGAAGCGGTTAAGGGCTTTAAAGACTAGGATGGAATGGACTGTATCCTCCTTTTTTGGGGACCATAAAGAGATTGGAGTAGAATCCACAAAAACGGTCTTGAAGTAGGCGGCAGAGGGAGAAGAGTGAATTAAAAATTTTTTTAAAAAAAAAGGGAGACGGTGGGGACCGGGACTCCAGTTTGCAACCCTCCAAAATGACTTCTCGTACCCAGGCATCCAAGATGAGAGCTAGACAAACATGCTGGAACAGATGAAGACGACCTCCCACTGGGGGGCAATAAAGACCACACGTCATGCAGAGGAGGATTTGGGGGGGGTATAGGGCTTGGAGCTCTGCTGGAGAGGATGCCAGGGAGGGCGAGGCTTGCGCTTCTGCTCTGGGGCAGATTTGTCAGCTGGTCGCTTCGGGCTGGAGGAACTCAGAAAGGGCCGAAAAAGAGGTTTGTGCTTTTTAGACCTGTTGAAACGCATCCTACTCTGTGGCAAACGGGTGTTTTTACCTCCTGTAGCATCAGAGATAATCTCATCCAGAAAAGCCTGTTACTTGCAAATGGGAGGGACGTCAAGGCCCGTTTAGAATCATTATCCGCCGCCCAACAAGATAGCCACAGGGTACGGCAAATAGCCACCAAAAGGGCCAAAGAGCAGGCCAAAAGCCTGGCCGTGTCCAGAGAGGCCTTTACAAATGTAAAAGTTGGCGTGGGAAAGTTGCACTACAATATCCGAAAGTTCCCCTGAGGAGAGTCTCCGACGTTGCTTGTTTGCCCACTCTGTCATAGTCTTGCCGACCCATGTAGAGGAAAAAAACGGGCGCAGGGCAGTGCCAGCTGCATCCAATTTCTTATCTCTGGGGTGCGAGAAGGAAGCCCCATCCGCATTAGGCAAGGTGGTATTCTTAGCCAGGCGGGATACTGGAGGGTCAACAACCGGAGAGGAGGACCACTTGTTTGTCAAATCCTCTGAAAAGGGATAAGACGTCTAAGCAAAACGCTTGTCAGGGAAGTTCCATTCCTTGGAGAGAGAGGAATCAAACTCCAGGTGGTTGGGGAAAACTTTTAGAGAGCGACGGGATCACTTGAAGGAAAAACTAGAACTGGCAGATTAGGGCGTACGGTCCTCAACCTGTAAGGTTTCTATGACCGCTGCAATGAGATTGTCTACCATAGCGGACAGTTGGGAAGGCTAGACCTCCAGTGAGACAAAGTCAGCGTCTGACAACTTATTCTTTAGAGGACGCAAGGAGATGGAAGAAACTGAACGCAGACGCCCTTCGAGGAGAGGGTGGTCTGGCCCGTTTTACAGAACAGCCGCGATAGAGAGTAGCAGAGGTGTCCCCAGAGTCTGACTGGTCAGTGGGTGGCCACGCGGCCAAACACACCAGCATTTCCACAATGGCCCTGTTGGCAAGCACAAAGGGCTACCCTTTACCTGAGAAAAGGGGGGGGAGGGGGGGGGGGGGGGGGGGTTGGAGCCAGGAATACATACCTGTCTGGCGTGTTCTGCCTGCCCCCTGGTTGCAGCCAGGTCACCACCTTCAGTGAGCAGCCCCTTGGGGAGGGCTGCTAGACCAGAAACAGAGGGGACCTGCCGTGGTGACCCGAAGGCAGGATGTAGAGGCTTTAAAAACCTCTGGTCCTCCTTTGTCTTCTGGAGACCGGGAAGAAGCAGCAGGCTTGGGGACCCCATGGTCTCCCAGGTGGGAGTGGAGGCAGCTAGGACTGCCTGTAATCCCACTAGAAGAAAGGAAAAGGATATCAGCAGACCTGCAAAGCAGGGAGGTCTGCCTCCTACAGACACCAAGCTAAACCTGTTGGAAAGGTATAGCTGGAGGGACCTTAGTGTCGCCTCCTAGTGGCAATAGCTATACCCAAGGTCAAGCCTGTGTCCCCCAATGATACGGATGAGAAATTATAGTGCTCAGTAACTGTTATAGACATGTGTTAGTAACTACCAGCACTCCCTACGTAAAAATTCTGGAGCATCTATTCCTAATACAAATTTATGACTGAAGCACCAACTGGGTGTGCATCTCAGCCTCACACTGGCAGCACATGATTGCGCGGGGGACACATCCCCAACTGGTAACCCAGTTGGTCATCCATTGATAAAAGGATTAACAGAGAATGGCACAACTCAGTCATAAGAGTAGATGCTCCAGAATTATTACATTAGGGGGGTCCACTTTAACCACTGTGCTGTGTGAACATACCTTGGCTCAATGCGCAGACGACGCAGGGTCTCCCAGATGGCAGCTGCAAAGAGACATAACAGCTAAACTAAATTTAATATGATGCAAGTCAGATGTACAATCAGCACCTCTCCTTGCATATCAGTGTGTTCAGAATCTATAGGATGTAAAATATTTAGAGACATCCAGTGTTTTGTGAATAAAGCATATAAAAAGGACTTCCAAAAGATGGAAAAAAATTAAAATAAACGCTTCTATTCACTGACAAGTATGCTACAGATTGTCCATCGTAGAATTGCAGATGGAAAATCCAGTCTGACAGTACCAGCAAAGAGGATGAGAAAACTCAATCCCGCTCTGCAGGGGGGCAGAGAAAAACTGTGGAAAGGGACCTGTGGTGCGGATTTTAAATGCTCCACCGTTTCATTGTGGATTTCGCACTTTAGGCCTTATTCACATTTCTGTGTCAGTATTACAGACATGGGGAGAGAAGGAGAGAGAAAAAAAAAAAAAAAAAAAAAAAAAAACACACATCCTTATTTAACCCCTAAAGATGTCCGTGGATGGTCTGTGTGTCCATTCGTGATCCACAGACGTTGCTCAGCTGAAAATTTATTTCAAGAGCATATCTGTCTTCCGTGAAAAACAGATGCACCACCGATGCCAACCGTGTTTTGTCTACGATTTTCACAGACCCATAGACTTTAATGGGCGTGTTTGGTCCGCATCACGGTACAAAGTAGTGCATGTCTGATTTTTTATTTATTTTTTTTTACTGACCCATGGTCAGTTAAAAAAAATAAAAAACTAATGTGTGAACAGACACATTTAAAATCAATGGGTAGGTGTGCTGTCCGTGGAAAATGTGGAAGCCCACGTCTGACAAACAGAAGTGTGGACGAGGGCTTACAATGCTGATTTTCCTGCATGCGATCATGGCTAAAAAATAAATAAAAAATCTGCCCATGTGGTGGTCGCACCCCAAGGGAGCTGTCTAATTGAAAAGAAAAAGTTCCATAACATTTTTCCATAAGGTTTACTTATTGGCTCAGCTGGAAGCTACTTACCCTCTTTAGCAGTGTTCCCCTTCATGAAGATTAGGCTCAGGATGACTGTCAGTAAGCCCATTTTTGCGGTATTCTCATCCCTGTAATAAGAAGGTAAGAGATGTGTCAATTTACTTCCACCTCAGATCACTATGTTGTAAACCGGTCTATTACTCGACTATTAAATTTTTGAATAACCCCTTCAATGTATTGACGGCCTATTCTCAGGATAAGTCATCAATATCAGATCAGCCGTTCCAAAAGCGCCTACGCCTCTTCCTAGGCCAAGGACCTCACCATACATCTGTCACGTGGCCTAAGAGCAGCTCAGTCTCATTCAAGTGAATGGGCCTGAGCTGCAATACCAAGCACAGCCACTAAACAATGAACGGCGCTGTGCTTAGTGAGCTGAGAGGTGATCACTAGGGATGAGCGAATTTCATATTTTGAAATTCGTTCACACTTTGGTGGTAAAAGGAGAATTGCGTTATGGATTCCGTTACCACGGACTATGACTGAATGCCTTTAGAGGCATTTGGTCATAATAGAAGTCTATGGGCTGCAAAACGGATCTGTCCCATTTCAGTTATGCAGGGGAGTCCTCTGCTGCATAACAGAAACGGAACGGATCCATTATGCAGCCCATAGACTATTATGACGGAATGAATAATGGAATGCCTATAAAAGCAGTTTTAGCCTTGACGCCTCAGTTATCATTACGTAAGGGTCAGCGTATGTCCCAGTTATTTCTTATTCACCGGGTATATAGAACTCTGCTCCAGATTGGAGTTAGGAATGATGCCTCCTGCCCTAGACGTGGAGCGAGTCCTGCATCCTTGCTGCACATCTTCTGAGAGCGTGCGAGGCTTGGAAACTTCTGGTCGGGTGTGCTAGCAGATATCCAAGACGCCTATCAGGTTGCGGTTTCGCCCGGTCCGAGGACATGTGTACTGGAAATCTTGGACATTAAAAACCGACGCTCACGCACCGGAGTGCAGCACTCGCTATCCCAGGTCAGGAAATTAAAGGGCTTCTGTCAGCCCACTAAACTCATTTTTTTTGTGTACTTATAATCCCTATCCTGCGATATTGCTATACATTATGTTATTAATTTTCGTTCAGTAGATTACCTGCTAATTACCTGTCTACCAGCAAGTAGGGTGTCTACTTGCTAGTAGCAGCCGCAGAAAACCGCCCCCTCCTCTTGTTGATTGACAGGGCCAGCCGCGATCTCCTCCTCCTGTGTTGATTCGGCGCAGGCGCTCAGATAAGGAGGCTCGCCTCCTCAGCACTCCCTCAGTGCGCCTGCGCCGATGACGTCACCGAAAGAGAAGACGTCATCGGCGCAGGCGCACTGAGGGAGTGCTGATGAGGCGAGCCTCCTTATCTGAGAGCGCCTGCGCCGAATCAACACAGGCGCACGATTTTTGAAATGCTGACAGGGCCAGCCAGAGGAGGAGATCGCGGCTGGCCCTGTTAATCAACAAGAGGAGGGGGGCGGTTTTCTGCAGCTGCTACCAGCAAGTAGACGCCCTACTTGCTGGTAGACAGGTAATTAGCATATCATAAAAGTAATTGGGTTGAATGTAGGTCCATTGTGGTATAACAGGGCTCACGGCTGTGGAACTTTTATTTTTGGGAGGAAGGGTCGCAGAGATCTGTGTTGATGCAGGACTTCCTCATACAAACCCCACAATGTAGAATGAAGAATAGGCGAGTCAACCTGGCGTGGAGGTGGATAGGCAACACTGTATTGAAGAGGATCAGGAGTTTGTCTGTTGGTGTTCCAATGCGATATACTTTTATTGTTGCTGCTGTGCCCGTTTCATCGCCGGGGCGTGGTTGGGCTTAATTTAAGGGTGGGATAGTTACTGTTAATATTAAACTATGGATGAAGGGGCCTTGGACCTATATCTCTTATTGTATCCGCTGCTGATATGTCATGTTTATTTTTGTATAATTGAATAATAGTTAATAAAAATCTGATAAAAAAAAAAAAAAACGCTGAATGGCAGGGTCTTAGGATAAGGCCATCATGATCAAATTCCTGTATAACCCCCATAAGACACCTTAAAGAGGACCTTTCACTCGTATACAAACTAAAAACTAACTATCTGTGGGCAGAGCGGCGCCCAGGGGTCCCCCTGCACTTACTAGTATGCCTGGGCGCCACTCCGTTCGCCCGGTATAGGCTCCGGTGTCTCAGCTCCGTCTGTTGTACTAGACTGATTTTTTTGTAGGAGGCGTGTCCCTTGCTGCAGTGCTGGCCAATCGCAGCACACAGCTCATAGACTGGCTATGAGCTGTGTGCTGCGATTGGCCAGCACTGCAGCAAGGGACACGCCTCCTACAAAAAAATCAGTCCAATACAACAGACGGAGCTGAGACACCGGAGCCTATACCGGGCGAACGGAGCTGCGCCCAGGCATACTAGTAAGTGCAGGGGGACCCCTGGGCGCCGCTCTGCCCACAGATAGTTAGTTTTTAGTTTGTATACGAGTGAAAGGTCCTCTTTAAAGGGTTTGGCCAAAGTGTTAACAGAATGCTATGTGACTTTCTGATATATTAAAATAAAAGCATCTGCCCCAATTTCCTAATATTGGAAGTTCTGCCCCCTTGATATAGTAGTCTCTCCGCTAACTGTACGAGACTTCAGTAGCCAACATGGCCGCTGATAGAGGGGCACATGACCAGTCAATGTGGCCCCATGGAATAACACTGCATAATGGAAAAGAGCGCAGAGTTACTCAATGAAGACCATCCCCTTTAAATAGAGATCTATCCTTCATTCATGAACATCCCACCTATTTCATTGTTATTTTCTACTTTCCAAAGTTCTTACACTTTCATTTCGTCTCCGTCCACGCGGTCCAAGTTATTTATAAGGATATAAATATGGTTCTTGGTGTCAATTTCCTCCAGCTGAAAACCAAAAACCTGCAGGAAAAAAAGTAAATAAAAAAAAGTTCCGATTGGTCTGAGCATTAGGATTCTGATCACACATGTGCTAATTGCCAAATAATTATAGTTTAATTCGGGCGGCGCGCCTGCAAGAAGAGTCATGGGCTGCCAGAGAAGAGTCCGGCATAGGCCTCGTGCACAAGAACGTATTTTCTTTCTGTGTCCGTTACTTTTTTTGCGGAACCATTCACTTAAATGGGTCCTCAAAATAAATAAGAATAAAACGTAAGTTACTCAGTGTGCATTCCGTTTCTGTATGTCCGTATTTCCGTTCCGCAGAAAGACAGAACATGTCCTATTATTGTCTGCATTACGGACAAGGATTGGACTATTCTATGAAGGGCGAGCTGTTCCGCGTGCATTCCGTATTTTGCGGAACGGATGTCATCCGTATTTTCTGCGGACCGCAAAATACATATGGTCGTGTACATGAGCCCTTATTCAGGAGTTCCCAGGCTCCGCACCGATTTACAGGTTTCTCATAGGGAGAAAAGTTACCACAAAATCCCTTTCCTGTTCTCCCAATGCATTCGGTTAGAAAAAAGGAAATTTACAGTAAGTACAAAAATCCAAATTTCTTGTTAATGGCATGGGGGGAGGGGGAGGGGTAGCACCACGGGACATCCTAGGGGGTAGGAAAGAATAGCCTAAGGGCTCATGCACATGCAAATTGCAGTCCCCAATGCACGGAATGGCCGCCACACGTCCGTGCGCATGAGCCCTAACGCACAGCCACTTGCAGAACCGTACGACCGAAGCCGCTATGGGCAGAAACCAAGAGGTTGATGTGGTAAAACTTCACAAAAGGGGTGGGCAGAGGCCCAGATGGCAGACTAGGGAGATGGGTGCTTCACGCTGAATTGCCGCAGAAGTTCCCAGGGGGAAGGAGCGGGCCCTTTACCTGGCCACATAGGCTTCCTTGATCGCAAACTGATTTCATCTGGAGATGGAAGACTTGGAGGAAGCTGTTAAACCCTTAGGCCCCTTTCTCACGGGCGAGATTTCTGCGCGGGTGCAATGCGTGAAGTGAACGCATTGCACCCGCACTGAATCCGGACCCATTCATTTCTATGGGGCTGTGCACATGAGCGGCGATTTTCACGCATCACTTGCGCGTTACGTGAAAATCGCAGCATGTTCTATATTGTGCATTTTCCATGCAACGCAGGCCCCATAGAAGTGAATGGGGCTGCGTGAAAATCGCAAGCAAGTGCGGATGCGGTGCGATTTTCACGCACGGTTGCTAGGAGACGATCGGAATGGAGACCCGATCATTATTATTTTCCCTTATAACATGGTTATAAGGGTAAATAATAGCATTCTGAATACAGCATGCATAGTACAATAGCGCTGGAGGGGTTTAAAAAAATAAATAAAAAAGTAACACCTTAATCTACTTACTTGCGCAGCCGGCATCTCTTCTGTTTGTCTTTGCTGTGTGCAGGAACAGGACCTGTGGTGACGTCACTCAGGTCATCACATGATCCATCACCATGGTAAAAGATCATGTGATGGACCATGTGATGACCGGAGTGACGTCACCACAGGTCCTTTTCCTGCACACAGCACAGAAGAGATGCCGGGCTGCGCGAGCAAGTGGATTAAGGAAAGTTAAATTATTATTATTATTTTTTAACCCCCTCCAGCCCTATTGTACTATGCATTCAGAATGCTATTATTTTCCCTTATAACCATGTTATAACAGAAAATAATACACTCAGAGTACCCAAAATTGCCTCCGACTCCACAGCCCTGGTCTTGAAAGCGTTAAAGGTGGTTCTCTGAGATACCAAATCTTTCTCCAGTGCTGTTAGAGAACGCTAGTGGAAATATGCTCTCTGATCCAGAGAAAGGAGAACCCTGCCTGAGTGGGTGCGGAGGAGCATGCCCAAGAAACGCATCCAATAGAAGGTACAAGTTGATGATCCACCAGAACCAATGAAAGAAATCCAGGTTGATCGGCAGGCTGGACAAAAGGATCATGGCAACATCCCTGGTGCGGAGAAGTGCCATAAAAGTTTCCACGACCTTAATGTGGCCAGGTTGAAGGACAGTGTGACATTTGAACTGTCAACCTACCGCAAAGCGAACACAGAAAACGCTGCCGAAACTGAGTGATGGGGATGTCGAGTCAGTAACGCTAGAGATGTCACCACTGAACGTGTGTAAAGAGGGAGTTTCTTGAATGGATGGAGAGAGAACGTTCTTTTGAATGGTGAAAAGCTTTGAACAGAACTTGTTAAAGGATGATGAGCGTCAGGATGAGGGCGTGCCCCAGGGAACAGGAGAAAAGGTGGGGAATGCAGCATCAGCCAGCCCTGGACTGGGGATAGCAGTGGGTGGATGTGGAGCCCTGTGGCCAAGAAGTGGTTCTGACCCTGCTAGGAGGAGAGAAACCAGGAAAAGGTTAGAGAATACTTGTCTGTCCTCGTGTCTGTGCGGAGGGTATAGCCCATCGGGGTGGAGCAAATACTTTTTAAACCTAGTGACTGCCTCCTAGCACCAATACCCATGGGGCAGAGTTCTCCAGTGTCATTAACTATGAATCAATCATCGGCAAGTGGACAGGGTACTTTCACACTTGCGGCAGAGGATTCAGGCACTGCCTGCCGGATCCGGCAATCCGGACGCAAATGGATGCATTTGTGAGACGGATCTGTCTGACATATGCATTGCAATACCGGGTCCGTCTTTCCAGTTGTCATCCGGAAAAACGGATCCGGTATTTCTTTTTTTCCCCCTAATTTTTAAAGGTCTGCGCATACACAGATCAAGAAACCGGATCCGGTTTTCTGGAACACTTAGTACCGGATCCATTTCAATGGAAACGAATGCCGAATCCGAAAACGTAAGAGGGACTGAACTGATCAGTTTTGTTTTTTTTCCTCTGGTATTTAGCCCCTGTGACAGAACTCAACACCGGAAAAGAAAAAACTAGTGTGAAAGTACCCCAAGTGTGAACTCATAAATAAGCCAGACTCTTCTCTGCCAGCATTAAAATGCACAGTGACTGCCACCACCTCACATCAGCACACTGGTGACACTGGTCAAATCTGCACGTCCGCTGCCATTTAATGCTGTAACAGTTACAGAATCACTTACGTCTAGCAATGCCTTCTTGGCACGTTGAAGAATTTCAAGATAAACATCTTTGTATTCTTTCACCACATTCTTTACAATATCTGTAAATGAAAGAAAAATAAAAATAAAAAATATATATATCTATATGGCAGATTTGCTACTAAAACTGTACCAGAATATTGGTGAAATTTGTGGAATTTAGACAGTTTTAGATAGACAGTTTTCATAAGTGAGGCCCAGTGTAACAGGGAAAACTGTCTGTTGCCCATAGCAACCAGAGCTCAACTTTTATTTCTTAAACTGTTCTGAAAAAATTTAACGTGAGCTCTGACTGGTTGCTATGGGGGCAACACAGTTTTCCTGACAGTTTTCATAAATAAGATCCTTAATTCCACCTTGTGCAACAAGGGGGCATTGCTTAGAAGAAATTAAGGGCTTCACAGGAAAGGGTGCACAGCTTAAATAAAAAAAATGAATGCTTTAGTACTTAAAAAAAAATATTATATATATATATATATATATATATATATATATATATATATATATATTAAAACTGTAGAAAAAGTAAATTGAATTGTGTCACTACACTCGACACCCATGTGTGAGATCAATTTTTCTACAGAGTGATCTGTTTTTTTTTTACTGATACATGTGACCTTTTCATAGCATTTTTTGGGAGGTGAGAAGGCAAAAAACCTTGTAGCAAGTACTGAGTGCCAGGGATGTCAACACTCTACCACAGTGTCAAATCTAGAATAAATAAGTACACCGCAGCACATCCAACGGTGAAAAAAAACTGTGGGATCCTTTATTCACCCAAGCAGCGATGTTTCGGTCCGCTTGCTGGGACCATTTTCAAATGCTTAAAAATGGTCCCAGCAAGCGGACCGAAACGTCGCTGCTTGGGTGAATAAAGGATCCCACAGGTTTTTTTTTCACTATTGGATGTGCTGCAGTGTGTGTGTGTGTGTGTGTGTGTGTGTGTGTGTGTGTGTGTGTATATATGAGAGAGATAGAGAAAATATATATATATCTATCTATATATATCTATCTATATATCTATCTATATATATCTATCTATTTTAGCACTTCCAAGTCCAATAAACCTTTCTACTTTTCTGTTCATACAGCCTTATTAAAGTTGTTTTTTTACTATATTTTGTATTTAAAAAAATAATAATAATTTGCAATTTTTTTTCTGACATTCACTATATGCTAAAAATGACCAGGGTGAAAAAACAGCATCCTATGTGGTCAATGAGGATGCCGGTAATTGATTTAAATGCGCTGGATCTCGCTGAAGAGACCTAGGGCATTTAAGCTGCAATTCTTATTTTGGCCAGCAGGCAGCAGACCAACATAAGAATGAGCAATTCTGACATTTAAATGGATGTAAAACAAAAATTAAAATTTCATGAATGTTCAAAATTGGATTCTGTAGGCTCAAATATGAGTTTCAAAATCATAAAAAAAGTTTCAAAATCTAAAAAAAAAAAAAAAAAAAACCTTAATCAACCCCTTTCCGTATAATAAAAAAAATACATAAACAAAAAACAAACATCATGGGTATCACCGCAACCGAAAACGCCCGTACTATTAAAATATTTTTCCAATACAGCAAATAGGAGAAAAAGGGTTAAAATGGCCAATTTGCAATTTTTTCTCCTTCTTCTGAACTGCTGGGATCGTAGTTCTCTCTTTTTCCCCGCCAGTGGGAACTGGGCACCAGCAGGCGATCGCACGGACCCAGCATTAACTACCTGTGCTCTGCGACATAACAGTACATCACTATTAGGGCTCAGACAACTGTATCCATTTTCTTCCGGACCGCAAAATACCAAGAACAGGACATGTTCTATCTTTTTTGAGGGGCCGTGGAACAGACGTACGGATGCGGACAGCTGAAATGAATGGTTCCGAAGAATTGCGGAACGGATGCGGACACAAATATACAGTCGTGTGAATGGGCCCTTACGTAGCGTTTAAAGTACACATACCTGCACGCTTAATGGGCAGTTTCTTCTGGTCCTTGATCAGCAGGTACTGAACCAGCTCTCCAACCTACGAAGACAACCAACCATATACTTGACAATAGGCCCAGAGAGAGCGCGTACCGGTGCTTCGGTATTAATCTTATTAAAGACAAACCTCTAGCTGGGTTATAAATTATCTCTGGTGCCAAGCATAAAACCCACAAGCCCTCCCTATGCTGTAATCTCTCATGTGGAAAGTGTTTATTAGATCAGTCCTTAACACTGACGTACTATGTGCGGTATACGTGCAGAGCATTATATATTCAGATGAAGACCCCCGACAGCGCACAAGCCACATGTACCTTCAGGCTCACTTGCTCAGGAGAATGCTTCTCCAAATTCCTCTGCGCCTGTGTCAGCGTCTGGGTTTGAGTGAACGAAATTTCTTCCTCCATATCCACATCGCCATCCTGCACAAGCAGAAACGCAGGCATTAAGATTCCACATGGGTGACTGACAGCAGGTGCGTTCAATGCCCAACCTGCGGCCCTCCAGCTGGTGTAAAACTACAACTCCCACCATTCCCTGCTGTGGGCTGTACGGGTATGCTGGGAATTGTAGTTTTGAAACAGCTGGAGGGCTGCAGGTTGGGCATGTGTGCCTCATGGTCCAGTGTTTTATTTTTCAAAAACACTTCTGAAATATCAGATTCGCAGTGTTTGCTATGGACACGACCTCCGTTATTCCGCTCCACTAGTTTTGATAAATCTCCCTCAGTGCTTCATAAGAATATCAGTATGACTGGGGGATCCAGGGAGACGCAGCCCGAACACTGAAAACACATCGCATGCAGACATAAAGGAGCTGAACTTGTCCTGCAACTTACACCGACGAGGACACGGACTGTCATGCCTCATTCTGGTCGCTGCAGTGGATTGATGTGCGGTGTGGTATAAACAGCCAAGGAATGGTCTCGCCAAAGCCTGCTCTGAGCACACCAAGCATTTATATGGCCTATAGGGGTTATATCCGCACACAATAAAAGACGCTATGTCCATACACACCACAACAAAAAAATAAAATCACACACCTCTGATGCCCTTTTACCTGCAGGGGAGGCACAGATGTAGGGTTGTTTCGGGTAACGAATTTTCGATACTTTTGTCTGGTATCGACCTCAATACCGGCATTTGCCTTTTTTCGATCCTAGGCTTCGCTATTACACAGTTTAGTATCAGAGAACATGTTCTCAGCAGCACAGGGGAGAAGGAAGCACTGCCGCCCCCCTGTGCCGCTGCTGCCACTAATAAGGAGAGAGGGTGGGCGCACTGCGCCACCATAGTAAATGTTTAATACAAATCCAGGAGGCGGGAGCATCAATCAGCGGCAGTTAACCCCTCAGGTGCCGCACCAGCCTCCTGTATTAAATGTTAATCATCATTGGTGACGCAGTCCGCCCCCTCCCCTGAACCCCCCCAGTATTAAAATCACTGGTGATACTTGAGAACAGGATCCATATTTATTAATGTCTGTACATGTTTCAAGAATGGATTGCCCTCTATCAGGTAAGGAACTGGCGGAGAATTAACAAGGGGGAAGAAAAAAAAAAAAAAAAAAAAAAAAAAAAAAACCACCACGACAACAGCATTAGATTAGGGGGGACCCAGCAGTAGGACCCCCACCAAAATGGGGGGAGTCTACTGTAACAGAGGGATGGGGGCATGCACAGAGGAGATGGGGTAGTATAGGGGTGCTCCAAGCCTTCTGCCCACCATTTGGTGCTTGAAACCCCGACTTAGCATAATAAAAATGCTGTTATTGCAGGGAAAGCTGCTACATACAAAGATAACTAAGGTATCAGCATGATCAACCCTACCAGGAAATACGCCTGGTTTCATAGGGTTGATCATGCTGACCGCGGCTCTTAAACGCAAGGACAAAACGAGGGACCTGTTCAACGAAGCGTCTGATAAGCACCAAACCGTACCTGATGGAGTGAAGTGTTCTGGGAGGCACGGGGCCGACCCCGCTTCCTCTGCGCCATAGATGCTGGACCTACAGGAAGACAGAAAGGTCAATCCGAAGCAGATGCCTTGTAGGATTATATCTGTTTCCAGGAAAGCTGGGTGATCCGGCCACTATTACAGCTTCTACAAGAAACCAGGATCATAAGCCAAACCGGGGGGGGGGGGGGGGGGGGGGGGGGGGGGGGGCTGAGCTGCAATACCAAGCACAGACACTATACAATGTGTGGCGCTGTGCTTGGCGAGCTACTGATTAGCGGGGTATGGCAGTAGTCAGAACCCCGCCCACCTCATAACGGAGAGGTAAATCCCAGAGAACCCCTTTAAGGGCCCGTTCATACAGTGGGATTGGCCGCTGCAGTTCCAGCGTGGTGTCCGCCTGCAGAAGTTCAAAGCCGCGACCTGCGGACGGACGGCCGCAGCTGCTGTGTGAATGGGCCCTAGAGCCAAGCGCTGTAATCAGACTGGTTGCTATGGACAACCGCTCCTTGGCACCCAGAAACTACTGCGCCTAGCATGTCCTAGTAGCTTCAGGGGATGCTGGGAGTTGTCGTTTTAATAGAGTGACTAAAGAGCAAACGCACTAGAAATGTTATAATCCCAAGCAAAAGCCCCCATAACACGGAGTATTGGCCATGGCTCACAACCAGGGATGAGCGAATCGACTTATTCGCATAAAACTTCGTTTCCATACTATACGGAGCGAGCGTTCCGTACAGTATTAGAATGTATTGGCTCCGATGAGCCTGTTATTACTTCGCGACTTCTCGTGAGATTTCGCGAAGTAATACCTTACCTTAGGCTCATCGGAGCCAATACATTCTAATACTGTACGGAACGCTCGCTCCGTACAGTATGGAAACCGTTTTATGCTCATCCCTGCTCCCAACGTATGAAAGACCCACGGGGACAACCTAAGTGACCCACGGGGTCCGCCTGCAGAAGTTCAAAGCCGCGACCTGCGGACAGCCGCAGCTGCTGTGTGAATGGGCCCTAGAGCCAAGCGCTGTAATCAGACTGGTTGCTATGGACAACCGCTCCTTGGCACCAATCGGGGGTCAGAGCCCACCAGCCACAAGACCTGCCTATTGTAGAGATACCCACACCGATAATACACTGCTCTGAAACTACAGTCCCCAGACTCCCCAGCATGCCCTAACCGCCTCAGGCTACACCACAATGATGGGCGTTGTAGTATCGCGCACACACACACAACATACTTATTCTCCACAGGAACGCACGAGTGACAGGAAAGCGGGAAGATGTCCGACGAGAGAGCAGGCTCAGCCTAACAGCCTGCCCCAGAGGCCGCCGCCATGACCACCACAGAACGGAACGGAACTACCCAGCCGGCTCCATAACAAGCGGCGTCACGTGACCGTCACTCCAGGCGGGAAAAAAAAAGCAGGCGGCTGATTGGTCGGGGCTCGTATTGCGAGAGATGAAGGGAAACTCTCAGTCACGTGACAATTCGGAGAGTGTAGGATGGTCTGCGGGCCGTAACTGCCCAGAAACTACTGCGCCTAGCATGTCCTGGTAGCGTCAGGGGATGCTGGGAGTTGTCGTTTTAATAGAGTGACTAAAGAGCAAACGCACTAGAAATGTTATAATCCCAAGCAAAAGCCTCCATAACACGGAGTATTGGCCATGGCTCCCAACCAGAGATGAGCGAATCGACTTATTCGCATAAAACTTCGTTTCAATACTGTACGGAGCGAGCGTTCCGTACAGTATTAGAATGTATTGGCTCCGATGAGCCGAAGGTATTACTTCGCGACTTCTCGCGAGACTTCGCGAAGTAATACCTTAGGCTCACCAGAGCCAATACATTCTAATACTGTACGGAACGCTCGCTCCGTACAGTATTGAAACGAAGTTTAATGCGAATAAGTCGATTCGGTCATCTCTGCTCCCAACGTAAGGCACTGTGACAGATGGTTTTATACTAGGCTGCGCCATTGCCTTTCTATACTCGCCCAACCAACCCGTGTAGTGCCCCACAGACAGTAATGCCCTGACACAGTGATAGTGCCCCACAGACAGTAATGCCCTGACACAGTGATAGTGCCCCACAGACAGTAATGCCCCCACACAGTGATAGTGCCCCACAGACAGTAATGCCCCCACACAGTGATAGTGCCCCACAGACAGTAATGCCCCCACACAGTGATAGTGCCCCACAGACAGTAATGCCCCCACACAGTGATAGTGCCCCACAGACAGTAATGCCCCCACACAGTGATAGTGCCCCACAGACAGTAATGCCCCCACACAGTGATAGTGCCCCACAGACAGTAATGCCCCGACACAGTGATAGTGCCCCACAGACAGTAATGCCCCCACACAGTGATAGTGCCCCACAGACAGTAATGCCCCCACACAGTGATAGTGCCCCACAGACAGTAATGCCCCCACACAGTGATAGTGCCCCACAGACAGTAATGCCCCGACACAGTGATAGTGCCCCACAGACAGTAATGCCCCCACACAGTGATAGTGCCCCACAGACAGTAATGCCCCCACACAGTGATAGTGCCCCACAGACAGTAATGCCCCCACACAGTGATAGTGCCCCACAGACAGTAATGCCCCGACACAGTGATAGTGCCCCACAGACAGTAATGCCCCCACACAGTGATAGTGCCCCACAGACAGTAATGCCCTGACACAGTGATAGTGCCCCACAGACAGTAATGCCCTGACACAGTGATAGTGCCCCACAGACAGTAATGCCCTGACACAGTGATAGTGCCCCACAGACAGTAATGCCCCGACACAGTGATAGTGCCCCACAGACAGTAATGCCCCGACACAGTGATAGTGCCCCACAGACAGTGATGCCCCGACACAGTGATAGTGCCCCACAGACAGTGATGCCCCGACACAGTGATAGTGCCCCACAGACAGTGATGCCCCGACACAGACATAGTGCCCCACAGACAGTAATGCCCCGACACAGTGATAGTGCCCCACAGACAGTAATGCCCCGACACAGGCTGAAGCTCCCTAAGTTCTCCCCCCTCAGTACCAGTGCCACTCACAGTTTCAGGCAGGTCAAATGCTGTGACATCACAGTTAGTTGTTTCAGGCAGGTGAGCTGCTGTGACATCACAGTTTCAGGCAGTTGAGCTGCTGTGACATCATAGTTTCAGGCAGTTGAGCTGCTGTGACATCACAGTTTCAGGCAGTTGAACTGCTGTGACACCACAGTTTCAGGCAGTTAAGCTGCTATGACATCACAGTTTCAGGCAGTTGAGCTGCTGTGACATCACAGTTTCAGGCAGTTGAGCTGCTGTGACATCACAGTTTCAGGCAGTTGAGCTGCTGTGACATCACAGTTTCTTCCGGCAGGTCAAATGCTGTGACATCACAGTTTGTTGTTTCAGGCATGTAAGCTGCTGTGACATCACAGTTTCAGGCAGGTGAGATGCTGTGACATCACAGTTTCAGGCAGGTAAGCTGCTGTGACATCACAGTTTTAGGCAGGTGAGATGCTGTGACATCACAGTTAGTTGTTTCAGGCAGGTAAGCTGCTGTGACATCATAGTTTCAGGCAGGTGAGATGCGGTGACATCACAGTTTCAGGCAGGTGAGATGCGGTGACATCACAGTTTCAGGCAGGTGAGATGCGGTGACATCATAGTTTCAGGCAGGTGAGATGCGGTGACATCACAGTTTCAGGCAGGTAAGCTGCTATGACATCACAGTTTCAGGCAGGTGAGATGCGGTGACATCACAGTTTCAGGCAGGTGAGATGCGGTGACATCACAGTTTCAGGCAGGTAGCTGCTGTGACATCACAGTTTCAGGCAGGTGAGATGCGGTGACATCACAGTTTCAGGCAGGTGAGATGCGGTGACATCACAGTTTCAGGCAGGTGAGATGCGGTGACATCACAGTTTCAGGCAGGTGAGATGCGGTGACATACCGAATAATGTAAACATAACTGAAAAGTACAGTCTAGTGATGGATCCAAGAACAGTCCTTTGGTTGTCCTCAGAGTTCTGCCTCGGAAACAGTCACTTAGATCATGGGTGGCCACAGAAGGACCCTGTTGATTCACAGCTCTTAAAGGGGTTGTTCACCCCTGGTGGCCTCTCAGGTTGACCCCCAGCGTGGCCAGATCTGTGGAAAGGTCCTTAGTTCCCCCAGGCCGCTGCAGCTTTCAAGTCTCAACATCCAGTTTGACGTGGTTCACGTGGCCACTGGAAGTCCAGCCGCGATCAGGGGGTCTTCGATGCCCCCAGGGGTGAACAACCCTTTTTAGAACAATATTGACGCTCTATCCACAGAGTGCGCCACATTCCCTTCAATATATAAAATGTGGACAGGGCACTCAAAGAAATCGGGGACCATGTAGTTACAAAGAAGATTATATTTATTTATGCTATAGGTCAGCAATCAATGAAAGGGTAAAGGACAGCAGCACAAAATATCAACAGCATAAAACAGTTGCCTCCATATGTTGGCAACAATGGATAGCAACACACTGTGAAAAATCGATCAATTAGCTATAGATATTATCGAGACCAATCTGTATGGATGACAGTTCATGTCCTTATGTGCCCACACCTGAATACAGCGGCGTCCCGCTACTAAACAACTTGCAAGTAATTATTTACCTCTGAATCGACTTCAAACTTCTGCCAGACCTCAGGATATTTCCACTCCCTAATCGTGGCTCCGTTGTTGTAGCGCTCTATTATCGGGAGATTCTTACAGATGAAGATCGCGCTCACGAACTTTTTAATCGACACGTGGGCCAATGGTTGCCGGCCCTCTGTTCGTTTGTCCTCGAAAAGACTATGTTGGTAACTTTCGTCGATATAAGGTAGCGTACTTCTGGTCAATGGCAGTCGATAGTAGGTAATATCTATAATATCTCGATAATATCTATAGCTAATTGATCGATTTTTCACAGTGGACATTTATCTTTTCTACCAATTGGGTCGATTATTTTAAAGGTTTTTTAGGCCGAATTCTGGTATTCCATGGTGACTCCACACCAGAGCCAATACCATTGGGATTGCCTCCATTTGAATTAACATCACTTTGTTGCTGTTTTGATTGTTCTAACTACTGACTTCTTGTGTTGCTATCCATTGTTGCCAACATATGGAGGCAACTGTTTTATGCTGTTGATATTTTGTGCTGCTGTCCTTTACCCTTTCATTGATTGCTGACCTATAGCATAAATAAATATAATCTTCTTTGTAAGTACATGGTCGCGGATTTCTTTGAGTGTCCTGTCCACATTTTATATATTATCCCCTTTATTCGAGTGAGTGTTCTCGTTTGGACAGGAGCACCTACTTTGGTGTCCGGGTTTCCTAGTGCGATATCTTAACCGCTCATTTACATTCCCTTCAATGTTTACCAGGCACAGCGCTATACTTTTCATAGTGGCCATGCCCGGTATTGCAGTTCAGTCCAGTGACTTTCGGCGCCTCTGTATGGAGGCCGCGGAGGTCATGACTAGCCCTAGCATCCAGCAAGGCAGGAGTCATGTCTGGGTCACATATTCCAGTCCAAATCTAGCTTTGCTTTCCCTCTCCTTACTGGTCGGGAGGGCTTAGCTCCTACCTTCAGTGTAAGTTTCTTCAGAACAAAGTGCATTGCAGCTTCAGTCTTTCAAGGTGACAATCCCCCCCCCCCCTCCCCCCATGGTTTTAGCCTTTGTTTTATGTTTTCAGAATATCAGTTTGTTAAAAATAAATAAATAAATAAAATGAATAAATACTAATGCAAAAATATATATACGGCTGCTATTTCTATATTGTACTGTTTCGTCGCAGCTTTATTTTGGCGGGGTTGTGAGGCCAGAACTTATGGCATTTGGGGAGTTAATACTGAGACGTGGTACCCCACGGGTTCATCTCGCGGTTGGAGACTCTTGGAAGTTGGGTTATAATATCGTGCCGGCAGCGGCAGGCATATCGTTTTCGGAGTTATGTGTTATTATTTAATAGAGCGGTGGCCAGTTTAAATCCCGCATGCAGTGTCCGCCTGTACTTTAGGAAAATCCCTAAAGTCTAATAAGTATCGTGTTTGCTATCGCCTGTATGTGATGCATCCAGTGCGACGGTCATGTCCAGCGAGGTTCCTCCAGTCAACTGATCAACCATGGTCAGGGGCAGACTGGAAACTTAAAGTGGCCCTGGAATAAAATAACTAAAAGTGGCCCTATTTTGTAGTGGGGCCCAAATTGACAGAAGGCAGGGCCAGCAGAGCTAAATACCACAGTGCATCACAATATACCTCCCCAAAAATTCCCCCTCTCTGTCGTTCTGGTCTCCTACTCCAAGAGGGGAGCATCAAATCTTTACTTACCATGGCTGGAGGCCGTGAGAAGGGCTCAGAGAGCCCCCAAGCTTACCAAGCACAGCGCCGTACTTTGTATAGTGGCAGTGCTCGGTATTGCAGCTCAGCTCTATTGACTTGAATAGGCCTGAGCGGCATCTAGGTCATGTGACCGATGTACAGTGATGTCATTGGCCTAGGAAGAGGCTGCGGCATTTAGGGATGACCGGCAGGGGTCCTAGGTGTCGGACCCCCGCAGATCTGATACTGATGACCTATCCAGAGGATATTCCCTTTAAGCTGAACATTAGTAAGAAGAGAATGAAAACCAACGAATAATTAGGGTGTCATGGTTTAGAATGCCCGTCACATGATTCTACTCCAATAACGTGAATCTACAATTTCCGCAAACTTATTAAAGGGGTTGTTGGCCCATCTCAAACATTGCTGGCATACCGCTAGGACAGGGATCCGCTTCCCAGACTGAACGCTGCTCCTCTGCTGAAGTGAACTCGCAACATCCCGTCTACTGAACTGTGCTTACATTATGCGTGACTACAGTTCAGTAGACCTGCGGCGAGACGGGACGCTGCGAGTTCACTTCGGAGGACAGCTCCCACAAGGAGAGCGCTTCCCGGACTGAATTAGCTCATGGCCTAAAGGGGTTTCGCCTATACTGCGAAGTGGTGGGGTAAGACAAGTGAATATTGTTGTTGTTGTTTTTTTTCTTTTTACATTTTTGCAAAAATTTGGACAACCCCTTTAAGAAGAGGTCAGGTTCTCCAGGTTAGATACTGCAAAATGTCTCCTTTCTGCTATTCTATATGCAGAAACAAGAGAGCCACCCAAAGGTGGAAAACTATCCAGTGATGACCCATAAGATCAGAACATTTTTTATTAGTCTATAAAAAATCTTTTGGGGGGCATCTGTCAGCAGTTTTGTCCCTATGACACTGGCTGACCTGTTACATGTGCACTTGGCAGCTGAAGGCATCTGTGTTGGTCCCATGTTCATATGTGTCCGCATTGCTGAGAAATATGATGTTTTTATATATGCAAATGAGCCTCTAGGAGCAACGGGGGCGTTACCATTACTCCCAGAGGCTCTGCTCTCTCTGCAACTGCCGCATCTTCTCTACCTTGATTGACAGAGACATGCATGATGGCGTTTACACTGCCTGGTCTTATCAATCAAAGTGCAGAGGGTGCAGCAGTTGCAGAGAGATCTATGCCTCTAGGTGTAATGGTAACGCCCCCATTGCTCCTAGAGGCTCATTTGCATATAATAAAACATCATTTTTTCTCAGCAATGCGGACACATAGGAACATGGGACCAACACAGACGCCTTCAGGTCAGCCAGTTTCCTAGTTACAAATCTGTTGACCTTTAAAGTGTACAGACCGATTAAAATACTGAGAAAATTAAATATAATATTTGACATTATAAACATTTTTGTGCAAAGCCGAAAAGTGAAAGGTAAGTACCTCAAGTTTTCTATATGGCATAACTGAGAATGCCAGACCATGGTACTAGTGCTGACCAATGGGTTCCCATATGTGGCCTGTCAGTGAGTCATCCCATTGACAATCCCCGGTCATCTATAAGGGTATGTTCACACGGTCAGGTTTCCTGATGCAGTTTTTGGAAGTCAAAGTCATATAAAGGGTCGATATGACCTCGTTTTAGCTTCGTAAAACCTGACCGTGTGGCCATAACCTAAGCATACATTCCCACCACACCCACATTCAAAAAGCTTGTTAATTGGCCACAAAAATTGCTGGTAATACCACAGTTTACATGAAAAAATAAATAAAACACACAGCCTTAAAGGGGCAGTGACACCATTAAATGTTATTTTAATTCACGCTATTTAATTCAGTACTTTTGTAATTTACTGTGTTGCAAAAATGCCCAATTTCTCTTAATGTCCTTATAATAGCGCCCCCTGGTGTTTAATCTGTATAGCAATGTGCACGTCCACCTGCTGAGGTGGTCGCACATGCTCCGATCCATCCTTCAACTGCCACCGGCCCTATCTACTGTTAGAGGCTGTGACAGTTACAGACGATTGAGTCCGTTCTGACTAGACCGCATGGGATTATAATTTTTTTAAATAACGGGAAATCAAGTCACAGTGAACTTTCTCGTCTGTAAGTAGCCTTACGGGAAGAGAGCTGCACAAAAAAGGACAGGGTGAGAGCTTCGCAGAAAGGACACTGCCCCTAAGCACGGCCACTACAAGGACAACAGAGCTGGGCTTTCAACTACATCTTCTGTGTTAGGTCCAGCGCTTGCACCTGATCATGGGGGTGACAGATCTCCACTGGTCCATCCTAAGGATGGTTCATCACTATCTATATCCAAGAAAACCCCTTTAAGGGTTTGCGGCATAATGGACATTTATCGTCTAGCCATAGGATAGGCGATAAAGGTCTTATTTCTTTTGGCCCCACCGACCACTAGAATGTAGTATGAATGAAGGTCAAACATGCACAGTTCTCCATGTAAAGACTGTGGGTGGAGGAAGATAGTCGAGAGGCTGGAACAACCACTAATGTCCTTAAAAAACAGGTCCCAGTTCACATGGTTCTTGTAAATGAAGCACTCTTGCTGATAGAGTTACTATAACTCCCATCGTTTGTGGTAACAGGATGGTATCTGTGCAACTTAACACCCAAAAATTAGAATTTCCAGTGTACATTGTAGGTGGTTCTTCTACCAGTTAGACCAACACAACTTCTATAGAGTTGCCGTCATCAACATCTACTAAAGTCTCACTTTCCACTTGACGTTTGTGATAGGACTTTCTGTAAGGCACCTGAGAAGAAGTCTCATCGTTCTGCTGGTCTAACTGATCCTTCGCATGGACCTGCTGGTGATTCAAGAGATCACTGGAGTCTCGAAATGTTTTCCGGCAGGTCGGGCAGTGGTAACGTTGATCCCTGGTGTGGATCTGCTTGTGTCGGTGGAGGTGAGCGAGCTGTTGGAAAGTCTTACCACAAATGGGACAAATAAAGGGACGATAGCCTGTATGCATCAAGTAATGGCGGTGCAGACTGGAAATCCGGCTGAAATATTTGGCGCAAAGACTGCATTGCAGTTTGTCTTTAATGTGCTTGCCTTGTACGGAGTCTTCATTCATGGTAGACATGGACTGAGGAGAAGAGAACGTGATGACCTCAGGACTCTTCCGTTCATCCAGAAGCTTCTGCCTTGGCGATTTGGTGTAATCCCAGATGGGACACTGATAAAGCTTTTCAACGGTGTGGACACGTTGATGCTTTAACAAGTCACTGGTATCTCTAAAACCTTTGGAGCATACAGAACATTTGAATGGTCTCTCCCCAGTATGGACCAAGTAATGGCGCTGAAGATGGGTGGCTTGCCGGAAAGACTGATTGCAGATGTTGCAGGTGAAGGGTTTCTTGCCCGTGTGTATGACCGTGTGCTTCCTCAAATTAGAAGAATTGTTGAAGCACTTCTTACATTCGACACATTCGTAAAGTTTCTGCCCGGTTGGCCCAATCTTTAGGTGCACGGGGCGATGAGCGTCAAGTTCTTTCTTCGTAACAAACGATTTACTGCAGAAGGTACACTGAAATTCTTGAGGGATCTCCTCCTTCTCATGTGTTATGGTCAGACAATGTTCGGTTTTTGGGATTACTACAGGTTTTGCATGCTTTTCCCTATGCCTCCTCATATAACTGATGCGAGAAAAACTTTTTTGGCAGATGGGACAACTATAGGGCCTCTCGCCTGTGTGTACGCGAAAGTGAACCCTCAGTTCGGTAGAGTCCCTAAATCCCTTGGTACAGAAGGCACAACGATAGGGTCGCTCTCCGGTGTGCACCAAGTGGTGGCGGTCCAGCTGGGATTTTTGACGGAAGCTACTGCCGCAGACATCGCACACGTAAGGCCTTAGTCCTGTGTGGATGTTTTTGTGGCGCCTCAGGTTGGAAGCGTCAGAAAAGCAACGATTACACAAATCGCACTTGTACTGCTTGCGTCCCATCACTACCGTTGGCTGATTGCTGGAGACGCCCACTTTTTTCAAAAATTCCCCCATGGAAAAGGGGCTGTTATCCAGTTTGACTTGTGCCGCTTTCACGCTGTCAAGCATGTCGCTCAGACAGGAGGTGATCCCATCCATGATCTTGTAGTCTGCTATAAAAAAAACACAAAATGAAACAGTCATATAATAATAATAACAACAGCAGCATAAAGTGGATAAATGATCGTAATAATACTGCAAAAACAAGCTAGGTGTGAACAGAACTATCTCGTTAAGTTTCAGGAGACATAATCAATGCAGAAGAAGGTGAAACCTGGTGAGATGTGACCTCCAGGGTTGTCCTACTGATACAAGGCATATCTTTTGGGGTTTTTTTTGTGACTTTTCAGCTCCGAGACATTATTTTACTATTTTGGTGGCCCTTTAAGGAAGTGCATTAGCAATATAATAAAATACCGTAGGACAGCCTGAGGCTGGACACCAGTCCATAGGATCACATTAATCCCACAGGCGTTTCCCTGGTAACCCCAACAATGTAGGAGCCTGTCGTTGAGTCAGTGTGGGGCGGTGTATTACCTCTGATGGCCGCAGCAGACCACCTTAATAGACCCAGCCAGAGTTGACCTGCAGCAGCTGCATCCTCTGCTCCTCCTCAGTCACAGCTCTTCCTCCCCCTCTTCTGGGCACTGAACGGTGCACTCATGAGCTCACAGGAAGTTGTACGACATGTTACTACGGAACAGGGAACACAGCCCAGAGCATTAGTTCCTACTGGAGAAGATGACACCCTTCCTTACCAGTATAAGGGAGGACAGTGGCAGTCTCAGTCTGGAAAATGACTCTTGTAATCACTAGCAAAATGTTTTACATGTAATTTCACACATTTTGGAAAAGTTGTGACGGGAAAATCCTAAAAAAAAAATTCTAAAAAATGAATTGCTCAGTCATGGATAATTCTCAAGAGATTTGCAAGTAAAGTCAAGGAGCTGTTCAACCTCTATTTGCTTTTAAGTGAAACTGAATGATATGCGGCAAGACCACCGTAATGGCTCTAACAAGGGTCATCACACGACTTTTCAAGGATCCTGAACAGCAACGTTTCCCTGTATTTATATAGGGCACCCCCCCCCCCAACCCTTTCAGTTATAAGTAGTGTGAATAAATACAGATCCCAAACACCCTAAACTGATATAGTGCCCCCGACCAAACCCTATTAAAGGGAGACAGACCCCCGACCAGACCCTGTAAAGGGAGAGAGCACCCTGACCAGATCCTGTAAAGGGAGACTAGACCAGACCATGTACAGGGAGTCGAGCCCACGGACCAGATCATGTAAAGGGAGACGGGGCCCCCCAACCAGACCTTGTAAAGGGAGATGGGCCCCCGGACCAGAGCCTGTAAAGGGAGATGGGTCTCTGGACCAGAGCCTGTAAAGGGAGACGGGGCCCCGGACAAGACCCTGTAAAGGGAGACGGGCCCCCGGACAAGACCCTGTAAAGGGAGACGGGCCCCCGGACCAGACCCTGTAAAGGGAAACAGGCACCTGGACCAGAGCCTGTAAAGGGAGACGGGCCCCCGGATAATAGCCTGTAAAGGGAGACGGGGCCCGGGGACCAGACCCTGTAAAGGGAGATGGGCCCCCGGACAAGACCCTATATATAAAGGGAGATGGACCCCTCAACCAGAGCCTGTAAAGGGAGATGGGCCCACAGACCAGACCCTGTAAAGGAAGACGGGCCCCCAGAACAAACCCTGTAAAGGGAGAGAGGCCCCCGGACAAGACCCTGTAAAGGGAGACGGGCCCCCGGACAAGACCCTGTAAAGGGAGACGGGCCCCCGGACCAGACCCTGTAAAGGGAGACGGGCCCCCGGACCAGACCCTGTAAAGGGAGACGGGCCCCCGGACCAGACCCTGTAAAGGGAGACGGGCCCCCGGACCAGACCCTGTAAAGGGAGATGGGCCTCCGGACTAGAGACTGTAAAGGTAGATGGGCCCCCGGACCAGACCCTGTGGAGACAGACCCCCGGACCAGAGCCTGTAAAGGGAGATGGACCCCTCAACCAGAGCCTGTAAAGGGAGATGGGCCCACAGACCAGACCCTGTAAATGGAAAATGGACCAGACCCTGTAAAGGGAGACGGGCCCCCAGACCAGACCCTGTAAAGGGAGACAAGCCCCCAGAACAAACCCTGTAAAGGAAGAGGGGCCCCCGGACCAGACCCTGTAAAGGGAGACGGGCCCCCGGACAAGACCCTGTAAAGGGAGATGGGGCCCGGACCAGAGCCTGTAAAGGGAGACGGTCCCCGGATCAGAGCCTGTAAAGGGAGACGGTCCCCGGACCAGAGCCTGTAAAGGGAGACGGGCCCCCGGATAATAGCCTGTAAAGGGACATGGGCCCCCGGACCAGACCCTGTAAAGGTAGACGGGCCCCCGGACCAGACCCTGTAAAGGGAAACAGGCACCTGGACCAGAGCCTGTAAAGGGAGACGGGCCCCCGGATAATAGCCTGTGAAGGGAGACGGGGCCCGGGGACCAGACCCTGTAAAGGGAGATGGGCCCCCGGACAAGACCCTATATATAAAGGGAGATGGACCCCTCAACCAGAGCCTGTAAAGGGAGATGGGCCCACAGACCAGACCCTGTAAAGGAAGACGGGCCCCCAGAACAAACCCTGTAAAGGGAGAGAGGCCCCCGGACAAGACCCTGTAAAGGGAGACGGGCCCCCGGACAAGACCCTGTAAAGGGAGACGGGCCCCCGGACCAGACCCTGTAAAGGGAGACGGGCCCCCGGACCAGACCCTGTAAAGGGAGACGGGCCCCCGGACCAGACCCTGTAAAGGGAGATGGGCCTCCGGACTAGAGACTGTAAAGGTAGATGGGCCCCCGGACCAGACCCTGTGGAGACAGACCCCCGGACCAGAGCCTGTAAAGGGAGATGGACCCCTCAACCAGAGCCTGTAAAGGGAGATGGGCCCACAGACCAGACCCTGTAAATGGAAAATGGACCAGACCCTGTAAAGGGAGACGGGCCCCCAGACCAGACCCTGTAAAGGGAGACAAGCCCCCAGAACAAACCCTGTAAAGGAAGAGGGGCCCCCGGACCAGACCCTGTAAAGGGAGACGGGCCCCCGGACAAGACCCTGTAAAGGGAGATGGGGCCCGGACCAGAGCCTGTAAAGGGAGACGGTCCCCGGATCAGAGCCTGTAAAGGGAGACGGTCCCCGGACCAGAGCCTGTAAAGGGAGACGGGCCCCCGGATAATAGCCTGTAAAGGGACATGGGCCCCCGGACCAGACCCTGTAAAGGGAGACGGGCCCCCGGACCAGACCCTGTAAAGGGAAACAGGCACCTGGACCAGAGCCTGTAAAGGGAGACGGGCCCCCGGATAATAGCCTGTGAAGGGAGACGGGGCCCGGGGACCAGACCCTGTAAAGGGAGATGGGCCCCCGGACAAGACCCTATATATAAAGGGAGATGGACCCCTCAACCAGAGCCTGTAAAGGGAGATGGGCCCACAGACCAGACCCTGTAAAGGAAGACGGGCCCCCAGAACAAACCCTGTAAAGGGAGAGAGGCCCCCGGACAAGACCCTGTAAAGGGAGACGGGCCCCCGGACAAGACCCTGTAAAGGGAGACGGGCCCCCGGACCAGACCCTGTAAAGGGAGACGGGCCCCCGGACCAGACCCTGTAAAGGGAGACGGGCCCCCGGACCAGACCCTGTAAAGGGAGATGGGCCTCCGGACTAGAGACTGTAAAGGTAGATGGGCCCCCGGACCAGACCCTGTGGAGACAGACCCCCGGACCAGAGCCTGTAAAGGGAGATGGACCCCTCAACCAGAGCCTGTAAAGGGAGATGGGCCCACAGACCAGACCCTGTAAATGGAAAATGGACCAGACCCTGTAAAGGGAGACGGGCCCCCAGACCAGACCCTGTAAAGGGAGACAAGCCCCCAGAACAAACCCTGTAAAGGAAGAGGGGCCCCCGGACCAGACCCTGTAAAGGGAGACGGGCCCCCGGACAAGACCCTGTAAAGGGAGATGGGGCCCGGACCAGAGCCTGTAAAGGGAGACGGTCCCCGGATCAGAGCCTGTAAAGGGAGACGGTCCCCGGACCAGAGCCTGTAAAGGGAGACGGGCCCCCGGATAATAGCCTGTAAAGGGACATGGGCCCCCGGACCAGACCCTGTAAAGGGAGACGGGCCCCCGGACCAGACCCTGTAAAGGGAAACAGGCACCTGGACCAGAGCCTGTAAAGGGAGACGGGCCCCCGGATAATAGCCTGTGAAGGGAGACGGGGCCCGGGGACCAGACCCTGTAAAGGGAGATGGGCCCCCGGACAAGACCCTATATATAAAGGGAGATGGACCCCTCAACCAGAGCCTGTAAAGGGAGATGGGCCCACAGACCAGACCCTGTAAAGGAAGACGGGCCCCCAGAACAAACCCTGTAAAGGGAGAGAGGCCCCCGGACAAGACCCTGTAAAGGGAGACGGGCCCCCGGACAAGACCCTGTAAAGGGAGACGGGCTCCCGGACCAGACCCTGTAAAGGGAGACGGGCCCCCGGACCAGACCCTGTAAAGGGAGACGGGCCCCCGGACCAGACCCTGTAAAGGGAGACGGGCCCCCGGACCAGACCCTGTAAAGGGAGACGGGCCCCCGGACCAGACCCTGTAAAGGGAGATGGGCCTCCGGACTAGAGACTGTAAAGGTAGATGGGCCCCCGGACCAGACCCTGTGGAGACAGACCCCCGGACCAGAGCCTGTAAAGGGAGATGGACCCCTCAACCAGAGCCTGTAAAGGGAGATGGGCCCACAGACCAGACCCTGTAAATGGAAAATGGACCAGACCCTGTAAAGGGAGACGGGCCCCCAGACCAGACCCTGTAAAGGGAGACAAGCCCCCAGAACAAACCCTGTAAAGGAAGAGGGGCCCCCGGACCAGACCCTGTAAAGGGAGACGGGCCCCCGGACAAGACCCTGTAAAGGGAGATGGGGCCCGAACCAGAGCCTGTAAAGGGAGACGGTCCCCGGATCAGAGCCTGTAAAGGGAGACGGTCCCCGGACCAGAGCCTGTAAAGGGAGACGGGCCCCCGGATAATAGCCTGTAAAGGGACATGGGCCCCCGGACCAGACCCTGTAAAGGGAGACGGGCCCCCGGACCAGACCCTGTAAAGGGAGATGGGCCTCCGGACTAGAGACTGTAAAGGTAGATGGGCCCCCGGACCAGAGCCTGTAAAGGGAGATGGACCCCTCAACCAGAGCCTGTAAAGGGAGATGGGCCCACAGACCAGACCCTGTAAAGGGAGACAGGCTCCCAGACCAGAGCCTGTAAAGGGAGACGGGCCCCCAGACCAGAGCCTGTAAAGGGAGACGGGCCCCCGGATAATAGCCTGTAAAGGGACATGGGCCCCCGGACCAGACCCTGTAAAGGGAGACGGGCCCCCGGACCAGACCCTGTAAAGGGAGATGGGCCTCCGGACTAGAGACTGTAAAGGTAGATGGGCCCCCGGATAATAGCCTGTAAAGGGACATGGGCCCCCGGACCAGACCCTGTAAAGGGAGACGGGCCCCCGGACCAGACCCTGTAAAGGGAGATGGGCCTCCGGACTAGAGACTGTAAAGGTAGATGGGCCCCCGGACCAGAGCCTGTAAAGGGAGATGGACCCCTCAACCAGAGCCTGTAAAGGGAGATGGGCCCACAGACCAGACCCTGTAAAGGGAGACAGGCTCCCAGACCAGAGCCTGTAAAGGGAGACGGGCCCCCAGACCAGAGCCTGTAAAGGGAGACGGGCCCCCGGATAATAGCCTGTAAAGGGACATGGGCCCCCGGACCAGACCCTGTAAAGGGAGACGGGCCCCCGGACCAGACCCTGTAAAGGGAGATGGGCCTCCGGACTAGAGACTGTAAAGGTAGATGGGCCCCCGGACCAGAGCCTGTAAAGGGAGATGGACCCCTCAACCAGAGCCTGTAAAGGGAGATGGGCCCACAGACCAGACCCTGTAAAGGGAGACAGGCTCCCAGACCAGAGCCTGTAAAGGGAGACGGGCCCCCAGACCAGAGCCTGTAAAGGGAGACGGGCCCCCAGACCAGAGCCTGTAAAGGGAGACGGGCCCCCAGACCAGACCCTGTAAAGGGAGACAGGCCCCCAGACCAGAGCCTGTAAAGGGAGACGGGCCCCCAGACCAGAGCCTGTAAAGGGAGACAGGCCCCCAGACCAGAGCCTGTAAAAGTATACGGGCCCCCAGACCAGAGCCTGTAAAGGGAGGATCAGATGCGGAGTAAAAATGCGGTCGTGTGAATGGGACCTTATAAGATAGGAGAGAACAGTAGTATGGCTCCCATAGACACGGACCACAGGTCCACTTCTCACAGTAATCCATTATCTGGCAATGCATGTGATATATATGCTATGTAGATATGGTGTACAAGGGGTTAAATCTTCCCCATTACGGCAAAGTGATTATTGGTAGCTGCATTCCCACAACGGCTGTACCCAGGCAGTCCAAACGTGGTACAAGTACCCGGCTGGGCAGCGATGCAGGCAGCACTGTGCGCAATCAGATCCAAGCGACCGAACTGGGATCTTCACAGGTTTATGCGACTCAGTACAACCAAGGGGGTCTGGGTCTTGCAGCCGTCATCTTAAGATGTTGCTATATTACGGTGTCCTAATGCCCCCTTACCACGTGCAGCAACAAAAAGTCAGTGCAAGGCGGTTCTAGTTGTCCACAAGTGTCCCCTCGGGGGGAGGGAACGAAAAAGTTCTGATGTTCAAAGGGAAACAATAGAAAAAACTGTTGAAAACCACCTTTTTAGCAACTTTCCCCAGAACAGGTTTTATTAAATCTCTTAAAGAGATATTCACACTTTACCATGGATGGCAGTACCCATTTGGGGACCAAGCCAATTTTGACCTTAAAGTATGACTGCCATTTCACTACCAAAAATGAAATTCCTAACATATGTGATGCTGAAGGGAAGATATTCATGAAGTTTACTTTTCAGTTACTTTTACCTTTCTGATGTCTGTATTCAGCCCTTAACAACCCTATTTCTCTGTGCCTCTATTTCAGCATCTTCCTAAGATGGCCTCTGCTGCACTTCCTGTGAGGATCTTTGCCCTGTCCTTGAGGCCATCCTGTATTCCCCTCACTTCCCATAAGCCCCAGCTCTCCTCACATGAACTAGCAGGACCAATCAGAATGCAGAGAACCTCCCACCTACCCCAGAGCAGTGTGTATCCTCACATACAGCTAACCAGAGACAGACAAGACCAATCAGAACGCAGATAATTCCTCCACTACCCTAGAGCAGTGCGTATCCTCTCACATACAGCTAACCAGAGACAGACAAGACCAATCAGAACGCAGATAACTTCCCCCACTAACCCAGAGCAGTGTATCCTCTCACATACAGCTAACCAGAGACAGACAAGACCAATCAGAATGCAGATAACTCCCCCACTACCCTAGAGCAGTGCGTATCCTCTCACATACAGCTAACCAGAGACAGACAACACCAATCAGAACGCAGATAACTCCCCCACTACCCTAGAGCAGTGCGTATCCTCTCACATACAGCTAACCAGAAACAGACAACACCAATCAGAACGCAGATAACTCCCCCACTACCCTAGAGCAGTGCGTATCCTCTCACATACAGCTAACCAGAGACAGACAAGACCAATCAGAACGCAGGCAACTTTCCCCACTACCCCAGAGCAGTGTGTATCCTCTCACATACAGCTAACCAGAGACAGAGAAAACCAATCAGAATGCAGATAACTCCCCCACTACCCCAGAGCAGTGTGTATCCTCTCACATATAGCTAACCAGAGACAGACAAGACCAATCAGAATGCAGATAACTTCCCCCACTACCCCAGAGCAGTGTGTATCCTCTCACATACAGCTAACCAGAGACAGACTAGACCAATCAGAATGCAGATAACTTCCCCCACTACCCCAGAGCAGTGTGTATCCTCTCACATACAGCTAACCAGAGACAGACAAAACCAATCAGAATGCAGATAACTCCCCCACTACCCCAGAGCAGTGTGTATCCTCTCACATATAGCTAACCAGAGACAGACAAGACCAATCAGAACGCAGATAACTTCCCCCACTACCCCAGAGCAGTGTGTATCCTCTTACATACAGCTAACCAGAGACAGACTAGACCAATCAGAACGCAGATAACTTCCCCCACTACCCCAGAGCAGTGTGTATCCTCTCACTTACAGAGAGAAAAAGGCCTGCAATTACATTTGTTTTAATAGTCTACCTGCTATTGTAACCTGTGCTGCTTTCTTTCTGAAAACATCCAGTGTTGGGGGTGGGGGCAGCCAATGGCAGACGGGGACGAACCTCCCTACCGATGCTAGGGAGGATTGTCCCCATCTGCCATTGGTTGCTCTCCCCCAACACCGGATATTTTCATCCGTGCACGGGGAGAAGCAGCGGTGCGGGGACCAGGGTATATTCCATGTGGGGGGCCCGGCACATGAGAGGACATTTTATACTCTTGAAGAACCCCTTTAATATTCCCCTTTAAGAAGGAGAATGGTCGGGCAGGAAGCCTACGACTTCTGCTCTACCATGGGAATTATTGCTAACGACAGAGGGGCTTAGTGTGTTTTTTTTTTCCTGTCCTTTTTTTTGCAGATCCCCCAATTGGACGACTTCAGAGATCTGTTGGCCTACATCAATGACAGCATTTATTATTATTTTAATAAGATGGTCTTCGAGGGTTGTGTGTTTTATTTCAATAATTTTTTTTTTACTTTACTACTATTGCCTTAGTAATGGCCACTATCTGTGGATAGTGGATATCTGATTGACAGCGTTCGTTACAAAGGCAAGGCTTAATATTAGCCCAATTATTACCCCAGTACCACCAGGGGTACTGGGAAGACCTGAGTACGGTCCATTACCCGACCATGTCGTAATGGTCAGGTAATGGGGAAGCATCAGGCTGGTATTGTTAACCGCTTCCCAACACATGACGTAATAGTATGTGACATGTTGGGTTATTAAAGGGGTTGTATCATCTCTGACAATGGGAGCATATTTCTAGGATATGCCCCCATTGTCTGATAGGTGCGAGTCCCACGTCTGGGACCCGAACCTAATCCCGTAAACGCAGCCTTGAATGTCATGGAGGGTGCACCACTCCCATTAATTTCTAAGCGGTAGACTGAAATAGCCGAGCCAGCGCTTGGCTATATTCAGCTGCCCCATAGAAATGAGTGGAGGGCGGCCTCGCATGCGTGGTACGCCCTCTGTGACTTTAAGGGCTCATGCACACGGCCGTGGCCATATTGCGGCCCGCATACAGCGGGTCTGCAATATACTGACACCGGCCATGTGCACCCCGCATCACGGATCAAAAGCACTACGGAGCACTTCCGTGGGTTTTCTGTCCGTGCCTCCGCACCGCAAAAAAGTAGTGCATGCATTACTTTTTTGAGGTGCGGACCGTCACATGCGGATTGCAGACCCCATTCAAGTGAAGGGCTCCGCGATCCGCATGCGGCACAGCCCCACTGCAGCACGGGCCCGGCCAGCACACGGTCGTGTGCATAAGCCCTAAAGACTCCTTTTACAAGATTAGGTTCGGGTCTCGCAGCTATCAGACAATGGGGGCATATACTAGAAATATGCTCCCATTGTCAGAGATGATACAACTCCTGCTTCAGAGTGGGCGCCATAGCAACTGGGTACTGGCTGTACACAGCAGACACCTGGGCCTAATGCCCACGACCAGTGGTGATGCTGGTCCTGGACTTCTAACCCCTCAGATGCTTTGGTCAAACGTGACCAAAGCATCTGGAGGCGCAAAAATATAGAAGTGCGCAGGTTTTTTTTCTGTATTAAAACAGAAGAAAAATGATACATGTGTAGTATCGCCATAATCGTACTGCCCTGGAGATAAAAGTAATAGGTCAGTTTTACCCCCTAGGGAACGCCATAAAAACAAAACCCATAAAACTGTTGAGGAATTGCGTTTTTCCAATTGCACCCCATTTGGAATGTTTTTCCAGCTCCCCAATACATTTTATGCAATATTAAAAAACAAGCCTTCATACAGCTATGTGAGCGGAAAAATAAAAAATTGATGGCCACAGAAAGGCAGTAAGTGAAAAAACAAAAAACACACATGGGGCTCACAGCTGATTCCCAACAGCACCCCCCTCATCCTACACAGACCAGCAGCGCCATGACTGACACTACATTCCGCTGTTTTGCTGGGGATCGCTGGTTGTGTGAATGGTGGAAAGGGAAGCAGACTGCTTCCCTGCTTCACCGTTACTATCAGCTGTCTATGCCTCCATAGGACTCAGAGACAGCTGAGCTAAGGATACAAAAACATGGTGGAATAACAGCCAAGCCCTCCAGGTGACAGCCATAATGTTAGCTGATGGGGCCAAAGGGAGGCTCCTCCTCCCAGTGTTCTCCCCGACACTCAGGGCTGTGCTCCTCCTCCCAGTGTTCTCCCCGACACTCAGGGCTGTGCTCCTCCTCCCAGTGTTCTCCCCGACACTCAGGGCTGTGCTTCTCCTCCCAGTGCTCTCCCCGACGCTCAGGGCTGTGCTCCTCCTCCCAGTGCTCTCCCCGACACTCAGGGCTGTGCTCCTCCTCCCAGTGCTCTCCCCAGCACTCAGGGCTGTGCTCCTCCTCCCAGTGCTCTCCCCGACACTCAGGGCTGTGCTCCTCCTCCCAGTGCTCTCCCCAGCACTCAGGGTTGTGCTCCTCCTCCCAGTGTTTTCCCCAGCACTCAGGGCTGTGCTCCTCCTCCCAGTGCTCTCCCAGACACTTAGGGCTGGGCTCCTCCTCCCAGTGCTCTCCCAGACACTCAGGGCTGTGCTCCTCCTCCCAGTGCTCTCCCAGACACTCAGGGCTGTGCTCCTCCTCCCAGTGCTCTCCCCAGCACTCAGGGCTATGCTCCTCCCCCCAGTGCTCTCCCCAGCACTCAGGGCTGTGCTCCTCCTCCCAGTGCTCTCCCCGACACTCAGGGCTGTGCTCCTCCTCCCACTGCTATCCCCGACACTCAGGGCTGTTCTCCTCCCCCCAGTGCTCTCTCCGACACTCAGGGCTGTGCTCCTCCTCCCAGTGTTCTCCCCAGCACTCAGGGCTGTGCTCCTCCTCCCACTGCTATCCCCGACACTCAGGGCTGTGCTCCTCCGCCCAGTGCTCTCCCAGACACTCAGGGCTGTGCTCCTCCTCCCAGTGCTCTCCCCAGCACTCAGGGTTGTGCTCCTCCTCCCAGTGTTCTCCCCAGCACTCAGGGCTGTGCTCCTCCTCCCAGTGCTCTCCCAGACACTTAGGGCTGGGCTCCTCCTCCCAGTGCTCTCCCAGACACTCAGGGCTGTGTTCCTCCTCCCAGTGCTCTCCCAGACACTCAGGGCTGTGCTCCACCTCCCAGTGCTCTCCCAGACACTCAGGGCTGTGCTCCTCCTCCCAGTGCTCTCCCAGACACTCAGGGCTGTGTTCCTCCTCCCAATGATCTCCCAGACACTCAGGGCTGTGCTCCACCTCCCAGTGCTCTCCCAGACACTCAGGGCTGTGCTCCTCCTCCCAGTGCTCTCCCAGACACTCAGGGCTGTGCTCCTCCTCCCAGTGCTCTCCCAGACACTCAGGGCTGTGCTCCTCCTCCCAGTGCTCTCCCAGACACTCAGGGCTGTGTGCCTCCTCCCAGTGCTCTCCCAGACACTAAGGGCTGTGCTCCTCCTCCCATTGCTCTCCCAGACACTCAGGGCTGTGTTCCTCCTCCCAGCGCTCTCCCAGACACTTAACTTAGGGCTGGGTTCCTCCTCCTGGTGCTCTCTCAGACACTCAGGGCTGTGCTCCTCCTCCCAGTGCTCTCCCAGACACTCAGGGCTGTGCTCCTCCTCCCAGTGCTCTCCCCGAAACTCAGGGCCGTGCTCCTCCTCCCAGTGCTCTCCCAGTCATGGCTGTGCTCCTGTCATGGCTTAGAGGTTGTTTGCTGTGACACTTGCGCCGCGCATGCTGGTTGCCGGTAGCAACGTGTTGCTGTTTATGCATGTATGTGCGCTTTCCTTTTAAGGCTGTTTCCCTTCCCTTCTGGTGAGCACAGGGTTAAGGTGTGTGCTAGATGGAGCTGGGTGTGGCCTCTTGGCTCTTATAGTCTTGGTGTTGAGGTCAGATTCACTTCAGTCTTTATTGGGGCTGGATCATGCAATGCTCCTTTCTGGGCATTTCCAGCTGCCCTGTCCTTGAGGCCCATCAAAGTCCTTGCCTTTGTCTACCCTTCCCCATTGTTGTTGTGTGTTGTGCTACACTTATGGGTTGATGATTGTCTAGTTGTTTGTTCCATGTGTGGTTTGCCTTTGGTGTGAATGATCCCGCATGGTTGTAAGAAATGTCCTGTTTGTTGTATCTCTGGAAGGGGGTCCCTGGGGTTCCCCCGGAGGGGGAACTGCAAGACAGCAAGCTGTGGCTTCCAGTGAGTGATCTTGTCGTTCTGTTGTCTGTGGGCAACTGGCCACAGGACACTTACCTGCCGTTCTGTTGTTGCTTGCTGTCTCCTCCTTGTTAGTAGGCCTGTGGGAGACTCCGATTTATCCGTGTCGTGGATCAATCGGCCGTCTCTTATTCCTGACTTCCATATTGCAGGGACCGATGGGGTCAGTAGAGCCCAGGTTCCAGTGCATGAGCCCTCCAACCATCTGGGTACGCTCATGCATTTAGGAGATCAGGGATAGGATGAGGGTGGTGATAGGAGGCGACCTTCTCCTGGCCTACAGGCCTAGTGGCTTTCCTTAATTTCAGACTTTGGACGGTGGGGAGTTTTCCCCACGGTCCAATTAGGTAAAGGAATGGCAGAATTGTATATTTAATGCATTCTGCCATTCTACAAAAATAAATAAATCAATATCAAGGCTCTAGTATTGAGCCGAAACGTTGTACCACACGGGTGAATAAAGGAGTCATTTGTTCATGATCTACCGGAGTGCCGTTCATTTTCTGGACTATAGATTGATAGATAGATATATATATATCTATCTATCAATCTCAATCAGTGTTTAATGTATATTGATTTATTTATTTTTTAGAATGGCAGAATGCATTAAATATACAATTCTGCCATTCCTTTTCCTAATTGGACCGTACTGAGGAGAACAACCAAACACTATAAAACAAAGAGGAGATTAAAACAACAAAAAGAAAGTCACACTGGTGTACCGCAAGGGTAGCAGCTCATGCACAGTCGGCACCTATGCTTCCCAGGTAACAGCAGCAGATCCTTATGCTGCTGCTCTGAGCATCAGTGCAGGTGCCAGATTGCCAGGTGACGTGTCTGGCCCTGTCAATCAGTGGGGAGGGGGAGTCTCTTGAGCAGCAGGGCCATGCACTCGCTGCTCAAGCAGACTGATGGATGAACAAATTAGTTTTGTACAAATGTATTCGCTCATCTAACAGACACCATTCTTGGGAATACGGGAGCAGAGCATACAAAAGGAAGTTGTCAATTTAATTTAGGTTACAAATGCCAGCACTATGGGATCAGAGATTTTTTTCTCGATGAGAAAGAGTGCCACCTTTTGTACATGCAGATCAGCCACACTGACCTCAATAGCAACATAAACTCAGCCCTTTGCCTTAAAGGGGTTATCCAACACTATAAAAAATGTCCCCCATACACCCGGTCCCTCACACTGAATATACTTACCTGGCTCCCCGCACTGCCACTGCAGCTTCTCCCTGTGCGCGGATGAAAACAGGGGAAGAGCCTCCCTAAGCGTCACCCGCCATACTAGGGAGGCTCGTCCCAGTCCTAGGGGACCAGTGCAGGTAGACAGGAAAGTATATTCATTCTGAGGGGCCAGGGCGTAGGGGGAGCCTTTTTATAGTCTTGGATAAAACTTAAAAGAGGCTGTCATCTGAGACATTGATGGCATATCGCTGGGATATGCCACCAATGTCTGACAGCTGCAGGTCCTAGAGAAGGGACCTGCAGCTATCCCTAGAGTGGGGCCCACAAAGTAAATAAGGGAGCACCATGCAAGCGTGGCCATACTTCATTCACTTCTATGGAAGTCCCAAAAATTCGGCTATTTCTGGAGCTCCCATAGAGGTGAATGGAGAGCATTCCGCGCATGCGCTCTTCTTTGCTTTGCTTTTGGGGTCCCATTCTAGATATAGGTGTGGGTCCCGCACACATCTGACACTGGTGGCATACAGTGTCTCAGATGACATAACTAAGGCTACTTTCACACTAGCGGCAGCCTTCCCCGGCAGGATCTGTGCTGCCGCTAGTGCACGCATGCCGCCGGAGGTCCGCTCCGGCCCCATTGACTACAATGGGGGCGGGATGGAGTTCCGGTGGCAGCACGGCAAACATGCCGAGAGGCAGCCAGAATAAAACTACGACATGTAGCTGCTGCTAGTGTGAAAGTAGCCTACGTTGACACCTAACAATTATACCAAATGACACTGGAGCCGACCACAGGAACACCCACACATGTTCTAAAGTTCCCCACGCGAGATAGAAAATGGTAGCACCGTATCGCCTTTTTACCTGCCAAAATGAACTGTCGCCCAGCTTTTCATTGACTGACTGACATTGGCAGGCCCAGCTCTCACGCTTTCCTATCAGCACAGGAATTCTGGCATTCAAGAATCAGGAGGCCCAGGATGAACACTGGTTCCCAGACAACAGCCACTGTGGCTGCCAAGTGGATTTAAAATGGTACTATGAATAAATATTTTATAATAAAAAACTGTTAATACTTCCAATATCTTAACGAGGACCTGTAACCTCTACTGAGCTGACGTGTCAGTTTTACTATGTTCCCCATGTAATAACCATTCTGGAGCATCTATTCTTATGACTATGTTGTACGCTCCGGACTCGCAGTGCAGCTCCCGTCCTGACTGGATCACATAGCATTATATTGATTTATGATGCTATATAACCACGTACAGGTCTGGAATGTATTGGATAACACTGACATAATGCTGTCAGTGTTATCCAATACATTCCAGAACTGTAAGGGTTACATAGCATCATAAATCAATATAATGCTATTCGACCCAGTCAGTGCTGGGCGGTCGGGAGGAAGGAGCGTGACACTAGCTGGTGTGAAACCAGTCCTATCAATGAATTGCCAGCAGTCCACAATGAAGGCCCTCAGTGTTACCAGTTGAGGTTGTGCCCCTGCACAGTCGGACACGATGCTAGACTGTGCAGGGACACCCATCTGGACTTTTATGGCAGTCTACTACCAATACATTCCACAAGCAGGAATAATAAATAAATGGCACAGCATAGCGTAATAAGTCATGTATATTCATTCTGTAATTAGTAAATAAAAAATAAAAAAAAAAGCCATGTGCCTCAAAACCAGAGCTCAAAAAACTAAAACAAAAAACTCTAAAATCGCTCCTGACCCGTTATATTTTATTGATATTCACAGTCAAGAAACCGCAATGGGCCAGAAGTCTCTAAGACGTATAAAACTCTGCCGTCGTCACTTCTCCGTCCAGTTCATTTCTTCTTTACTTGCTGTTTGCTTGGCTTTTGCTTTGGTTTCTTGTTTGGTTTTGTTGCAGTTTTTTTAATCTTATTTTTCGGCTTCTTATGTTTAACCTTGGCACCGTCTGCCGTTTCACCCACGAATGTGTTGCTTTTATGCGCTTGTCCCTTCTTGAGGGGCTCTAACTTCTGTTTGAAGCCGCCATTTTTCTGTGCTCCCTTTGCGGGATTGGAGAGGCATCGTTTTATTCGGAGTTTCCTCCCCATGAGCTCGGAATTCCCCAGCTTTAGCGCGAGCTGCACCGAGTCGGCTCCCTGCAATGAAGTGAAGAGACACACTGAGGGTCTACAGTAGCTGCAGTAGGGTAGGAGCCTTCCTTATAAACACCTCGAATGCAAATAGAGGCAACGATGCATTTGGACCTCTCGTTTCTACATAAAGACCTCCCAGTGATCGTTGGTTCCTGTAGGTTTGGTAGCATTCAAAGTGGTATTCTGGCTATAACAAGTTATCCCCTACCCACACAATAGGGCAGTGATGGCAAACCATGGGCACTCCAGCTGTGGTGAAACTCCGACTCCCAGCATGCTCCGTTCATTTTTATGGAGTTCTGAGAACAGCCAAGCAATTGTGCATCTTGGGAGTTGTAGTTTTACCACAACTGGAGTGACGGGGGATAACTATCAAATCGCTGGGACCCCCACCGATCACGAGACCCCGTACCCTTGGGGACCCCAATAAAAATGGACAGAGCACCTGGTTGGAAATGCGAGCTACCACGCCATTCATTTCTATGGGAACGCTGGAGATAGCAGAGTCCCATAAAAATGAATGCAGCGGCGGCGTATTTTTCTGACCAGCCACTCAGTCGGGGGGGCTTCACAGGTTACAGGGCCCCAGTGGCAGGACCCCACTCATCTGATAGTTATCCCCTATCTTGTGGATAGGGGATAACCTGTTATAACTGGAGTACCCCTTTAAGTCACATATCACTGACTCTGCACCCCTGCTTATCAGCTGTTTCAAGGGGCTGCAAAGCTCAAGCAAGTCCAGCAGCCTCTTCATTGTTTCCATCTGACCATCTACTTAAAGACGGTGTAGGACGATGCTGCAATACTATGCACTTCTGCGAGTACACAGCCTGATATGAATGAAGAAGAGGCCACGGAACTTTTACAAGCAAAGCAACCCCGATCGGCAACGGCTGCAAGACTCAGAACCCCACCAATCTGAGGCCTCATGCACACGGCCTGCATACAGCGGGTCCGCAATACACAGGCACCGGCCGTGTGCACCCCGCATGCGGACCCATTCACTTGAATGGGTCCGCAATCCGGGAGATGCGGTGCGGAACGGAAGCACGGATCGGAAGCCTACGGAGTGTTATTGGGTTAAGTGGCAACCTGCAGGAGGGGAGAAATTCCTATATACTAGATCATAGGAGGAGGTTGGGTAATGTAGCCATAAAGACATTATGTAATGACATTGCTATGTTGATACCAGGTATTCACAGCTCTTAGTAGCTGGAGGCAGGGGGACTTGGGAGCTCAGGATTACGAGGAGTCCCTGGCTCATGGTCTTTACCGAGTGGACTCTTGCCACATTTCATTGTCGTCAGAATGAGCCCTAAAGCTGGATTTACACGCTCCGACCAGGAGCCATTTTACACTTCCTTCCCGACAATTGGCTGCTCGTTCAGTGGGGGGTGAATTGCTGCCATTACATGCAGTGTTTCTGGGCAGCAGATCGCTGTTTGGAGAGCACGATCTGCTGCCCAGGAATGATAATTTAGCTGTCTTCATTAACTAATGATTCACCCGATGAACAAGCATTTCACTCATTGATTGGGTGATCTGTGGCACCTTTAGACGGGCCAATTACCAGGAACATTCGTTCCCCATAACTGGCCCGAACATCGGGTCGCGTAAACCCAGAATTAGCATTTTAGATGCTAAATGCGGTGCATCCATTATCGCAGGCTTTTACCACGCACACAGAACCAACTTCCTAGTTGCCATTTAGACCACTGACTTGATGTGTCTGCACGTACAATTACAGCGATTCCCTGGGATGTCCACACACGTGGTGACGTTACATGGTAGTTTCATTTTACTGCTAAAGACTGAGGACTTATTACATACCTGAAATAAAACGTAGCCAAAACCTTTGCCAATCCCTGTCTTTGCGTCCCTGATGATTCGGACACCTTCTATGCCGCCACACTGAGAAAAGTGTTCTCTAAGGACCTCGTCTTCAATGTCTAAGGCAACATGCAAAATAAAGAGTCGTCATGTACTGAGAAGAAAAGGTTTATACAGTAACCGCATCATAGTAACATGTACTTGCATACACTGCTGCACTCATCAGCATCCCCATAGACATATATCCAACAGTCACTTCTCAAAATAATGCCCTCCAGTCGCACCAATATCTAGTAGGACCATTGTGTGTACATTCACCAGTATTTTACCAGTAAGGCCGACTTCACACGTCAGTGATTGTGAGCCAAAACCAGTAGTAAAGCCTGCTTAGAGCTAAGGTATAATAGAAAGATCTGCGCCTGTTCTGTTTTTGACTCCTGGTTTTGGCTCACAGTAAGGCCTCATGCAAACAGCGGGTCCGCAATATACAGGCGCAAGCCCTTTGTGCATTGTATCACGGATGCGGACCCGTTCACCTGAATGGGTCCGCAATGCAGGAGATATGGTGCTTCAGTGGGTTTTCTGTTCGTGCCTCCACACCGCAAAAAAAGTAGTGCATGCCCTGCTTTTTAGTGGTGCGGACTGTCGGATGTGGATAGTGGACCCAATTCACCCCAAGTAAATGGGTCGGGGTCCACAGATGACGGGCACATGGCAGTGCCTGTGCATTGCAGACCGTAATTTGCGGTCTGCGGCACAGGCATGGCCAGCACACAGTCATGTGCATGAGCCCTAACTGATGGAAATAAGTGACCAAATAACCGAAGTGTGAACTCGGCCTAACAAGATGGCAGCGCTACCATAAATGGCAGACAACTGCAATTCTTCCTATGGACGGACCATGTCCGATGTTTTTCAGAATTTGACAACGTCGTCTTCAGTGCGAGTGTTATGCGTTCACGTCACGCATTGCACCAGTGCGGAAAACTCGCTCGTGTGATAGGGGCCTTTGTCTTATAGCTGCCCCAGGGAAAACGAGGCATTACATGGCACCCAATTAAATCAATGGACTGTCAGTGCAATGCACGACCTCCGCAGAGGGAGATGCCCAAAGTGGACCTCTAAGAAAAGAGGCTGTATAGAAGAATAACAGACTCATGTTTGAGCGAGGTGCATAGGACCGCGCAGGTGTTCAGCTTACCATACGGAAGGTTTCCCACAAACACCGTTTTCTTGTTGTTGTGCTGTTAAAAAAAAAATAGAAAAGAAAAAAATATATATAAATAACAACAATAAAAAATATATAATTATAGATACCACAATCAGACCATCTTAACACTATTGAGGGTATATTAAAGGGGTTGTCTTATTTCGCCATTACTAAGGCGAGATGAGACAGTCCAGACCACCTACCAGCCGCTCCGGCGTTTCCCAGCCGGGAGGTGGTCGGAACGGTGTCCTATTCACCTGACTGGGGCCTAAAGAAATCTGCTTGCTGCCAATGAACAGAATTTTCTGCACAACTCTGCTGCATGCGATTTCACCCTTAGGCTTCATTCACATTTCTGGAAAAATCTGTCAGAGTTTCAGCCGAGAAGATGTCCATGAGGAATATGCGTTTGGTCCGTGTGCCCGTTTTTTGCCCTCTGCGTGTCATCCGTATTCCACTGACACTGCTCAGCTGAAAATGTATTTCCAGAGCATCTCCTACCAATGGTCCATGAAAAACGGACCAAACACAGATGCCATCTGTGTCATGTCAGCCATCTTTCATGTACTCAATGGGCACGTTTGGTCTGCATCACGGACCGGAGTAGTGCATGTCTCCGTGATTTTTTCATTGACCTACGACCAGTGAAAATCTACTTACGTGCGAACAAACACATTGAAGTCAATGGGTACGAGAAAATGCAGATCGCACACATCCATGAAAAACGGAAATGTGAACTGGGCATTAAAACAACATAAACTGCTGGTTACTTACAGATGAGCTTTTTGAAGCAAGGTCAACTCTGATGTGAAATCCACTGCTGATCTCAACGCCATTTCTGATGGAAAGAAAAACTGATCAAGGCCGGGTTCACACAATGTCCTGCTTTGAAAAACGTTGCATTTTTATGGCGGTATTTTTTTTTAAGCAAAACACCGTGGCACGATGTTACGTGTTGGCTGACAGGACTGTGTGTGAACCTTGCTCCACTATAACCGCATTCAGAGTCTCTTTTTTTGGGCTGTATTTTTATCGTTTACATCAAATATCTACCCTGAAGGACATGCTGATACGTGACTGAAACCCCTCATTCTGGTACAGGGAGCACGTCCTAAAACATCAATGAGAACACCGCTACGAATATTACCTGACAAGAGCCTTGGCAGCACTGTCTTGCTCCTTGAAGACCACATAGGCATTCATGCTTTTTCTCTTTGAGTGCACCGTCCGCCTAGGAGAGAAATGACACCACAAAGTCGGTGTACTTGAGGTCTAAATGACAACTGCAGCATGTAAGAAAACGGAAATCTAGACGTGAACTCACTGGATAGTGGCGACTTTTCTCGACATGGAGGGGTCTGCTCGAGCCTTATTATAGAAAGAAGGGGGCAAAACATGAAAACTTTTAGTTTATACCATTTTCCGAAAAAGCTGTGGCTGTCCCGACCCTGTGTATAGGCCCTACTAGGGGATATGGACCTCATGGACTGGGGTCTACTGCTCACCCCTTTTTATCAAGGAGAGAGCAGAGAATGATGGAACACCAAACCATTGTACAGGAATCGCCAGCTGCCCCAGACAATCAGCTGTTTGCCGGAAAGGGGAGGTTTCAAGCAACAGGATCAACGGACAACATGGGGAGCTACAAAGTAAGGCTACTTTCACACTCGCGTTTTGGCTTTTCGGATCAGTTTGCATTCTAATGCATTCTGAATGGAAAAGGATCCGCTCAGAACGCCTCAGTTTGCCTCCGTTCCGCCTCCATTCCGTTTTGGTGTCCGTCTGATGAAACTGAGCCAAACTGAACCGTCCTGGCACACAATGCATAACGGATGCAGATGGTTGTATTATCAGTAACGGAAGCGTTTTCACTTTCCGTTTGTGAGATCCATTCAGAGCTCTCACAAGCGGTCTAATGCATTCTGAATGGAAAAGGATCCGCTCAGAACGCCTCAGTTTGCCTCCGTTCCGCTTTGGAGGCGGACACCAAAACGCTGCTTGCAGAACGTCCGTCTGATGAAACTGAGCCAAACGGATCCGTCCTGGCACACAATGTAAGTCAATGGGGACTGATCCGTTTTCTATTGTGCCAGATAGTGTCAGTGAAAACGGATCCATCCTGGCACACAATGCAAGTCAATGGGGACGGATCCGTTTTCACTGACACAATCTGGCACAATAGAAAACGGATCCGTCCTCCATTGACTTTCAATGGTGTTCAAGACGGATCCGTCTTGGCTATGTTAAAGATAATACAAACAGATCCGTTCTGAACGGATGCAGACGGTGGTGTTATCTGAACGGATCCGTCCATGACGCGAGTGTGAAAGTAGCCCAAAAGGGGGACGACTTCTTTAAAGGGCATCTGTCATCACATATGTCCAAATAAAACTGGATGACCTTGAGATGTGTGCTGGTCAGCTAAACACCATGGTCTTGGTCCCATCTTCTTCAGTGCCTGCGTTGCCAAGAAAACTGTTGTGTTATAATATGCAAATGAGCTTCTACGAGCAACGAGGGTGGTACTGTTGCACCTCGCTGCTCCCAAAGGCTCCACTCACTGCCCTTCATGCCATGCCTCCCACTGCTAAGACTGACAGGCAAGGAAGTAAAAACATATCCACTCCTGGCCCTGAAGTCTATTGGCACATGCAAAGGAATGGAGAGTGCCTATCTGCCCTGAAGTCTCCATCCCTTTACTGCGCATGTCCCAAACATGTTCCAGCAAGACTTCAGGGCCAGGAGTGAATATGTTCTCAATCTTCGCAGTAGGAGAACGGCATGAAGGGCAGTCAGCAGGGCCTCTGGGAGCAATGAGGTGCAATGGCACCGTTCTCGTCGCTCCTAAGGGCTCATTTCAATATTATAAAAGAGCAATTTTCTCGCCAATGCAGGCACTGAAGAAGACTGGACCAAAATTGTGACGTCTAGCTGACCAGGGCCTAGTTTTACCTGGACATATGTGATGACAGATGCTCTTTAAATAGGTACTCAGTTTAGTGGACAGGTGATAACTTTTAGATCAATGGGGGTCCGACTGCCAGGATCCTTACTGATCACGAGAACAGGGGACGCGTCCCCTCCATTTGAATGGTGCGCTGGACACTCCATTCAAAGTCTATTGGACGGCCAGAGACGGCCCAGAGCTGTACTTGGCTATTTCAGGCAGAGATGAATGGAGCATTGGTGCACATGCTGGACCAGCACTCCACTCAAAAGAAGGGCCCAGGTCCTGGGGGGGGGGGGCCCAGCGGTCAGGCACCCACCAATCTAACAGTTATTCCCTATCCAGTGAATAGGGGGATAACGTTTTCCAACCAAAACACGCCAAACAAGCTCAAACTCCCACAGATTTGCCTGAAACTCTTAAAATGGTCAAAGGTTAACATGTAAGACATACCACAGAACGAAACCTCATAGACTCGATTAGACCAAAGTCTTTGAAGCAGGTCCTCAGCATCTAAAAACACAAAACAAAACTAAACTAAGCACATAACTAAGTGAATGATATATTATATACATGAACCCAATGAAGGGGGAAAAGGCAAAAAAAAGCGAATAACACATACCTGTTTAGTACAAGCTGTCGGCAAATTACCAACAAAGATGGTTCTCTTGTTCTTCACCCTCTCCTCTGCCTTTATCAGTCTCTTTTTGTCATGCTGCATTAGTTCTTCATCATCAGGGTTCTTTTTGGTTTTCAGGCTTTTCAGTTTGGCGGCTTTCACGCTTTCGTCTTCATCTGCATTTGTCAATGCTTGCTCCCTATAACAGTCCAAAAAACATGGTTCGCTCCATTAATGGTCTATGGGACTGGCAGAGATGCCTAAGTGCAGCATTCATCTATGCCCAGCTGTTCCTAAAGAATGAATGGAGAGGTGGCGCGCATGCTGGACCTGCTGCACCATTCATACCGACGCACAAGAGCCCTCGTGATCACGGGGGTCTAAGAAGTAAGATCCCCACTGATCTGATGCTTATCCCTTATTCTATAGATAGGAGATAAGTGGATATCATTGCACAACCCCTTCAGCAAAGCAGGGAGGTGTCCAACTGTTTTGCCCCCCCCCCCATTACTAGAACAAAGTAGTGGTGGCAGTAGGAAAGTGCCCCCATTGTCTGATAGGTGCAGGTCCCACCGCTGGGAGTGGGTGGTGGCTGGAGGACTCTGGTCCGGCCACCACCAAGAGCTCTCCCCATAGAAGTGAATGGAAGAGCACCACACATGACCGGCCACCACTCCCATTAACTTCTGTGGGCACGACGGAAATAGCCGGTCCAGCGCTTCCAGGCTCCGTGTGGTGGGACCCCGCAGCTATCAGACAGTGGGGACATATCCTTAGCGATATGCCCCCATTGTCTCAGATATGACTACCCTTTTAAGCAGTAATACCAGTCACAACCCATGAACAGTTGTGGTGCGGTTTCTAGAAGAAAGCAGTCAGGTTTTTCTACTTCTGGACAACTCCTTTAAGGGTTCATTCACGCGTCCGCAAGTTTGGTCCGGATCCGTTCCGGACTGTGCGGAACGGGTGCGGACGCATTCATTTTCAATTGGGGCCGGAAAAGATGCAGACAGCACATGTCCGGTGTCCGTGTTTTGTGGATCCGCAATTTGCGGACCGCAAAACACTTGCGGATGTGTGAATGGACACTTAGAAACAAAACATTTGTAGGGGTTGTCTGGTTTTGAAAAGTTGGGCTTTCCAGGACTAACACACTGATGGCCTAGCCTTGAATGGGACTGCCACATTTGCACGTATAGACGAGATGCTGTGCCTTAGGCGGTCAGACCATAACCAGAAGCTGAATGTTTTAGTCCCTGAAAACCTGGCATATCTCTGCATTACATAGAGCGCAAATTGATTTCAGTGGGCACAGTATAATGCTGCACTGCCCAAGCCGTGGCGCTGCAGGGAAACTAAACAGTTGCTGCCAAGTTTCGCCACAGACCACAGCTGATTACTAGGTGTCCCAGCAGCAGGACAACTTGTGCTCACCCATACTGTACCGTCATCTAGGGCTCCATAGCTTTACCTGAATGAAATCCCAGCATCACTATGGGAGCAAAAAGTCAAAAACCATCTTGTGACCATCACAAAAATATCCAGTACGGACACGGCGCAGCCCCGGTTTTAGCTGCTGCTGCACCGTTATCAGTACACGATGGCTACAAAATCCTACACATAATATACACTAACCTGCGATGCCCTCCGGCCCCGTCTTACCTGTCCTCAACCCGCTTTTCAGATAAGGGCAACTCTTTCTTCGCGACCTTGCGCTTTGCCTCAGCCGCTCGAAGGACATCGGGGCTTTGCTTACTTTGCTTTGCTCCATCCGACTCAGGAAGTTTTCTTTTTGCTTTTGTCTGCAAAAACCCCACAAAAATAGTGAAATCAGAAAAATCCTATATGGACCCCGAACGGCAATGCTCTCGGATCCTTTCCTAGACTCGGCATAGCCATGGTCTCCAACCTGTGGCTCTACAGCTACTGCAGAACTACAACTCCCAGCATGTAATTTTTTTCATGGACAGCACACTAACCCATTCATTTCCATTGGAACACAAATCATGTATCTGTGTGCCCATCCGCAAGTCCTATTCCTGTGCATATTTAAAGGGGTATTCCAGTTAAAAGTTAGCCCCTATCCATAGGATAGGGGATAACTATTAGATTGGTGAGGGTCCTATCGCTGGTACCCCATACCCCTTGTAGCCCCCCAAAATTAACGGAGCAGCAAGTCAAGCATGTGCCCTGAGGGTCCATTCATCTCTAAGTGAGCTGCGCTGATAGTGGAGTACAGTACTCAGCTATTTCCAAACTCTCATAGAGATGAATGAAGCAGTAATTCGGATGCTTGAACTAACACCACTTTCATTGGGGGTAGGTGGGGTTATGGGGTTCCAGCAGTAGGACCCCCACCGATCTATTATTTATCGTCTATCCTGTGCATAGACAGTGGACAAGAGGGGCCCTGTTTCTAGAAGTTATCGGAGTCAGCCCCCTTTTTCCAACCAATTAAAACCTCTTCAAAGGGGTTGTCTCACTTCAGCAAATGGCATTTAGCAAAATTCATACAAGGCACTTACTAATGTATTGCGATTGTCCATATTACTTGCTTTGCTGCCTTTTTTTATGACATTAGAAACTGCTTGTATCCAGGGGTTACGACCACCGTACAATCCAGCAGTGGTGGTCCTGCTTGCACATTATAGGAAAAAGCACCGGCCTATGCACACTACTGTGGTCCCGGCCCCACCAGAGAAGCCAGTGCCTTTTCCAATAGTCTGCAATCACGACCACCCCAGCAGGACTGCAGGGTGGTCGTAACCATGGAAACAAGCAGTGTATAATGTGATGGAGAAATGAATCCAGCCAGCAAAGGAAGCAATATGGACAATCACAATACATTAGTAAGTGCCTTGTATTAACTTTCTCTACATGATAAATGCCATTCGCTGAAGTAAGACAACCCCTTTAGGCTCCATTCACACATCCGCAATTCCCTTCCGAATTTTGCCGAATGGAATTGCGGACCCATACATTTGTATGGGGCAGCACGACGTGCGGACCCGCACTTCCGGGTCCGCAATTCCGATCCTGAAAAAAATAGAACATGTCCTATTCTTGTCCGCAATAGCGGACAAGACGAGGCATATTCTCTTAGTGCCGGCAAAATGCGGAACGCACATTGCCGCTGTCCGTGTTTTGCAGATCCGCAAAACACTCACGGATGTGTGAATGGACCCTTAAGCGTACTTCCACAAGTGACGGATACACTGCAGATCTGTGCACTGAAAATCCAAGACACTTAAATTGACCGGTGGATTTAAAATAGACAGCAGCAGCGACAATCTACAAGTCGAGATCCACCATGGATTTCATCCAATGCGTAGGGTAGAATCCAAAGTAATGGAAACCACTATGTGTGCTTGAAGCCTATGGAGGTTGACCCAAAATTACAAACTCTCCTCTATAAACAGGACAAGGGATAACTATTTGATTGGTGGGTGTGTGACTGCAGGGACCCCCATGAATCATCAGAACAGGGGACCCCAGTTCTTTGACTGTATACAGTGGTGGATGAGCGGGCATGCTCCTGCCCCATTCATTCCCTATAGCAGTGTTTCCCAACCAGTGTGCCTCCAGCTGTTGCAAAACTACAACTCCCAGCATGCCCGCACAGCCAAAGGCTGTCCAGGCATGCTGGGAGTTGTAGTTTTGTAACAGCTGGAGGCACACTGGTTGGGAAACACTGCCCTATAGGACTGCCAGGGAGTACAGCAGACGACTATCTCTGGCAGTCCATTGAGAATGATCAGTAACATGCATGCTCAACCGTCACTTCATCCATTTGGGGGAGGTGGGTCTCTCATCCTCATGACTGGTGGGAGTTCCCAGTGGCTGGTGGAGGGTTAACCCCATTAAAGCTGCCAGTGTCTAGTCATATGTCACTCACAATGACGACAGGAACATAAAGGGGCTGAGTGGAGGGAGCCTTGATGTCAAAGAGCGATGACAGTGAGGTGCTGCTCAGTTCCGATTTCTTGGGGAACAAGCTGCCCGACACTTCTCCCGCCACATAACTTTCCGCTGCAGCTTCAGCGACTTTACTTTCACACCTAGAGAGACAGAAAGTACGTTATTAGCGCAGGGATCAGCAACCTTCGGCGCTCCAGCTGCTGTGAAACTACAACTCCCAGCATGCGCTTATGCTGCTGTTCTTATAAATCCCATAGAAGGATTCTGGGAGTTGTCATTTGAAAACAGCTGGCGTGCCGGAGGTTACGGATCCCTGTATCAGTGTGTACGGCAGATAGTGACGCCGCTCCGGCAATCGCTGTCTAAGAGGAACTCACTCCCCCAGGATTCTTACAATACTACTTGTACTCACGTGGCCTCAGCAACTTTTTTGTTCTTCTTAACCTTTTTAGGTTTCTTTTTTAATTCTTCCTTCGGCATTTTCTTTTTAGATCACACGCGCACAAAGCCTCAAAAAAAATAAAAATGGCGAGGAATCTAATAAAGAGTGATGAAAAACGGCCTATTAAAACATGCAGGAAACTGGGCAACATCCATTTCACTGCCACAGAGGCAGCTACACACGTTCACTTCTTTAAAGGGGTTGTCGGGGCTACAGATATTGATGACCGATCATCAATAGCCGATCAGTCACCCCCACGATCAGCTGTTTTGGGCAGCCATGACGCCATGTACGGAGCACGGCTGGGGCCATGCCGGGGTACTGCAGCTCAGCTTCCATCCAAGGGAATGAGAGCGGTGGTGCGGCACTCCGGGACCTACACAGTACAGAGACTTCTGCTCCTACACTGTAGTTTCCGGCCCCGAGGCCGCACGATACAGCTGATAGGTGGGGGTGACTGATCTGATACTGATGACCAGTGATGGCCAGTTCGCCCGCGAACACATGCGGGCTGCCATCTTAACTCACAAGTCCGGCGAGGCACAGGTAAGCCTTTACCTGTGCTGCGAGCCGGTCTGAAACAAATGCGGTCACCGGGAGCAGGCAGTTCAGAGAACAGCCGCCGGGGGCCTTCATCGGGCTGTTCTCGGAACTGCCTGCTCCCGCTGACCGCATTTGTTTCAGACCGGCTCGCGGCACAGGTAAGGGCTTACCTGTGCCTCGCCGGACTTGTGAGTTAAGATGGCAGCCCGCATGTGTTCACGGGCGAACTGGCCATCACTGCTGATGACCACCGTGTGCTGTCCGCATCCGCAATTCCGTTCCGCGGCTCTGAAAAAAAGATAGAGCATGTCCTATTCTTCTTGTGGACAAGAATAGGCACTTCTATCATAGGGAAGGACACTCTGAGCCGCAAAAACGGATACAGCCGTGTGAATGAGCAGAACACAGCAAAGAAACACACATTACAAGCCATTTTTGCACAACGTATTTGGCACTGTTTTTCACGTGTTATCTGAACCCAAAAAAAAAAAAACTCTAAAAAGCCTCCCATTCATTTCAATGGGTGACAGTATTTTTTTTTCCACGCTAAAAAAATAAATAAAAAATTTGTGGCAAGAAGAAGCAGCATGCTTCATCTCGGAGCAGAATCTGCGCTGATTCTCATTGAAATGAATAGGAATCTGAAAAAAAACTGCGCCAAAACCTTGCTTGATTTTTTTCTGCGCATTTTCAAAATCCGTCGTGTGAACATCCCCACAGCGTTCAATTTTCTTCAAAGGAGAATGCATGAACACAAAAGTATATTTTATTGTGATTTTTTATTTTTGTTTTGTCTGACCTCCAACCCAAAATGAATTACTGCTGGGAATTTGCTGGGGAAAAAATAAAATAAAAAAACCCCACTCACTTATTGAAAGCAGCTCCTTTCCAATGCAGAGGCTCCCGTCCACACTGTTTCTGGTCCCCAGTAGACCATAGTCACAGAGACCGCTGCAGCCGTTCCGTGGCCTCAGTGGTGACGTATCCCCGAGCAGCATGTGACCACAGAGGCCCAGCCAGTCACGTGCCAGGGACATGTCACCGCTGAGGCAGTGATGCCGTAACCACGGATGAGATGTCACCCTTCCAGTCTGTCAGGGACCGGAAGCAGCGGAGATGGAAGCCTCGCCGCTGTAACGGAGCAGTTTTCAAAAGCGAGGCATTTTTTCATTTTGCTCTGGTTGTCGGACATCGCCATTAAAGGGGTTGTCGGGCATTTGTCCTTTCCTCAGGATCGGCCATCACCAACTCATCATTGGGGGTCTGACACCCTGCACTCCTGTCAATCAGCTGTGCGGGTGTAGCCCCCGCGCCAAAACTACGCTGCGTCAACTGTCTAGCAGAGGGAGCGCGTTACTACACCAGGTCTATCCGCTACACAGGTGTCAGAGATGCGCAGTTCTGGCGCTGGAGCGACGCTTGAACAGTTGTTCGGCAGGGGGTTCGGGGGTTTTGGACAGTGTTGAGCGAACTTGTGTTTTAAGTTCGGCGTTGGGCTATCAAAGAATCCTGTTATGGATTCCGCTACTACGGATCATAACGGAATTTGGTATCCATAACGGGATTCTTCGATAGCCCGAACCCGAACTTTGGACGCCGAACTTAAAACACAATTTCGCTCAACACTAGTTTTGGAACCAAGTCATGCAGCTGCGGATCGGCCACCACTTGATTAAAGCTGGACAACCCCTTTAACAGGAAAGAATAGGCTGATAGGCTCACCTCTTGTGTCACCCCTATCTCCTCATGGATTGTAAGCTCTTGCAGGCAAGCCCTCACTCCTATTCAATACTATGTCATCCCTGGGACCCCCATTCTCGTGAAGGGTTGGGGACTTATTGGCAAGACCCCTATAGATCTCACCATTATACACAAAAAGGGGGAAATTTATCAAAACCGGTGTAAAAGAAAACGGGCTTAGTTGCCCATAGCAACCAATCAGATTCCACCTTTCTAAAGGAGCTGTGACAAATGAAAGCTGGTATCTGATTGGTTGCTATGGGCAACTACATGAATCCCCCTCGGCTTGGACACCCTAGAGCAGAGATCAGCAACCTTCAGCTGCTGAGAAACTACAACTCCCAGCATGTACACTTTCTAGACTGTTCTTGCAACTCCCATAGAAGTTAAAAGGAGGATCCTGGGAGTTGTAGTTTCAGAACAGCTGGAGTGATGTTGCTGATCCCTGGCCTAGAGCACTCCAGCTGTGGAAAAAATACAACCCCTAGCAGTCAGGGCATGCTAGGAGTTGTAGCTGCACACCAGCTTGAGAGCCCCAGGGTGCAGACTAGACTACAACACAATTTTCAAGGAAGGGGGAGGTTGGGGGCATTTTGCAGAAAGGACTGTTTTACTGCAGCAGTTCTACTAGCATTGCAGACATGCAGCTGAGGCACTAGACCCCAAATATTTCCTGGGGGACCCCTTACTGGTGTGCATAGAGACCAAGTACAGAGGCGTTCACACACTGCACTCACCTAGGCTTGTTCCCACGTGGTGCTCATTCATACTGCTTCCGGGTCTCGGAAACAGTTTTTTTTTTTTTTTTTTTTCATTGTCAATAAACTTTATCGGCAAAGTTTAGGGTAGTGTCTAAACTCCATGAGCCGTATGGACCTTGTGATGTCATCGGGTCACGTGACACGCTAAAGTCACGCGGGTTTGAAGAAGCCGCGGGATGAGGGTTGATAAACATTAGTAACAGATAATCCATGTCACGTGCAAGGGACGTCTGCTCGTAGTTTTTTTTCTCATTTTTTTTCGTTTTCTTTCAGAAAAAACTTTATTTAATCCTGTATCTGTTTCACGTGACAATACATCAGTCTGTACAGCTCAGTAACAACAATAAGGGCATGATGGAGAAATAACAGGCCTGACCTCTTCATTTTACTGTCTGTTATAAACCCGCCCTTTTAGGCGAAGATTACATATATTTGAGAAGCTTTGGCTAAACTAGTGCAAAGCAAAATTTGTAACAGTTGCCCATAGCAACTGGTCAGGTACAAAGAGACAAGATGAGGTGGAATGTGACTGGTTGCTATGGCAACTGCCCCATTTTTCTTTCTCTTTTTTTTTGTTTAGCCTTTAGGGTGGGTTCATATCACGTTTTTGCCTCCGTTTGTTGCATACGTCAGAAAAAAAAGGGATACAAAAACGCAGCACACCACGTTCTTGTATCCTGTAGAGTCCGGTAAAAAAAAAAAAGGCTACTTTCACACTTGCGGCAGTTTGATCCGGCGGGCAGTTCCGTCGTCGGAACTGCCCGCCGGATCCGCCGATCTGGCTGTGACTGAAAGCATTTTGTGAGACGGATCCAGATGCAGATCCGTCTCACAAATGCATTGCAAGAACGGATCCGTCCATTTTTACCGGTCTGCGGATCCGGCACTAATACATTCCTATGGGGAAACATGCCGGATCCGGCATTCAGGCAAGTCTTCATTTTTTTTTCACCGGAGATAAAACCGTAGCATGCTACGGATTTCTCTTTTGCCTGATCAGTCAAAATGACTGAACTGAAGACATCCTGATACATCCTGAACGGATTGCTCTCCATTCAGAATGCATGGGGATATGCCTGATCAGTTCTTTTTTGGTATAGAGTCCGTGTGACGGAACTCAATGCCGTAAAATAAAAACGCTAATGTGAAAGTAGCCTAAGGCCTCTTTAACACTTGCGTTGTCCGGATCCGGCGTGTACTCCATTTGCCGGAATTACACGCCATATCCGGAAAAACACAAGTGTACTGAAAGCATTTGAAGATGGATCAGTCTTCAAAATGCGTTCAGTGTTACTATGGCAGCCAGGACGCTATTAAAGTCCTTGTTGCCATAATAGTAGTGGGGAGCGGGGGAGCAGTATACTTACCGCCCGTGCGGCTCCATGTGATCACGTCATCCATGCGCGTGGGGCGCCCTGACGTCACTCTGGAGCACCCCGGGAGCCGCACAGACGGTAAGTATACTGCTCCCCACTACACTTTACCATGGCTGCCAGGACTTTAGCGTCCCGGCAGCCATGGTAACCATTCAGAAAAAGCTAAACGTCGGATCCGGTAATGCGCCGAAACGACATTTAGCTTAAGGCCGGATCCGGATTAATGCCTTTCAATGGGATTTTTGGCCGGAGCAAAAAGCGCAGCATGCTGCGGTATTTTCTCCGGCCAAAAAACGTTCCGGTCCTGAACTGAAGACCTCCTGATGCATCCTGAACGGATTTCTCTCCATTCAGAATGCATGGGGATAATCCTGATCCGGATTTTTCCGGCATAGAGCCCCGACGACGGAACGCTATGCCGGAACAGAACAACGCAAGTGGGAAAGAGCCCTAAGTTGTATGGCATCAGTTTAACGTATACGTTAAAAGGAAGGGAAAAACGTGATGTGAACCAAGCCTAAGGGGTTTTCTGGAAGTAGAATTTTGATGACCTTTCCTAAGGGTTGATCATCAGTATCAGATTGGTGGGGGTCTGACACCCAGCAATCAGCTCTTTGAAGAGGCGCAGAGCTCCTATGAGTGCTAACCTCACAGCTCACCAAGCACAGCGCCCCACATTGTACAGTGGCAGTGCTTGGAATTGCAGCCCAGGCCCATTCAGGTGAATGGGACTGAGCCGTGCCTAGGCCATGTGACCGATGAAATGACGTCATTGGCCTAGGAAGAGGCTGGAGCGCCGGTGTTCTGCCAGGTTTCTATACCTTGCGAAAACTCTATACTGGAAGTGACGCGGCCGCACAAGAATCAGCTGGAGGAGGGTGTGTACGGCGCTGCGCAAGCGCACATCCACTGGATTAGCCCAAAAATAATTGCAGCGCCGCGGGAGAAGGACTTCATGCGCATGTGCGAAACCGTACACCACGCGTGCGCACTTAGGGGTAGGAAGATTTTCCAGCGCAAAATCTCCCTACCCCTGAGTGCACGCGCGCGTACAAATCATAAGGAGCAGTTCATCCTTACCGCAGAGCTGAGTGCAGAATATCAAGGTCACCACATAGCAGAGCTGAGTGCGGGATATTAGGGTAATATGCTTGCGATTTTCACGCAGCCCCATTCATTTCTATGGGGCCTGCGTTGCGTGAAATACGCACAATATAGAGCATGCTGCGATTTTCACGCAACGCACAAGTGATGCGTGAAAATCACCACTCATGTGCACAGCCCCATAGAAATGAATGGGTCCAGATTCAGTGCGGGTGCAATGCGTTCACCTCACGCATCGCACCCGCGCGGAAATCTCGCCCGTGTGAAAGAGGCCTTGTAGTTTCACAACAGCTGGTGTGCCAAAGGTTGTTGATCCCTGAGAGAGAAGACACAGGTCTGGCAGGGATGTCTTCACAGTCACCGACATGTGAAAGAAGCCTTATTATACATTTCTGAGTGGAATAACAGAGGAACAGCACAACACTGATTAATACGTAAAAGCTGAGGGAAAATACTGCAAGCAGATAAAACTCCCACTGACTTCACTGGGGACCATTCTCAGTATGGCTGTGACAAACCGCAGCTATAAGACTACATGCACACAGCAGTGTGGTTTATGTGGATGTTTCGCACAGATTTTGCTACATTTTGCCCCAAATCTCACCGTTTGAGTTGAAAAGGCTGAAATCCGCACATAACAATTGACACTCTGTGGACTTCAAAATCTGCGCTGCGCTGAAAATGTATGCACCCTGTAGATGAGATTTTGAAAATGTCATGTACTTAGCTGGTACTGAATTACGCAGCGGATTCTCAGCGCAGAAATCAGTGTGTCATACGCACTGTGTGCATGTCGCCTAAAACCGTATGGCAGGCATCCGTGCCTATCCCTAGAGAGTGCATGTTTCGTTTCCCCTCTGGTTTCACGCGGCCAGCACATCCGTATTTTAGTTCCGCTGCCCCGCAAAAAAGATAGAACGTGGCTGTCAGGAATATGGATTATTATTTACTGGCAGCCCTGATTGTCAGCTGGCTAGGTCTACACGACGACACTTATTGTCGCGCGACAGATAGGGCATAACAGTAAATATAAACATATATCCGAAAATGCCCATACTATTAAAATAGAAAAAAAATTCCAACTGAAAAAAGGGTCAAAATGGCCGATTTGCCATTTTTTCATTGCTTCTCTTAGGCCTCATGCACACGACCGTTGTGTGCACCCGTGGCCGTTGTGCCGTTTTCCATTTTTTTCTGCGGCTCCATTGACTTTCAATGGGGCCGTAGAAAACTCGGCTTGTGCACCGTTTTTACACCGCGCCCGTGACCCGTGTTTCGAGGCCGTGAAAAAAATATAACCTGTCCTATTTTTTTCACGGCCAACGGTTCACGGGCCATTCAAGTCAATGGGTCCGTGAAAATCACGGATGCACACAAGATTGTCATCCGTGTCCGTGATCCGTGTCCGTGATCCGTGTCCGTTTTTTCCTATCATTTCAATGGCAAACTTGACTTAGATTTTTTTTTCATCTTTCATGTCCGTGGATCCTCCCAAAATCACGGCAGACCCACGGAAGAAAAAACGGGCACGGATCACGGTACAACGGAACCACGTTTTGCGGGACGTTAAAAAATACGTTCGTGTGCATGAGGCCTAACCCAAATTTTTTTTATAAAATGTGATCAAAAAGTCACGCACACTCCAAAATGGTATCAATAAAAACTACAGATTGTTCCGCAAAAATGATCCCCTAAACAGCTTAGTAGACATAAATATAAAAAGTTAGGGGGGTCAGAATATGGTGATGTAAAAAAAATTATAACATTTATCAAAGTTTACATTTATTTTTACACTATTTAGACATAAAGAACCTATACATATGGGGTATCGCTGTAATCGTACTGACCCAGAGAATGAAGGGCTTAGGTCAGTTTTGCCGTAAACAAATCTCCGTGGGAACAAAACCCGTAAAACTGTGGAGGAATTGCGTTTTTTTTTTTCCATTTTCCACCTCATTTGGAATTTTGTTTTCCGCTTCCCACTACATTTTATGCCATAATTAATGGTGGCATTAGAAAGTACAACCTGTCCCTCATACAGCTATGTGACCGGAAAAAAGTTATGGCTCAAGTAAAATAGGGAAGAAAAATGAAAACGCAAAAATGAAAAAAAAAAAAAAAACTCCGGTATCCTAAGGGTTAACCCAGGCAGATACTTGTAGATTCTTTGAAGGCTTATCTGCAGGAAAGATGACATTAGGCATGTCTAAGCCAGGAGTTTCGGGTAAATACAGCCCTTTAGTACCAGAGAACAGGCATCTATTCTTTGGCCGTGTTGTGGAAATAGAAGCTGTAGTGTGATCAGAAGGACATGAGATCTTTGGTGAACGTCAACTGATGGTCAGGAGCTGTGGACGCCAAAATAAGCACATTGTTTTCCCAAAATGTTGGTAGAACTCTATGTTCTACAGGAAGGGCGAGCAGTAGTAAAAACACGTAGAGTCCTCCATGTTTTTAAAGCATCGAAATATAAAATTAAAGGGGATCTCCAAGGATTGGATGGGTTTCATTCGTGGAGACGGGGGGGGGGGGCAAATCGTTCTTTTCTTTCTTGGTTTTGCTCTTGTTTACATATCACTTAGGCCTCATGCACACGACCGTTTAGTTTTTTGCGGTCCGCAAAACACGGGAGCCGCCCGTGTGCCTTCCGCAATTTGCGTAACAGAACAGGCGGCCCATTGTAGAAATGCCTATTCTTGTCTGTGCAACACGCCAGTCCTGCAGGGTATAGCGAAGTGAGGTCACGGTTATGGGCAATCGAGGGTTACTCACTGTATTGGAGAACCCTGGGCAGGCGCGTGGCAGTGAAGGAGAGGTAGACACGGTTCCTCTGGGGCACACTCTGTATATAGGGACCAGGCCTGATGGTGGATGAGGTGCCCTGGATGTTACAGGTATTTTGAGTGCCTGGGGCAAGGTCCCTGTTGGATTCGTGACGCCAGTGCCTTTGGACGGTGGCACGCCGGTTGGTAGTTGGAATGATAAAGGTACACAGGTAGAATAGTGAACCAAACGTAATTTTACTGAACAGTTCAACTTCGTACAGCAGGTGGTCACACAGTCTTTCAATCACAGTTCCACAAGGAGGCTTATTCATACAATGGCAGGTAATATTTATGCAAGATACGCAGAGGGTAAATTCACAAGCACTCAGCAGCAGGTGGTACCTTTCCTCAGAATCAATGTACAGTGTCCTTTATAGAACTCCTGCTCTGGCTTTATATCCCAAGGCCCGGATGTCTAAAGGGTGGCTTAAATCCTTGGTTACTCTATCTTCCTCCGGTATTAATTAAATCCTTGCTTTCCTTTCTATTTGCATCTGCCCATCAGGGTTACTTATCTTTCCCTGGACCTTTCTCACGTGGCTGTTGATTGACTGTGGGTTTCTCCCAGGAGGTTGGGTCCTGCAACTGGGGTGACTTCAGAGCTAACTAAGGCTCTCTTGGTTTCAGGCAGGCTGGATCTTCTCACTAGCCTCCTGGACATCACTAGCAGCCGGGGCTATCCAGCTGCATGTCAGGAGCAGGCTTTCTAGCCTCTGTCTTCTCAGACTCCTGACTCTGCACTCACTCTCCCTGTCTAGGCCTGGACATTTATACTAGGGGCTCCCTATCTCCCTCTAGTGTCTGGGATGTCTAACTACACCCAACTAGGCCTGCTATTGCATCATACAAGGGTACATTGCATATAAAACCACATTAGAACATACATTAAATGCACAATTAAATATAACATTTCTGTTCCTTGTGAGTAGGAGTAACGCGCACACCAATTGACCCTTGTGTAGTGCCCACCCCTACCTAGTGGGACACTACATACCCCCACGCTATAATGTTGCCCGTCCTCGGCGCAACATGGAAGGGGCCCTGCACAGCTGGATACTGCACCTGTAATAGAAGAATAATGCAAAGCAGGAACATACATCTACATTTGCGGAAATACATTATATGTATATATATATCAGGCAGTTACACTGGCTTAGGAACAAGTAATGGTGAAAAGGGGCGTCGTTCTCTTCTCTCAGGACAACACAATGGGAACAGGGGCGCTGACCTGGCACAGCGTAACAATAAATACCAGGATAGTCCATAATAATACTTTCAAGTGCAAATTGTCCATGATAGAACAGTTGTAGTCCATGGAAAATGTAAAAACATTAAATAACAATTCTTGGAGGCTCAAAGCATATAAAATGAGTCCGTACCCAGGTTCTTTTCTTGTAAAATTATTCAGTACCAGAGAAAGATAAGTAAGGGCAGAAGTACAAGGATCACAGAGGCTCGCACATGGTGGAGTCCATCTCTGGGCACAATTCTTTAAAATAGTAGCAAAATCTCAGAGGCTCATGTGCATTTGAGTCTATCCCTGGGCCCAATTCTTGAAATTTAAGTTGCATAATAAAACAGCAGCACATAAAATAGTCCACATTATTTAAATGGCACATATAAAACAAGTGCTGTAATACCCGTAATCAACCTGAAAAGGGGGTGAGAGGGTTAAAGGTGCAACATGAAAACAGGCACAACTGGGTTTTCACTCTGAGAAAGCAGGCAGGAGGTCCTGTAAACAAGATGGTCTTGCTGCACGTGGTATTTCAGTGGCTTGCCGCCTCCACTGAGCCGTGGGTAACTGGCAGCAGCAACAGAGGGCCAAAACAACAAAGGACTCCTGTCCTGAAAGGGTTAAATCTTCTTTAGGATCCCTTGGCAAAATAAATCCAACATCAAGGGCCTAGCAGGCCAATTCACAGGGGCAAGTCATATCCACTTGGCATCTCAGTGGTGCTCCCTGGCTCCATTTGTATATTGGGCCTGTATTGAGGATCAACAGACGGATGTGCCCACAACACAGTATTGGGGGGCAACTGTAGCATGAACGGACCCCTAATAGGTATAGGCCCCATAGGCCTAGGGGTAATCAAAGTTGCTGACCGCACCGGTGCAGGCATGACAATAGTGGGCTGCTGCAAGCGGTCCGGTGGGTTCTGGGACGACTGGCTCTGTGCGCCGGTGCACAGCGTAAGAAGATCCCACCGCAGGTGCCGATACTAAGGAGGGACGGCTGGAAGGTACAGGTACTCTCACCTTAGACCCAGAGACGTCCGAGTCTTTACGTCCACTTTCTTTTAGATCAGGTGGAGTCCGGATCCTGGCGGAGGCAATCTGGCGCAGCTCCCGCAGTTTCATCTCCAGCCGCACGATCTGGTCGTCCAGGCTTTCGGAGTCGGGATCGCTGGTCTCCGCTGTCGCCGTCGGCACTTGGAAGGTGGGTGGTTCGTCCTGCGCAGCCGCTGCAGGCTCAGGTGAGGCGTCCGCTTTTCTCCCTCTCCGGATATTCTCCAGGGCAGCACGGAATCTTTCGGCATCTTCCAGTTCACGTACAGTCTTTTCCCTGCGAGGCAGCTCAGGTGAGGGCCATGGGCTTACCCTCTTCTCCACCACTGTTGGTTGCCAGAATACATTCGGGCCAATGAAAGAGCCCCGTTCCTGAAAGGCATGATGGGCCGGTTCTGGAGAGCACACAGGTTCGTGCTCGCAGCCAGAGTGGTCCTCATCAAGGTCCCAGTCCTCCGTCTTCTTTTTAGGACGGGACACGGCAGTGGCGTAGGGGCCTCGCAGGCCCTCAGCAGGGGTGAACTCAACCTCCTCTCCCTCGCGGAGGTTATGCAAATGTTCTGGGAGGTAGCTCCGCTTGACGGACCTCCGATTGACATACAAGTCTCTTCCAGTAAGATAGTCCTTTATGAAACCGAAGCCTCGGTCCTTGTCAAAGGCCACAACCAACCCCATTCTCCTTTCCAGGCGGGGTTGGGCGTCAGTGTGGCACTCGTGAACGGTCTTTGCCAGTTCTTCGTAGTAAATTTTGGTTTTAGTAGTCTTCTTTATTGCGGCCTCCCGAATCTCTGCCATCAACGCTGACCACTTGAACGAGGGCTGGAAGAAGTCTCTCCAGGAGCCATAATAGGTCTCCGGTTGCATCCTCGGTGGCGGGCAGGCGGGCTCTCCGGTCCCGGAGAGTAGGCCGGTGGAGCATCCTCTTGCTCTACACCAGTCACATTCATCGTTAACAAATCAGGCGCGGACATCTCAGCAGAGCAGTCCTCACTCCTCAACATGCTCGATCCTTCTCTGGAGAGCGACAGGGTGGCGCCAACAATTGCAGACAGATCCTCCCATTGCACTGGGAGGCCACCCCCCAGGTACTCCAGTATGGGGGAGGCGGAGTCCATTTCAGCAGACATGCAAATGTCCAGACAGGGCGGTGGCGCCAGCATACAGCCTTCCCGCACTTTTCCGCAGAAGGCGCCAATTTTTACCGCCAATTCAGGATGAAGATGACGCAGCAAACAAATCCCATCAAGCTCAGCGGCCATCTTTGAGCAAAATAGCTGTCTATTCATTGACAGCAAGCGGTGGCTTAAATAAGTAGAAAACAGTCCACACAATGCTATTTTCACACCGCAATTATTACAGTTCACTTTGGCCCAGCAATTTTCAATAAAACAATTGGGGCATGTCACTTTAAGACAGTTTACAGCACACAGTTTTTAAATCCGCAATGGCGCAGGAATGTTCGTATCCTGTTCGTGACGCCAATTTATGCAACACGCCAGACCTGCAGGGTATAGCGAAGTGAGGTCACGGTTATGGGCAATGGAGGGTTACTCACTGTATTGGAGAACCCTGGGCAGGCGCGTGGCAGTGAAGGAGAGGTAGACACGGTTCCTCTGGGGCACGCTCTGTAGATAGGGACCAGGCCTGATGGTGGATGAGGTGCCCTGGATGTTACAGGTATTTTGAGTGCCTGGGGCAAGGTCCCTGTTGGATTCGTGACGCCAGTGCCTTTGGACGGTGGCACGCCGGTTAGTAGTTGGAATGATGGAGGTACACAGGTAGAATAGTGAACCAAACGTAATTTTACTGAACAGTTCAACTTTGTACAGCAGGGAGTAGTATAGTCTCTGTATTACAGTTCCACAAGGAGGCTTATTCACAGAATGGCAGGCAATATTTATGCAAGATACGCAGAGGGTAACTTCACAAGCACTCAGCAGCAGGTTGTACCTTTCCTCAGAATCAATGTACACTGTCCTTTCTAGAACTCCTGCTCTGGCTTTATATCCCAAGGCCCGGATGCCTAAAGGGTGGCTTAAATCCTTGGTTACTCTATCTTCCTCCGGTATTAATTAAATCCTTGCTTTCCTTTCTATTTGCATCTGCCCATCAGGGTTACTTAGCTTACCCTGGAGTTTCCTCACTTGGCTGTTGATTGACTGTGGGTTTCTCCCAGGAGGTTGGTTCCTTGTGAGTAGGAGTAACGCGCACACCAATTGACCGTTGTGTAGTGCCCACCCCTACCTAGTGGGACACTACATCTGCAACACGCCAGACCTGCAGGGTATGACGAAGTGAGGTCACGGTTATGGGCAATCGAGGGTACTCACTATATTTGAAGAACCCTGGGCAGGCGCGTGGCAGTGAAGGAGAGGTAGACACAGTTCCTCTGGGGCACGCTCTGTAGATAGGGACCAGGCCTGATGGTAGTTGAGGTGCCCTGGATGTTACAGGTATTTTGTGTGCCTGGGGCAAGGTCCCTGTGGTATTCGTGACGCCAGTGCCTTTGGACGGTGGCACGCCGGTTGGTGGTTGGAATGATGAAGGTACACAAGTATATAGTGAACCAAAACGCAACTTTACTGAACAATCCAACTTTGTACAGCAGGTGTAGCACAGTCTTGATATTACAGTTCCACAAAGGGGCTTATTCACAATATGGCAGGCAATAGTCATGCAAGATACGCTGAGGGTAAACTTTACAAGCACTCAGCAGCAGGTTGTACCTTTCCTCAGAATCAATGTACAGTGTCCTTTCTAGAACTCCTGCTCTGGCTTTATATCTCCCAAGGCCCGGATGCCTAAATGGGTGGCTTAAATCCTTGGTTACTTTCTTCCTCAGGTATTATACTACTTGCTGCACTGTATAAAGGTTCTCTGCCCTTCAGGGTCACTTCACTTACCCTGGGACGCCTCCTCCTATCAGGTGGGTAACTGTAAGCTTCTCCCAGGTGTTGGTTCCTGCAACTGGGGTGTCTCTACTGAGCTGATCCTAGCCTCAGGAGCTTCAGGTGGACGAGCTGACTCCTCTAGTCCCCTGGAATGAACTAACACTTCCCTGTCTGGGCCTTCCTATATGTAACTAGGGCTCTCCAGCTCCCTCTAACGTCTGGGAGGCTAAACTACACCCTGACAGGCCTGACACCCAGATAATACAGGGAAAAACATGCACATAACATTTAATGCAATGCAACACATTAACCTGTGCAGTGCCCACCTTTACCTAGTGGGACACTACACATCTGCAAGAAAAGGACATGCTATTTTTTTGGGCGGGGCCAGGGAACGGCCCCATTGAAGTGAATGGGTCCGCACCCGACCAGCAAAAACTGCGGCTCGGATGCGGACCAGAACAACTGTCATGTGCATGATGTTTTGGATCATACTTTTTAGGCTACTTTCACAGCCTGCCAGATTCGTGCTAACGCTAGCCCACCGTGCCGCCGGAGGTCCGGCCACAGCACGGCAAAGATGCCAGGCAAAAACTACAGCATGCTGCATCTTTTTTCCGGCCGCCTCTCTGCTTGTTTGCCGTGCTGCGGCCGGACCTCTGGCCCACCCCATTATAGCTCCGGCAGCATGGTGGGCTAGTGTTAGCACGGATCCGGCAGGCTGTTCCGGCAGGGGGAACCTGCTGCCACCAGTGTGAAAATTATATAAAAAAATATTCTTTCTGCCATTAGGTTGCAGGGAACTTGATATCTGCCCTGCTATATTGTCAGATTGCTCATAGTCATAAAGGGAGAAGTGTTTTGGGGAATTGCTCATCATGCAATTGTCTAATATAGAAGTTTAATTCCGGGATCTTATTTGGATCCCACTAATGTCTCCTTTATTTCCAGCCCTGGTGAAGCCTCCTGAGAGATGATTTATTATGTTTTTTAGTTTGGTCTTGTGCTGTTTATATCCTGATGACGGAATCAGAAGGGGAGGGACAGACACGAGGAGATCTATAAGAGGACCTGCTCCTCGCATCCCGGGATCTGAGAGAGAGAAGGTCTGCAGATCAGATCATTATGTGGATTCCATGGTTTGCTGTGATCTGGACGGTGGTCGCCTTCTCTGCTGCTGACAATTCATGTCCAGGTGAGGCTTTCCTACATTTGTACTGGGTTTCTGGTTTAGTAAGTACTGGTGTTGAATCCATGAACTGGAAAAGCGCATTTCTGTATGTGCGCTCAGGCAATAGTATTATTGAAGGGTTTTTCCGGAATGCAGATATTAATGGTCTATCCTCAGGGGGTCCGACACTTGGCACCCCTCACTGATCAGCCACTGGCGCCAAAAACTATACAGTGGACAGAACTGGAAGCACAAGCATCCATTGTAAAGTTTCTGGTGCCATCCCCAAAACAACTGCTCGGTGGTGGTGCCATGTGCCAGACCCCCACCGATCTGATATTAAAGGGATTGGTCCCATCCAGGGGTGCACCACCAATGAGGCCAGGTGAGGTGATCGTCTCAGGCAGCATCAGGTAGGGGCAACAGAGGGGCAGCCGAAGGGGCTAAATGGAAGGGCATTAGGGAGGGAGGGGCACCATTTCAGTTTTTGCCTCAGGCAGCAGAAAGGCTAGGTGTACCCCTGGTCCCATCTCGTAAATATTGCTAGGATATGCCACCAATGTCTGATGGAGGTGGGACCCGCACCTATCTCTAGAACGCTGGCTCGGCTATTTCCGTCAGCCCCATAGAAGTGAATGGAACGGCGGCCGCTCTTGCGCGGTGTGCTTCCCATCCATTTCTATGGGGCTTCTGCTTTCTTTGCTATGGGACTGCTCAGCTATTTTCGGCAGTCCCATAGAAATGAAAGGATGGTGGCTGTGCAAGAGCGGCCACCACTCTATGGGGCTGACGGAAATAGCCGAGCCAGCGTCCCAAATCTAAGACATTGGTGGCATATCCTAGCAATATGCCACCGATGTATGAGAAGGGACCAACCCCTTTAATGAACTATCCTAATGCCAAGCCATCAATATCGAAGTACTGGCGACCCCCGTTGAAATATCATGTTATTTATCATGTGTGGTGAACAATATAAAGCCCAAAAAAATCTCCAATGCCAGAATTGTTGCTTTTTTTCATCACCTTTTTTATTGCCATCACCCAAAAAATTATCAAAAAGTTGTATGCACCCAAAAATGGTATCAATAAAAACTACTCCTTGCCGTCCAAAAAACAAGTCCTCACACACCTCCATTGGCGAAAAATTAAAAAAAGCTATTTATTTTTAATTTTTTTGAGGATTTTACATTTTTGCTAAAATATTAAAACATAATAAAGATTATGTACGTTTGTAATTGTTGTAATCGTACTGACCGATGGAGTAAATGCTTTGTCATTTTTACCGCACCATGAACGCTGTAAAAACGAAATCCAAAAAATAAGGCATAATTTGCGGGGGTGTTTTTTCATTTCCACCCCACAGATAATTTTTTTTTCCAGTACATTATATGAAACTTTTGTCCTCATGCACATGGCTGTAAGTTTTTGCGGTCCACAAATCACAGATCCACAAAGCACGGATCCCAGTTGTCAGCATGCTGCCTTTCCTTCCCCGCTCCCCCATCTAGAAAAAAGTCTTATTCTTGTCTGCAAAATGGACAAGAATTCAAAATGTTCTATTTTTTGGGCGGGGTCGCCGAGATGAATGGATCGGCAAAAAAAAGTGGATTGGATGCAGACTAAAACTACAGCCATGTTCATGAGGCCTTAAAGGGCATCTGTCAGCAGTTTTGTACCTATGACACCGGCTGACCTGTTGCATGTGCGCTTGGCCGCTGAAGACATCTGTGCTGGTCCCATGTTCATATGTGCCCGCATGAACATGTTTTAATATATGCAAATGAGCCTCTAGGAGCAACGGGGGCGTTACCAATACTCCTAGAGGCTCTGCTCTCGCTGCAACTGCCGCGCCCTCTGCACTTTGGCAGGATCAGGTGTGATGACGTTTACACTGCCTGGCCCTGTCAATCAAAGTGCAGAGGGCGCAGCAGTTGCAGAGAGAGCAGAGCCTTTAGGTGTAACGACAACGCCCCTGTTGCTCCTAGAGGCTCATTTGCATGTATTAAAACTAAATTTTTCTTAGCAATGCGGGCACATGTGAATGTGCGACCAACACAGATGCCTTCAGCTGCCAAGTGCGCATGTATCTATATGACCCTTTAAATCCAGGAAGGTAAAAACAAAAGCATTGTCTCTAAAATGTGCTTGGTCTAGGGTTAATGTTGACCATCTCTATGTCTGTTCACAGAAGTGAAGATTTTAGGAATTGGAGACTCCGACAAACTGACCATACTCAGAGGGTGCCCAGGCTTTCCTGGATCTCCTGGCCAAAAAGGAGAAGTTGGGTCACCTGGAGTAAAAGGTAAGTGGCATCCCGACCTGGATAGTCTATACTGGTTATAGACTGGGGGTATGTATTGCACCCCCACCTGATCCTAAGAATGGAGGTCTTGTGTCCTCCACCTGTATAAATGGGGTGGAGGTCATGTAGGCACAATGTCACTCGGTTTCTTTTCAGTAGTTCCATCGAGATGAATGGAGCAGTATGCATGCTCAACTGCTTCTCCATTCACATGGGGGGGGGGGGGGGGGCAAAGGATCCTTGTTTTAATGGGTGTCCCAGCAAGCATACTTTTGTGACCTACCCTGTGGATTAATTTAAATTTTAGGAGAACCCCTATGATTTATGATTGCATTTGACTCATTTTGGGCTGAATTATTATTTTTTTTTTATTGGTCTTTATTAAAAATGTTCAGGCGTTTCTGAGATACAGGGTTAAAAATCTGTCTGTTTGCAGTTTCTTTAATACCCCCATCATCTGATGGCTCATGTGTAGCTCTTATCTCTGATGTCTTGACCTCATAAACACCTATTTAATCCATATTCTTATCAAAGCTATAAGGAGTGTTTATAAGGTCAGGAGATCAGAGACAAGAGCTACACATGAGCCGTCAGGGATTCAAAGAAAAGAGAAACTGACAGACTGATTTGTAACCCTGTATCTCAGAAACGACTGGGGTTGTCTCGCAGAAAATATTCTACAGTTTTCAAATCAGCGCCTGGATCTGAATACTTTTGTAATTACATGTAATAAAAAATTTGGCATAGCCACTGAGATATTCAGTAAAATGTATCTGTATAGCGCCACCTGCTGTTTCTAATTTCTTTGACCTTCTCACTGAGATGGCTGCACATGCTCAGTTTCATCCTTCAACTGCCTCCTGAGCTGTGATAGGGAGAGCATGGACACGCCTCCTGAGCTGTGATAGGGAGAGCATGGACACGCCTCCTGAGCTGTGATAGGGAAAGCCTGGACACGCCCCCTTAGAAAAGACACTCCCTTTGATATAAATCTAGCAAAGCAATGAATGAGGAGATCTCTGGATCCATGTGAGGTCCAGGGCTGGTTCTAGCTTTGTTAGAAAGAGATTGTCATGTACTATATGATGTCTGATTTCCTGAAACACAACTGCAAATACTGTGATTGTGTTTCATGTAAATTGTGCTTGTATATCAGCTCCAATAAAGTTGCATAGGGAGGGGGAGGTACTAACAAGCCTCCCAGGGCTGACTCCGCCCTACACACAGCACAGAGAAGGAGAAGAAGGTCAGTGTGTGTGATGTCTGACCTCAGCAGCCATTTTGGAGAGTTATTCAAACTCCATAGTTAGTTCCATGAACCAGCCTATAGAAGGGAAAGATTGCAGAGGAACCAGGCAACTCAGAGTGGAAGTGAGAATATTGGCAAAGGAAGGTAACTGTCGTTTATCAGGCTCTAGTCTCCTTTGCATTAGGTGGAGCGATTCTAAGCTACAAACTGCCCACCATAACCAAGAACAGAAAGGCCACCTGTCAGAATATAGTATTCCTAGAGAGGATACAGAAGTATATGATTATACAGTACAGCAGAGATAGTCCATCCCTCCAGCCTGGAGAAACAAGGGAGAAAGATTGAGTGTCATAGAAAACTGCCCCTTATGCAACTTCTGGGAACTAATCTGAATCACTGTAAAAGCTGCCTTGCTGTAAATGACTTTTGCATACATTGATGACCATTGGATCAGGATCAGCTTCAGTAAAGTACTGGGAGTTTGTTAAGAAACTCGGTCTCCTTATTCTACATCATCTCAACATTTGCACCTTACGGTGCTGGCGTCACGAACAACAATACAGGGGCCCAGCCGCAAAAGCACCTTAAACACCTACACCATCAAGGGCACCTCAACTTCTATCTGGCCAGTGTCCCCTGCAATAGAGAGTGCCCCGGAGGATTTAGTGCAGTCCCCCTCCTCACTGCACGCCAGCCCAGGGAAGCTCTGCTAACCGTGAGTACAAACTACTACTACTCCCATCGGCCCACCGTAGCCTCACGTGTTGCCCCTGCGGACCTAGTTGCTGCAAATAATCATGGCATAAAGACCTACCAAAAGAAAACAAAACGACTTTAGCCCAAAATGAGTCAAATGCAGTCATAAAAAAGATGTCCAGAGTTTTAAGGCTTCATCTACACAGCCATAATACAGGCATCTGTATCTCAACCGCAACATCCCGACCGGACCTCCCGCGGTTCCACTGAGCCATAGGGTTCCATAGTTTGGGTCTCCACACATTGTCCCCTGAAAATTTGACTAGTATTTTTGTGTGAATTTTACTGACTTGACGCCCATTATATTGTATGTTCTGTCAACGTTTAGGAGACAATGGACTTCAGGGCATCGCAGGGAAGCTCGGCCCTCCAGGTGTAAGGGGTAAGTAGGAAAGTAATAGTCTACGTAGGATTTAAATATAAAGATCCCAGTGTAAAGACGTATGTCCATGTGTAATGATATAAATATTTCAATGATAAGAACTAACAGTTTGTTGCTCCTCTGTTATTACTCCTGGAAATGCATTCATTAGTTGACCACTGGGTATTCTCCTTGTCAGTGGGAAATCTCCCTACCCCTCCACACTGTGACACAGTCCAATCAGTACTGACAGTCATACTGTTTAAAGGGGTTCTCCGTTTCTTTCAATATTGATGATCAGTGTCATATCGGCGGGGGTCCGACACCCGGCTGTATAAGGAGATGGCGAGCGCAGTGCGCACGTGCTGTCTCCCTTCTCTCTTCATGTTCGCTGCTGCGGTCTATGGTCTTTGGAATAGAGATGGGAGACGGCACGTGCACACTGCGCGCCGTCTCCTCACACAGCTGATCGGTGGGTGTCAGTCCCCCACCAATCTGATACTGATGACCTATCCTGAATGGTAAAAGCCCGGACAACCCCTTTAAGGACACACACTATTGACAAGGGGAATGACAACGCCCAGTGGTCAATTTATTCATACATTTCCAGGAGGAATAACATAGGAACAAAATAAGGCATAGTTTTTTTTCCATAGGACAACCCTTTTCATTTTCGGATGGTCATCTGTTTTCTTAACGTATATATTTTTTTGCTTTGGGATAGGTGCTGACGGCTCCAAAGGCGAAAAGGGGCAAAAAGGTAAGTCGTGGAGTAATTCCAATATTTTTGAGACATTTTTGATAAATTCCCCTCCCCCAATTCTTGTGTGAACGCTCCAGTGGAGCTTTGGCTGCCACTTTTCATTTTGTATATAAATTAGAAAAAGGATTCATCTGATTGGTCGCTACGGAGAGTTGCGCTGACTGCGGCAAATTTATGAAACAGTCTCAAAGAAAATCTGGCTTTGTTGTCCATAGCAACCAATCAGAGCACAGCTTTCACTTCTAATAGTGCTTCTGAAAATGAAAGATGCGCTGTAATTGGTTGCTATGGCCAGAAAAAGCCTAAAGCTTTTTAACCCCTGCAAGTACTGCACTGGGCGGGACTTTAAAGATGGCGCCCAGTTACGAGCTGTTTTAAACAACAGACACCTGGTACTAATGTAGGTGAGATTGACCACGGCATCTGAGAACGAAAAAACCCGGGAGCACGCGTTCCCGGGCCCTGCAACAGCTTCCCCTAGCGAGGATCGGGGGAACTGGATGGGGAGTGCAGTAACCTCGGTCCTCCTGAATGATACGAGGCTGCTGTACATTAGTTCCTATGGAGCCCCTACCTGTGGCAGGGCTTCATAGGAACACAGGGGGTCATTTATCAAACTGGTGTAAAGTAGAACTGGCTTAGTTCCCCATAGCAACCAATCAGATTCCACCTTTCATTTTTGACAGCTCCTTTGGAGAATTAAAGGAGGAATCTGATTGGTTGCTCTGGGGAACTAAGCCAGTTCTACTTTACACCAGTTTGATAAATGACCCCAATAGCGTCATTAGCATAGATGATTGCTTGCCCCTAGGGGAACTATTAAAAAGTGTAAAAATAAAATGTTTTTAAAAATATAGAAAAAATATATATATAAAAAATCAAATCACTCCCTTTCCCCAAAATCGAATCAAAAATACATAAACAATCTTAAAAATATTATGGGCATCGTCAAACTGATCAATTCGCTGTTATTTTCTTGCTTCACCTCCCTCAAAAATTGTAATAAAAAATGATCAAAAAGTCATACACATTCCTGGTATGAATGAAAAAATGAGCCCTAACACAGCTCCGTACACATAACTACAAAAAAGTTGAAGGGGTCATAATATGGTGACGAAAAAGAAAAAACTATTTTTTTTTTCAAATTATTATTTTTTCAGCATTAGGCTACTTTCACACCTGCGTTTAGGTGCGGATCCGTCTGGTATCTGCACAGACGGATCCGCACCTATAGCGCAAACGCTTAGATCCGTTCAGAACGGATCCGTTTGCATTACCATGGTAATTTTTCATGGTAATGCAAACGGATCCGTTTTGACTTTACATTGAAAGTCAATGGGGGACGGATCCGTTTGAAAATTGAGCCATATAGTGTCAAATTCAAACGGATCCGTCCCTATTGACTTGCATTGTAAGTCTGGACGGATCCGTTTGCCTGCGCACGGCCAGGCGGACACCCGAACGCTGCAAGCAGCATTCAGGTGTCCGCCTGCTGAGCGGAGCGGAGCCCAAACGCTGCCAGACTGATGCATTCCGTTCTGGGCCGCTTGTGAGAGCCTTCAAACGGAACTCACAAGCGGAGCCCCGAACGCAAGTGTGAAAGTAGCCTTAAAATACAAGAAAAACTATACAAATGTGGTATCGCTGTAATCGTACTGACCTGGAGAATGAAAGGAACACGTAATTTTTACCTCTTAGGGAACACTGTAAAAAAATAAACATAAAACTATTGCAGAATTGCGTTATTTTTTTTTCCAATTTTACCCCATTTGGAAAAAAAAAAATTGTCCAGCTTCCCACTACATTGTATGGAATATTAAATGGTGGCATTAGAAAATGCAACTTGTCCCGCAATAAAAAAAAACACTCATAGGGTTATGGGAACGGAAAAATTTATCGCCCCCGGAAAAGCAGGGAGTGAAAAATGAAAACGCAAAAATGGAAAATCACAAGGTCTTATAAGGGTTAAAAACTTACTGTACAAAACTTGTGTTTTCTTCACAACAGGTGACCCTGGATTATCTGAGTCCGTGTATGGTAAGTAGATGAACCGTGTAGTACCTCCATGACACTTTGCATTTACTAAAAAGTTCATCGTACAAAAATCACCCTTTTTTTTTTTGGCACAAAAAAATAGCAGTTTGAGATTTTTCTGCTTCTCGTGGCATTTTTAAATGGGTGTGGCTTCACGGAATGGGCGTGGCTTCGTGCAATGGGCGGGGCCTCTATAGCCTGACATATTCACCATGATTATGCTGGCGGAAATTATATCGGGAATATACACGACCCATAAATGGCATCAATTTCAGTTTCTGGTGCTTGGACAGTACAGTATTTATAAAGAGGCCTGTTCCTTTAAATAAATTTGGCACATCTTTCTCTTTTTATAAACATTGATGTATGTGCATCGGGCCCAGGAGGAGTCGGATCGTATGATGGGAGTGGTAGTGGCTCTGGCTGTTACAGTCAATCACGGCGGCTTTCCTCACACCGTTACTCCCTCGGGCCATGTAGTGAGAGGAGGACACACCCTGGGTCTGGGGCTCCTTGCTGATGGAAGCTAGGGTGGCCTTGATGTTAAGTGTCTGTATGGGTGCAAGGCAGGTTGGGTAGAGTGCAATGGCCGGCGTATTGCGTAGGAGTCAGAAAACCAGGTCAGATGTTGCAGAATAAACGTCTCTCATCACTGAAGGGCAAAATAGGAGTTGTAGTACATCCAAAGATAGCAAAAGACAGTTCCACAGTGCAATCCTTCTCAGATAACAATGTATGGATTTAGGCAAGGATGTTATGGCTCTTTCCTCTCTATTTGTCTCAAGGCTGTTCCTGCAGACTCCATGGCAGGCTATGGTTCTCTTTCAATGGTGGCTGTAGTGTCCACTGAGGGATAGAGGAGTTTTATAGATACGACTGGCCTCATTGTGTCAAAGTGTGAAGGGTGTCTTAACAGTGACCCTCACAGCAGTAAAGTCTAACTTGGCTATGCAGACTGTAGGTTCTCTAGTTCCCTCCTTCATCTTACTCCTTCTGCAGATCATGCAGAGATCTGTTAGCCTCTGAAGCTATTTGGACCTAAGAAGAGGAAGCGCCAGTCACAGCTTCTTCTACCTTCTAAACTCCAGTCTCAACTGACTAATTGACCTGGAGACAGATCCTGGATCCTCACCCAACCTCCTGCAAGTGCTGAGTCAGGATTGTTAACCCTGACTGTGCCATCCATACACAGTTATACTGGGTGCAATACATAGCATGACATAACATTAAATAACATAATGAAATAAACTATTTGCAGATATCCCCAAGCTCTGAGGTACTGCATATAAAACAGTTTTTAGCAAACATGTCATTAAGACTGGCATTAGGACATTTATCCCCCACTGGCATCAGATGTGCCACAATTATTGAAAGGCACATGACTCCTAAAGGGGTTATGCCATCATTGATGTAAAAAAAAAAAAATCTGACATCATATAGTACAGTATAGTATATAGTGCCCCTATTAGAGCCCCCCAGTAATATTAGTGCCCCCCAGTGATAGTAATGTCCTTATTAGTGCCCCCCAGTAATAGCAATGCCCTCATTAGTGCCCCCTAGTAATAGTAATGCCCCCATTAGTGCCCTCCAGAATTAATAATGCTCCCTTTAGTGCCCCCAGTAATAGTAATGCCTTCATTAGTTCCTGCCATTAATAATGCCTCCATTAGTGCCCCCCAAAATTAATAGTGCCCCTTTTAGAGGCCTTCAGTAATAATGCTCCCATTAGTGCCCCCCCCAAATATTTATGCCCCAATTAGAGTCCAACAGAATTAATAATTCCCCCTTTAGAGCCCCCCAGTAATATTAATTCCCCCAGTAATAGCAATGCCCCATTGGTCCCCCTCCAGAATTAATAGTGCCACCATTAGTGCCCCCAGTAATGGCAATGTCCTCATTAGTGCCCTCCAGAATTTTATAATGCCCCCATTAGCTCCCCCCAGAATTAATAGTGCCCCCAGTAATAGTAATAGTTATTGTGAAAATACTGGCAATTAAAAATTGCCGCCGGCAGAGGCACTAAATTATCGGCTTGGCCGGTGCTTTACCGGCTAGGTGGCAACCCTAATGGCATGGCTTCCAGCAGTGCCACTGAGCTGGTGGATATAAACTCATCATCCGTGCACTTAATTTTCTTTATCTGTCTATTCTTCTCAGCTGCAAAAAACTGCAAGGAATTACTGGAGCGGGGTGAAGTGCTAAGTGACTGGCACACAATATACCCAGAGAGCCTGAAGCCGCTAAAGGTTCTGTGTGATATGCACACTGACGGGGGCGGCTGGATTGTAAGTATATTTCATAATTAAAGGGGATGTCTAAGATTAGAAAAGCATGGCTGCTTTATTCCAAAAACAGCACCACCTCTGTCCATGGGTTGTGTCTGGTAGTCCACCTCAGCTCCTTTCAAGCGAATGGAGCTGCAATACCACACACAACCTGTGCACCGGTGTGGTGCTGTTCTTGGAAAGAAATAACCATGCTCTTCTAATCCTGGACATTCCCTTTAAAAAGTCAGTATACTTTCTGTACAGTAATTATATTTTATTTACTAGAGAATGGTGTAACTAGAAAATAGTAACTTCATTTAAAAAATCTATCTGCATCCTCCTGAAACAAGCTGTAAATTCATGACCACTAGGGGTCTCACTTCCACCTAATTCTGTTGTCAGGCAAGATCTGTCCCTGGAAACAGGGGCGTGTCAGAGCTAGCCGAGCTGCTGAGCCTGATAGAAGCACTGCCTCTACACAGATTTTATAGGAGCCTCCTGTGTGTCTGTAATGTGATTTCCTCCTTCTTATCTCTTCTGTGAGCTCCAGAGCATAATGGGAAGTAAGAGAAAGGATGTCACAGCAGTACAGTGCTGGCAGACCTCACAGAAGAGAAATGCCCCCTGCTTCTGAGTGAAATGCATCTAGCTGTGCAGCTGAAGAGGGGAATAATATGGCTGAAAAAGACTTTAGGGGAGCTCAAAAAATACCTGTTCCTTCACAGTTATAACTCTACAATGATGCACAGTCATTATGGCAATTTCTTTTTTTTTTTTTTAATCTCAGGCACGCTCTAAGTAAAATCTCTCTGTGGTCTTCAGGTTTTCCAGAGGCGCTGGGATGGCTCTGTTGACTTTTTCCGGGACTGGAACTCATACAAGAATGGATTTGGCAGTCGTCTGAATGAGTTTTGGCTTGGAAATGACAACCTTTATATGCTGACATCGTCAGGTAATAACAGATAGTTATCATCTCAGGCTACCATTAGATTCCCATGAACTAACTGGGTCCAAAATTAAAGGGGTTCTCTAGCTTGTTTTTGTTTTTTAGAAAATCCCCAAATCTCTTCTCTTCGTGGACAAAAGATTGTTTCCTCAGTACAAAAGACTGAGATTTTTTTATTTAAAAGTCTGGAGATCCCCTTTAGAGGAGTTATCAGGAACCCCATTTCATATGGCCAGGCAGGGTGCAGGGGTTAAAAATAAAAGACACATGTCACCAGTACTCTGGTTCCAACTGAGCTCCTTTCTCCTACGCTTTGACCACAGCTGAACTGGAAGTGTGACGTTCCAATCAGTGGCCTCAGCAGTCATGTGCCAGGCCTACACGTCTCTGATTGACGGGCAGTGGTGACGTGTGTCAATAGCTCGTCACACTTCTAGTCCAGCGGGGACCAGAGAAGGAGGAGAACGGAGTTCAGCGCTGGAACCGGAGCACCAGTGACAGGTGAGTCTATTTTTGCATCCTGCTTAGCCATAAGAAAGGGGGTTCCCAGTCTCGGAGAACCCCTTTAATGTCATAATGTATCTTGAGAAGCGTCAGAGATTGTTTCCTGTGTTGAGAGAGACCAGGGTCTCATCTTCTTTCATTATTTTAAAAGAAATCTGTGATCTCGATGGCTTGAAGTTGCCTTGCGTTAATGGTCAGAATGCCCCATGCAAAGCATGGCGCCGGTACTTTCTTCTGGGCATGGGCAGTTTTTCCAGAACTCTACCCGATTTCCTGTGTAGGCCTGGCTCTTTAGTCGCACCCATTTTTGTGACGCTGCACGCCCCCTCACAGCATGTATGGGCACTAGGGAAGTGTACAGTTGGAACTCATGGAGGACAGCCCTCCAGTCGCTGCATGAGAAATTTGCCAACTCTTTCGAGGGTCTTTTTTTTTTTTTCCGGGAGCCAACAAGAAATTGTGATTAAAGGGCATCTGTCAGCAGTTTTGTGCCTATTGAAACTGACTGACCTGTTACATGTGCGCTTGGCAGCTGAAGGCATCTGTGTTGGTCCCATGTTCATATGTGCCCGCATTGCTGAAAAATGATGTTTTAATATATGCAAATGAGCCTCTAGGAGCAATTGGGGCGTTGCTGTTACACCTAGAGGCTCTGCTCTCTCTGCAACTGCTGTTCCCTCTCCATTTTGATTGACAGGGCCAGATAGTGTAAATGTCATCACAACTGCCCCTGGGTTCTTCTAAAGTCAAAGTGGAGAGGGCACGGCAGTTGCAGAGAGAGCAGAGCCCCTAGGTGTAATGGCAACGCCCCCGTTGCTCTTAGAGGCTCATTTGCATATATTACAACTTCATTTTTCTCAGCAATGCGGGCACATAGGAACATGGGACCAACACAGATGCCTTCAGCTGCCAAGAGAACATGTAACAGGTCAGCCAGTGTCATAGGTACAAAACTGCTGACAGATGCCATTTAAGCACTTTTAATTGCAGTACTACATGAGCATTACTGCTGACATGGAGTCTAGATTGCTACTTTATATATCTATACTCCCCTGCAAAAATTCCGCTGCACGCACATACATAATAGAGAGAACCTCCCGAGTGCAAGCTCATGGGTCCTCTCAATGTATTATACAGCAAAGGTTTGCGGCGGCACAACAGGGGAACAGGGGGAAGGGAGTATTGCTGCCATCAGTGATACTCATGTAAGGGTCCATTTACACGTCCGCAAAACACGGACACCTGCAATGTGCGATCCGCAATTTGCGGACCGCACATCACAGACACTATAATAGAAAATGCCTTTTCTGGTCCGCAATTGCGGACAAGAATAGGACATGTTCTATTTTTTTTCAGGAACGGAATTACGGATCCCGAAAAAACTGATGCGGATCCCAAAAATGCAGATGTGGATTCCGTTCCGTGATAGGGACAAAGCAGTAGCAGAAGGGACACACTCCCTGAGCTGTGATGGAGAGAGAGAGCTGCAGCAGAAAGGACAGATTCCCGAAAGTCGTGATAGGGACAAAGCAGTAGCAGGGGACACACTCCCTGAGCTGTGATAGGGAGAGAGCTGCAGCAGAAAGGACAGACTCCCGAAAGTCGTGATGGGGACAAAGCAGTAGCAGGGGACACACTCCCTGAGCTGTGATAGGGAGAGAGCTGCAGCAGAAAGGACACACTCCCCTGAGCTGTGATGGGGACAAAGCAGCAGCAGAAAGAACACAGACCCTGAGGTCTGATAGGAAGAGAGTTGCAGCCTAAAGGACATATTCCTTGAGCTATAATAGGGAACGACCTGCAGCAGAAAGGACACCCACCCTTAGAAAGGACATGCCCCTGCCAGTCTGAAGAGAATCTAGCAGAGCAATTGGAGCAAAAGGATCTCTGGATCCATATGAGGTACAGGGCTGGTTCTAGCTCATCAATCATGGCAAACCCTTTTTAAGCCATTTGCCTGCCAGACAACCCCTTTAAAGGGGTAGTCCCATCTCAGACAATGGGGGCATATCGCTAGATTATGCCCCCATTGTCTGATGGGCGCGGGCCCCACTTAAAACAAAGCCTAACACAAGGCTGGCAAAGTGGTGACTGGCAGTGCCGGGTCCGGCCACCACCAAGCCTTCCTATTGGTCCGCCGTAAATAGCAATAGAAAAGATGGCGCAACCCCTTTAACTCTAGGTCTGTGCAGAGGTTTTGGAGCCATGTATCAGATAAAGTGCTGCAGGTAGCGCCGATTTGCCCCCTTCCTTGTGAGTTAGGAAATGTATTAACGCCAGCTCCACCATGGTTTTACGTCATATTGGTCCATTCACCCGCAAACGTCCGGTATGTGTTTCCTAGTATTTAGCGCCCTGTAACCTCTACCGTTATCTTCTCACAGGCACATGGGAAATGCGGATTGATCTTCAAGATTTTGAAAACGCAAAGCATTACGCCAAGTATGCGTCTTTCCAGGTCCTGGGAGAAGATGAAAGTTATAAGTTGTTACTTGGGGACTTCAAAGAAGGCAACGCCGGTAAGAAGCTGTGGAGTAAGATCAGGTCGCGTTTTCACGAGACAAATGTCATTTGGGCCAACCTTTTTACCCAAGATAACTTTGGTGGCGGGGGCTGTATGAGATGAGCTCCTTAGCCTGTGCCCCCATGCTTTGTGCTCTGGTGGCCCAGTCAGTGTTGCCATAGGACAGAGCACGGCGGAGAGTTGTATCTTCGTCCTATATTTAAAGGGCATTTATCAGCAGGATCAACCCACCGGAACCAGATATAGACAGTTGGGGTTGACCCTGCTGAGTAAACAATGCCATATTTATCTCTTTCCGTCCAGAGTTATGTTTTTGTTAATATTCAGATTAACCTATTAATGCACCAAGGGGTGGCCCGAGCATTTCAGAGCACCAGATCTTTATGGCCCTGAACCTATGGCCACTTTCTCCTTCATTGACCGCGCCAGGCATCTTGTGCCCAAGCCATAGATTGTTATTTGGAGCAACTCCTTCTGTTTGCCCAGAAGCACCGATGAGTGCTGCGCATGCGCCAATACATTGAACTACGCCACGGGCATAAGATTAAAGGGTCATGCAGCCCTCCATGTACTTTAAATGTATGTGGTGCTGAGATACTATGTCATTAGTTGCAGCCCTTGCACACGAGTGTGTCTAGAGAGGGTGGGGGCACAGAAGGGGTAGGGTGGTGCACAAAAGGGGTCAGGAACTGTTAAGAGGGCAAGGCAATGGAAAAATATGCCATGACCCCCTGTCTCTTACAGACTACGATCAAGAAGTTGACTGATGCCATCAATATGTTATTGTCATTGCCCCTACACTGCAATAACTGGTGCACTGCCATCTAGATTTTTACCGCAACTCAGATCCATGATCACCACTTTCTTCTGAACCCCCAAATTTACACATTGATAGTCTATATATACACGAGGTGGATGGAAATTTGGATGTGTCATGATGAAAACACTAAGCCACCTGGTCGTAAGACAGGTAAGACATTGTTATCAGAGGGGCCCAGACATGGTGTAACGGGCAGTGGGATCTGGAGTTTGCTGCAGGGAACCAACCAGACTGCTACCACCTGGAGTAGTCCATGGCTGGCAAATTCAGTCTCTTAGGCCCCAGTGAAATTTTATATAGCACTCAGAAGAATTAAATCATATTAAATTACAATATACATGTAATATAACTATAAATATAATAGAAATCATAATATAAATTAGAATCTGAATGATTCACTACACTGATTTTTTTTATTTTTTTTCAGGTAATGCAATGGACGCTCACGTAGACCAGCCATTTGCCACAAAGGATAAAGATTTAACAGCGGAAAAATGTGCCACCCTATACAAAGGCGGCTGGTGGTACTACAAGTGCCATCACTCAAACCTAAATGGACTTTATCTGGGCGGACAGCACGCCTCGTATGCCAATGGAATCAACTGGGTCTATGGAAAGGGTTTCAATTACTCCTATAAATTCTCAGAAATGAAGATCAGACCCGTCCAGTAAGATCACACCAATATAAAGTGGAAAAAAAATAAGACAAGAACTGAAAGGAGGACCTCCAGCTGAAAACACGTTAGATTGCAATATGTTGACATATAGGACCAGATTTACTAATGTCTCTGCTAAAATTCTGTCTATAAAGTGGCACAATCTGGCGCATTTCCACACTTTTTCTGACACGTTCAACAAGTAGGTGGAGCTTAGCAGAAAGGGTGGGGCTTAAAAGGGAGGGGCCTAATATTCACTATTTTGCCCCCAAATTGCGCCACAATTCCTGCATAAAAATTTGTCTCACTATAAACAACCAATAGTTGGTACAGAGTCAGAGAAGAGTGTCTACCCCTGCTCCACATGTATCATCTAGCCTGAGCCAATGTGCCGCCTTAGCCGCCTGTCTAAGCTTACGCCATCTTTTAAATGAGTAAATCTGGTCCACGGTGTCTATGTACACCTTTGGGGGCAATTTTTTTTATTTGTTCATTATACTCACTATGAGCTAAAAATATTTTTTTCAATTGGTCTTTATTAAAAATATGGAATCCTTTTTTCTGTACAGGGCTGAGATGCTCTAATAAAGGGATCTGGATTTTCTGTCTTTTCCGTCAGTTAGGGAGCTGACAGGCTCCTTATCTCTGATCTCTGACATTATGAACACTCATTATAGCTCAGTTCTTACCATTCTGATAAGAATGTGGCTTAAATAAGTGTTTATGATCTCTTAGTAAATTAGAGATAAGGGTTATTAGAGGACCGGCACAAAGTGAAAGTAGGATTCACACAACTAGAAAAACAGTTCACCCTTTGTGACAGAACGGCTCAATATTTTTAATAAAGACCAATGGAATTTTTTTTTTTTTTAGCTCCAAATGAGTAAAATGTGATCATAAAAAAATAAATTGTCCCCAAAGCTGTGCATAGCCTTTAATGAGTAATAATACCGCCATCATTATGCCAAGTTGTAATAAAAGATGGGGAAATATGCATCAGAAATATGTGTTTTTTTTGTATTTTTTTTGTATTTTTTTTTATTGGTTTTATACTAGCCAGTGTATCCCTATGGACTGCAGTTGTAGCTCGATAGTTAGAAATAATCACTCGCACTACAAAAACTGGGCTGTGATTGTGCAGTAAAACTAGTCACATATAGTGCACTGCTAATGATGGAAACAAGATGGCGAAAGAGCTCCTAATTCGAAGAGGAGCTGTCACCTTCCCTGACATGTCCATTTCAGTAATTACTTGCATTCTCCCCTGTAATAACAATTCTGGAGCATCTATTCCCATTCTTCTATTATTCCTACTAGAGTAGTTTGCAATGAAGGTCGAGAGGGGTGTTACCAGTTATGGGTGTGCCCCTGCACAATCTGACAATATCCATTCAGTGCCGCCAGTGTCAGATTGTTCAGAGACACATCCCCAACTAGTAACACCCCGTTGGACCTTTGTTGCAGACTGCTAACTATTCATTCATAACTTCTAGTAGGAATAATAGAGGAATAGTGCAGCATAGAGTCATAAGAATAGATGCTCCAGAATTATGACATAGGGAATCCAAGTAGTTACTAAAACAGACATGGGGACTGATCCTCTTTAAGTTAGCCCATTGTGTTTGGTACGTGTATCACAGGCACAGCCCACTGTGTTTGTTAATCGTAGAGCCCATTGTGTTTGTTAATTGTATCACAGGCAGAGGGGGGTTGTGTAAAATTGCTGAGTGTTTCCATACTGTAAATGCATGTGATTGGCTAATGTAAAAACTGTCTCAGTCTTTCACAAGGTCCCCAGGAGAGCGTCCCTTGCTGGAAGACCTGCATAAAATGCTGACATGTAGCCCCATTAAACAGTTCCTGTTTTACCCTCAACATAGAGCCTTGTCTCATGTGTGTGGTGAAAAGGATCCATCTACATTGGGGAATGCTATACGCTGTATACTCCCCTGGCTATGTGTATGAACTCACCTACAGATGTAGCAGGGTTAGCACTCAAACTCATCGCGTTATCTTGAACTCTTTTATGAGCTTGTTCCTGCATCGCTCTCTGAAGGAAGAGGTTCACCAACTGGAACCTGGAAGCCTTGTCGTAGGTCCAGGGTGGGTAGAAGACGGCGAGATCCCAACCAAGCTGCGGCGGTTCGTGGGGTCAGCAGTGCTTACTGTGTCAAGTGGAGTGCTTGGAGCCCTCGGGAAGCACTAGGAGCATCCATCAATGGAGGTACCCAGTCGGGGTGCCAGGAGATCCGTTATACTACTCCTAGAAGTGCCCTTTCACAGTACTTATGCCCAGGTATGTGCCCTCTTCACAGTTTATATGCCCACATATATACCCCCTTCACAGTAGTTATACCAAGATATGTGCCTTCTTTACTGTAGTTATGCCCAGCGTGCCCCTTCATGGTTGCTATGCCTAGATATATGCTCCTATCATATCAGTAATGCCCAGATGTGTGTCCCCTTCACAGTAGTTATGCCCAAAATGTATAGTCCTGTATATTACACTGCACCCCATGTATAGTCCTGTATATTACACTGCACCCCATGTATAGTCCTGTATATTACACTGCACCCCATGTATAGTCCTGTATATTACACTGCACCCCATGTATAGTCCTGTATATTACACTGCCCCCATGTATAGTCCTGTATATTACACTGCCCCCCATGTATAGTCCTGTATATTACACTGCCCCCCATGTATAGTCCTGTATATTACACTGCATCCCATGTATATTACACTGCACCCCATGTATAGTCCTGTATATTACACTCCACCCCATGTATAGTCCTGGACTCCTGTATATTACACTGCATCCCATGTATATTACACTGCACCCCATGTATAGTCCTGTATATTACACTCCACCCCATGTATAGTCCTGTATATTATACTGCACCCCATGTATAGTCCTGTATATTACACTGCACCCCATGTATAGTCCTGTATATTACACTGCACCCCATGTATAGTCCTGTATATTACACTGCACCCCATGTATAGTCCTGTATATTACACTGCACCCCATGTATAGTCCTGTATATTACACTGCCCCCATGTATAGTTCTGTATATTACACTGCACCCCATGTATAGTCCTGTATATTACACTGCATCCCATGTATATTACACTGCACCCCATGTATAGTCCTGTATATTACACTCCACCCCATGTATAGTCCTGTATATTACACTGCATCCCATGTATATTACACTGCACCCCATGTATAGTCCTGTATATTACACTCCACCCCATGTATATTACACTGCATCCCATGTATATTGCACTGCACCCCATGTATAGTCCTGTATATTACACTCCACCCCATGTATAGTCCTGTATATTATACTGCACCCCATGTATAGTCCTGTATATTACACTGCACCCCATGTATAGTCCTGTATATTACACTGCACCCCATGTATAGTCCTGTATATTACACTGCACCTTATGTATAGTCCTGTATATTACACTGCACCCCATGTATAGTCCTGTATATTACACTGCATCCCATGTATATTACACTGCACCCCATGTATAGTCCTGTATATTACACTCCACCCCATGTATAGTCCTGTATATTACACTGCATCCCATGTATATTACACTGCACCCCATGTATAGTCCTGTATATTACACTCCACCCCATGTATATTACACTGCATCCCATGTATATTGCACTGCACCCCATGTATAGTCCTGTATATTACACTCCACCCCATGTATAGTCCTGTATATTATACTGCACCCCATGTATAGTCCTGTATATTACACTGCACCCCATGTATAGTCCTGTATATTATACTGCACCCCATGTATAGTTATGTATATTACACTGCATCCCATGTATATTACACTGCACCCCATGTATAGTCCTGTATATTACACTCCACCCCATGTATAGTCCTGTATATTACACTGCACCCCATGTATAGTCCTGTATATTATACTGCACCCCATGTATAGTCCTGTATATTACACTGCCCCATGTATAGTCCTGTATATTATACTGCACCCCATGTATAGTCCTGTATATTACACTGCATCCCATGTATATTACACTGCACCCCATGTATAGTCCTGTATATTACACTGCACCTCATGTATAGTCCTGTATATTACACTGCCCAATGTATAGTCCTGTATATTATACTGCACCCCATGTATAATCCTGTATATTACACTGCACCCCATGTATAGTCCTGTATATTATACTGCACCCCATGTATAGTCCTGTATATTACACTGCCCAATGTATAGTCCTGTATATTATACTGTACCCCATGTATAGTCCTGTATATTATACTGCACCCCATGTATAGTCCTGTATATTACACTACACCACATGTATAGTCCTGTATATTACACTGCTCCCCATGTATCGTCCTGTATATTACACTGCACCTCATGTATAGTCCTGTATATTATACTGCACCCTATGTATAGTCCTGTATATTACACTGCACCCCATGTATAGTCCTGTATATTGTACTGCCCCATGTATAGTCCTGTATATTACACTGCACCCCATGTATAGTCCTGTATATTACACTGCACCCCATGTATAGTCCTGTATATTACACTGCACCCCATGTACAGTCCTGTATATTATACTGCACCCCATGTACAGTCCTGTATATTGCACTGCACCCCATGTATAGTCCTGTATATTACACTGCCCCCCATGTATAGTCCTGTATATTATACTGCCCCCCATGTATATTATACTGCCCCCCATGTATAGTCCTGTATATTACACTGCACCTCATGTATAGTCCTGTATATTACGCAATAATCCACTGTATATCTTTAAAATGTTTTATTGTAAAAATATTACATTATAGTTAAATATCTGTAATCATCTCATACACAATGTATGTCACACCCATCATCTTGTATGTAATCTATCACTCCCATCATCTTACAAATCGGGTCAGATTAACAGTAAAACAGTTTCTAGCAACCAATCACAGCGCTGCTTTCATTTGTCCAAAGCAATTTTATTCATGAAAACTGAGCGGTCGAGAGATTTAGATGAAGATGGGACAGATGTGGTGAAATGGTCAAAAAACTGTCTTTGTTGCCCATAGCGACCAATCACAGCGCAGCTTTTATTTTCCAAGAGCCAAATACGAAATTAAAGCTGCGATGTGATTGGCTTCTATAGGAACCAAAGTCCCCTGGGGTCATATATCCCACCCCTCATCCCAAAATCTATGTGAAAAGAATGAAAAAACATGAAGAAAATTTCAGGCAAGAACATGTATGTACATGATGTGATATAAAACGTGAGTCCAGTACATCCAATATGGCCGCTCTCATGCTAAGGCACTTATTGTGATGTCATCAATAGATGCTTGTCCCCCTGGCCCCCCCTTCTCTGGCATGACCATTTTACTTGTGATGTCATAATGGGCATGACTCATTTACTTATGACATAATAATCAGGGGGTGTGGTCTAAGCCCATAAATTGGGGTCACGCCCTGACAGCAGTGTCAGTATCTCTAGCTGTCTCTCACCATGGGGAAGTCCGCGAAGAAGAGGAGGTTGGCGCGAAAGACTATTCCTAAGGTGAACGCTGTAGAGAAGATGGATGTCGGCCCTCGACAATATCCCGAAGATGTTGAGATGAACTCGGATCACGGTGATGAGGAAATGGATGTTGGCCCTCGCCAATATCCGGACGACGTGGAGATGGAGGACCTTCCGGGGAACACCAGTAACATCAGGGCCTTAAGTACCCGGAAGAGAAAGCGGCCATCCTGTAACATCTGCCGCCGGCTATAACATCTGCCGATAGGCCATTACTATAACATCTGCCCCTTGGCCACCATATAACATCTGCTGCTTGGCCCCACTTACCATCTGCCGCCTGGGGCCATTTACCATCTGCGGCTTGGGGCCATTTACCATCTGCAGCTTGGGGCCCACTTACCATCTACATCTTTGGGCCCACTTACCATCTACCCCTTGGGGCCCACTTACCATCTACCCCTTGGGGCCCACTTACCATCTACATCTTTGGGCCCACTTACCATCTACCCCTTGGGGCCCACTTACCATCTACCCCTTGGGGCCCACTTACCATCTATAGATGGTTTTACCATCCAAACCATCAGAAATTCCAATGAAGATGAGCAGAGCACCACCAGGTCCGGTAAGTTTGGCCGCTTCCCTCCGTCTTCTCCTTGTGTTTTTGTAAACCGTTTTTTTATTTGGGTATTTTCTCTTCTAGGATCCGACTACAAAATAACATCAGGAACCTCTGGTGACAATATCCTGTCCCTGAAAATCTGCCAGAGGTGCGACCCCCGACCTCCTCTCTACAAGTTAGCGGACCTGAATCCAGCCAATCCTGAAGACGGAACCAGAGCTGCAAAAGAATAATTTAAAACCTAAAACCTTTTACAAATAAAAATAGTGTTTTTTTAAAAGAAAAAATTGTGTTTTATTTCTCTTAATGATCAAATTGCACAAATCGTACTCAGCCGCTATTTTCTATGGGTATCCGAAGGGTATAGTAAGTAAGCTCCGAGCTGGATCCTGAAGGGGCGCGTTACCAATATTTAAAAGCGTTATATTTAAAGTCACACATTTTTGCACACAATCTGCATTGCATTCCAATCCATTACATTCAAGATGGCCGCTCTGATGCTAAGACTCCCTTTGTGATGTCATCATTAGAATCCTGCCATGGTAACACATTTTGTGATGTCACCATTAGAATCCTGGCACGATAACGCGTCTTGTTTCCTTAGAAACACTATCTGTGATGTCATCGGCTACAGAGTCATAATCAGTGGCATGACTGCGTGGCATAGATAGGGGGTCAGCACCCGTCACCTGAGTGGCCCCCAATCCAGATAATGCCGCACCATGACTACTAGTAATACAGCTAAATAGTGACTGAATATTACCACCGCACTGTTACTAACAGACCACTGTAGGAAGATCACTATTACCCCCATACATTAATAACATAGTAATATAGTGTGTACGGCTAGGGCTACACTGCGACTTTTTGTAGCGCAACTGATTGATTTTAACTATTGAATGACAGCTGCAGTCCACAAGATTGTATTCAACCGAATGCATTCATTTGGATTGCAGCTGTAGTTCAATAGTTAAAATCAATTAGTTGCGCAACAAAAAGTTGCAGTGTAGCCCCAGCCTAAGGCCTCATGCACGCGGCCGTTCCATGCATTGGGGACCACAATTTGAGGTCCCCAAGACATGGGCACTATCCGTGCGACTCCCGAGATGGATTCAGACCCATTCAACTTAATTGGGTCCGTGATCCATCCACACAATAAAAAAATAGAACAAGTTCTATTTTTATGCGGCGCAGAGGCACGGACAGAAAACCCATAATGCTTCCAGGGGGTTCCGTGCCTCCATTCCTCACCACACCTTCCGGATTGCCGACCCATTCAAGTAGAGTTGAGCGAACACCTGGATGTTCGGGTTCGAGAAGTTCGGCCGAACATCCCGGAAATGTTCGGGTTCGGGATCCGAACCCGATCCGAACTTCGTCCCGAACCCGAACCCCATTGAAGTCAATGGGGACCCGAACTTTTCGGCACTAAAAAGGCTGTAAAACAGCCCAGGAAAGGAGGGCTGCAAAAGGCAGCAACATGTAGGTAAATCCCCTGCAAACAAATGTGGATAGGGAAATGAATTAAAATAAAAATTTAATAAATAAAAATTAACCAAAATCAATTGGAGAGAGGTCCCATAGCAGAGAATCTGGCTTCACGTCACCCACCACTGTAAGAGTCCATTTTCGTAAATTTAGGCCCAGCACCCAGGCAGAGGAGAGAGGTCCCGTAACAGAGAATCTGGCTTCATGTCAGCAGAGAATCAGTCTGCATGTCATAGCAGAGAATGAGGCTTCACGTCAGCCACCACTGCAACAGTCCATTGGCATATATTTAGGCCCAGCACCCAGGCAGAGGAGAGAGGTCCCGTAACAGAGAATCTGGCTTCATGTCAGCAGAGAATCAGTCTGCATGTCATAGCAGAGAATGAGGCTTCACGTCAGCCACCACTGCAACAGTCCATTGGCATATATTTAGGCCCAGCACACACAAAGGCAGAGGAGAGAGGTCCCGTAACAGAGAATCTGGCTTCATGTCAGCAGAGAATTAGTCTGCATGTCATAGCAGAGAATGAGGCTTCACGTCAGCCACCACTGCAACAGTCCATTGGCATATATTTAGGCCCAGCACCCAGGCAGAGGAGGGAGGTCCCGTAACAGAGAATCTGTCTTCATGTCAGCAGAGAATCAGTCTGCATGTCATAGCAGAGAATGAGGCTTCACGTCAGCCACCACTGCAACAGTCCATTGGCATATATTTAGGCCCAGCACACACACAGGCAGAGGAGAGAGGTCCCGTAACAGAGAATCTGTCTTCATGTCAGCAGAGAATCAGTCTGCATGTCATAGCAGAGAATGAGGCTTCACGTCAGCCACCACTGCAACAGTGCATTGGCATATATTTAGGCCCAGCACACACACAGGCAGAGGAGAGAGGTCCCGTAACAGAGAATCTGGCTTCATGTCAGCAGAGAATCAGTCTGCATGTCATAGCAGAGAATGAGGCTTCACGTCAGCCACCACTGCAACAGTCCATTGGCATATATTTAGGCCCAGCACACACACAGGCAGAGGAGAGAGGTCCCGTAACAGAGAATCTGTCTTCATGTCAGCAGAGAATTAGTCTGCATGTCATAGCAGAGAATGAGGCTTCACGTCAGCCACCACTGCAACAGTCCATTGGCATATATTTAGGCCCAGCACACACACAGGCAGCGGAGAGAGGTCCCGTAACAGACAATCTGGCTTCATGTCAGCAGAGAATCAGTCTGCATGTCATAGCAGAGAATCAGGCTTCACGTCAGCCACCACTGCAACAGTCCATTGGCATATATTTAGGCCCAGCACCCAGGCAGAGGAGAGAGGTCCCGTAACAGACAATCTGGCTTCATGTCAGCAGAGAATCAGTCTGCATGTCATAGCAGAGAATGAGGCTTCACGTCAGCCACCACTGCAACAGTCCATTGGCATATATTTAGGCCCAGCACCCAGGCAGAGGAGAGAGGTCCCGTAACAGAGAATCTGGCTTCATGTCAGCAGAGAATCAGTCTGCATGTCATAGCAGAGAATCAGGCTTCACGTCAGCCACCACTGCAACAGTCCATTGGCATATATTTAGGCCCAGCACACACACAGGCAGAGGAGAGAGGTCCCGTAACAGAGAATCTGGCTTCATGTCAGCAGAGAATCAGTCTGCATGTCATAGCAGAGAATGAGGCTTCACGTCAGCCACCACTGCAACAGTCCATTGGCATATATTTAGGCCCAGCACCCAGGCAGAGGAGGGAGGTCTCGTAACAGAGAATCTGTCTTCATGTCAGCAGAGAATCAGTCTGCATGTCATAGCAGAGAATGAGGCTTCACGTCAGCCACCACTGCAACAGTCCATTGGCATATATTTAGGCCCAGCACACACACAGGCAGAGGAGAGAGGTCCCGTAACAGAGAATCTGTCTTCATGTCAGCAGAGAATTAGTCTGCATGTCATAGCAGAGAATGAGGCTTCACATCAGCCACCACTGCAACAGTCCATTGGCATATATTTAGGCCCAGCACCCAGGCAGAGGAGGGAGGTCCCGTAACAGAGAATCTGTCTTCATGTCAGCAGAGAATCAGTCTGCATGTCATAGCAGAGAATGAGGCTTCACGTCAGCCACCACTGCAACAGTCCATTGGCATATATTTAGGCCCAGCACACACACAGGCAGAGGAGAGAGGTCCCGTAACAGAGAATCTGTCTTCATGTCAGCAGAGAATCAGTCTGCATGTCATAGCAGAGAATGAGGCTTCACGTCAGCCACCACTGCAACAGTCCATTGGCATATATTTAGGCCTAGCACACAGGCAGAGGAGAGAGGTCCCGTAACAGACAATCTGGCTTCATGTCAGCAGAGAATCAGTCTGCATGTCATAGCAGAGAATCAGGCTTCACGTCACCCAACATTGGAACAGTCCATTGGCATATATTTAGGCCCCGGCACCCAGACACAGGAGAGGTTCATTCAACTTTGGGTAGCCTCGCAATATAATGGTAAAATGAAAATAAAAATAGGATTGAATGAGGAAGTGCCCTGGAGTCCAATAATATATGGTTAAGGGGAGGTAGTTAATGTCTAATCTGGACAAGGGACGGACAGATCCTGTGGGATCCATGCCTGGTTCATTTTTATGAACGTCAGCTTGTCCACATTGGCTGTAGACAGGCGGCTGCGTTTGTCTGTAATGACACCCCCTGCCGTGCTGAATACACGTTCAGACAAAACGCTGGCCGCCGGGCAGGCCAGCACCTCCAAGGCATAAAAGGCTAGCTCTGGCCACGTGGACAATTTAGAGACCCAGAAGTTGAATGGGGCCGAACCATCAGTCAGTACGTGGAGGGGTGTGCACACGTACTGTTCCACCATGTTAGTGAAATGTTGCCTCCTGCTAACACGTTGCGTATCAGGTGGTGGTGCAGTTAGCTGTGGCGTGTTGACAAAAGTTTTCCACATCTCTGCCATGCTAACCCTGCCCTCAAAGGAGCTGGCATTGACACAGCTGCCTTGGCGACCTCTTGCTCCTCCTCTGCCTTGGCCTTGGGCTTCCACTTGTTCCCCTGTGACATTTGGGAATGCTCTCAGTAGCGCGTCTACCAACGTGCGCTTGTACTCGCGCATCTTCCTATCACGCTCCAGTGCAGGAAGTAAGGTGGGCACATTGTCTTTGTAGCGTGGATCCAGCAGGGTGGCAACCCAGTAGTCCGCACAGGTTAAAATGTGGGCAACTCTGCTGTCGTTGCGCAGGCACTGCAGCATGTAGTCGCTCATGTGTGCCAGGCTGCCCAGGGGTAAGGACAAGCTGTCCTCTGTGGGAGGCGTATCGTCATCGTCCTGCCTTTCCCCCCAGCCACGCACCAGTGATGGACCCGAGCTGCGTTGGGTGCCACCCCGCTGTGACCATGCTTCATCCTCATCCTCCTCCACCTCCTCCTCCTCCTCGTCCTCCTCGTCCTCCAGTAGTGGGCCCTGTCTGGCCACATTTGTACCTGGCCTCTGCTGTTGCCAAAAACCTCCCTCTGAGTCACTTCGAAGAGACTGGCCTGAAAGTGCTAAAAATGACCCCTCTTCCTCCTCCTCCTCCTCCTCCTGGGCCACCTCCTCTTCCATCATCGCCCTAAGTGTTTTCTCAAGGAGACATAGAAGTGGTATTGTAACGCTGATAACGGCGTCATCGCCACTGGCCATGTTGGTGGAGTACTCGAAACAGCGCAACAGGGCACACAGGTCTCGCATGGAGGCCCAGTCATTGGTGGTGAAGTGGTGCTGTTCTGTAGTGCGACTGAACCGTGCGTGCTGCAGCTGAAACTCCACTATGGCCTGCTGCTGCTCGCACAGTCTGTCCAGCATGTGCAAGGTGGAGTTCCACCTGGTGGGCACGTCGCATATGAGGCGGTGAGCGGGAAGGCCGAAGTTACGCTGTAGCGCAGACAGGCGAGCAGCAGCAGGATGTGAACGCCGGAAGCGCGAACAGACGGCCCGCACTTTATGCAGCAGCTCTGACATGTCGGGGTAGTTGTGAATGAACTTCTGCACCACCAAATTCAGCACATGCGCCAAGCAAGGGATGTGCGTCAAATTGGCTAGTCCCAGAGCTGCAACGAGATTTCGCCCATTATCGCACACCACCAGGCCGGGCTTGAGGCTCACCGGCAGCAACCACTCGTCGGTCTGTTGTTCTATACCCCGCCACAACTCCTGTGCGGTGTGGGGCCTGTCCCCCAAACATATGAGTTTCAGAATGGCCTGCTGACGTTTACCCCGGGCTGTGCTGAAGTTGGTGGTGAAGGTGTGTGGCTGACTGGATGAGCAGGTGGAAGAAGAGGAGGAGGAAGTCGAGAAGGAGGAGGTGGCAACAGGAGGCAAAGAATGTTGCCCTGCGATCCTTGGCGGCGGAAGGACGTGCGCCAAACAGCTCTCCGCCTGGGGCCCAGCTGCCACTACATTTACCCAGTGTGCAGTTAGGGAGATATAGCGTCCCTGGCCGTGCTTACTGGTCCACGTATCTGTGGTTAGGTGGATCTTGCCACAGATGGCGTTGCGCAGTGCACACTTGATTTTATCGGATACTTGGTTGTGCAGGGAAGGCACGGCTCTCTTGGAGAAGTAGTGGCGGCTGGGAACAACATACTGTGGGACAGCAAGCGACATGAGCTGTTTGAAGCTGTCTGTGTCCACCAGCCTAAATGACAGCATTTCATAGGCCAGTAGTTTAGAAATGCTGGCATTCAGGGCCAGGGATCGAGGGTGGCTAGGTGGGAATTTACGCTTTCTCTCAAATGTTTGTGAGATGGAGAGCTGAACGCTGCCGTGTGACATGGTTGAGACGCTTGGTGACGGAGGTGGTGGTGGTGGTGTTGGTGGTACATCCCCTGTTTGCTGGGCGGCAGGTGCCAACGTTCCTCCAGAGGCGGAGGAAGAGGCCGAGGCGGCAGCAGCAGAAGAGGCCGAGGCGGCAGCAGCAGAAGAGGTAGCAGGGGGAGCCTGAGTGACTTCCTTGGTTTTAAGGTGTTTACTCCACTGCAGTTCATGCTTTGCATGCAGGTGCCTGGTCATGCAGGTTGTGCTCAGGTTCAGAACGTTAATGCCTCGCTTCAGGCTCTGATGGCACAGCGTGCAAACCACTCGGGTCTTGTCGTCAGCACATTGTTTGAAGAAGTGCCATGCCAGGGAACTCCTTGAAGCTGCCTTTGGGGTGCTCGGTCCCAGATGGCGGCGGGCAGTAGCAGGCGGAGTCTCTTGGCGGCGGGTGTTCTGCTTTTGCCCACTGCTCCCTCTTTTGCTACGCTGTTGGCTCGGTCTCACCACTGCCTCTTCCTCCGAACTGTGAAAGTCAGTGGCACGACCTTCATTCCATGTGGGGTCTAGGACCTCATCATCCCCTGCATCGTCTTCCACCCAGTCTTGATCCCTGACCTCCTGTTCAGTCTGCACACTGCAGAAAGACGCAGCAGTTGGCACCTGTGTTTCGTCATCATCAGAGACATGCTGAGGTGGTATTCCCATGTCCTCATCATCAGGAAACATAAGTGGTTGTGCGTCAGTGCATTCTATATCTTTCACCGCTGGGGAAGGGCTAGGTGGATGCCCTTGGGAAACCCTGCCAGCGGAGTCTTCAAACAGCATAAGAGACTGCTGCATAACTTGAGGCTGAGAGAGTTTCCCTGGTATGCATGGGGGTGATGTGACAGACTGATGGGGTTGGTTTTCAGGCGCCATCTGTGCGCTTTCTGCAGAAGACTGGGTGGGAGATAATGTGAACGTGCTGGATCCACTGTCGGCCACCCAATTGACTAATGCCTGTACCTGCTCAGGCCTTACCATCCTTAGAACGGCATTGGGCCCCACCATATATCGCTGTAAATTCTGGCGGCTACTGGGACCTGAGGTAGTTGGTACACTAGGACGTGTGCATGTGGCAGAACGGCCACGTCCTCTCCCAGCACCAGAGGGTCCACTAACACCACCACGACCATGTCCACGTCCGCGTCCCTTACTAGATGTTTTTCTCATTGTTATGGTTCACCACAACAACAAAAATATTATTTGGCCCAATGTATTGTATTCAAATTCAGCGGGATATAAATTTGAGGCCTAGTATTTAGGCGCTGGGTGACCGGTATGGATTTACTAACAGAATTAGACTTGGAAATGCACAGTAGCGTGTGTGTGAAGTTATTCTGAATGACCCTATGTGCACCTTCAATATTATATACCCTTTTAGGGATAGATTTCAAATAGCTCTGATACAGCAGAAACCACTAAATTTTTAAATTGCTAAATTGGGATGTGTATTTCAACCCAGAACAAAAAATGTGCTTTGACGGACACTAAATAACTTGCCCAGCAACAACAGTACAGCGGTAACGAGAGATTTAGCGGGATATAAATTTGAGGCTTAGTATTTAGGCGCTGGGTGACAGGTATGGATTTAGTGACAGAATTAGACTGGGATATGCACAGTAGCGTGTGTGTGTGAAGTTATTCTGAATGACCCTATGTGCACCTTGAATATTATATACCCTTTTAGGGATAGATTTCAAATAGCTCTGATATAGCAGAAACCACTAAATTATGAAATTGCTAAATTGGGAATTGTATTTCAACCCAGAACAAAAAATGTGCTTTGACGGACACTAAATAACTTTCCCAGCCACAACAGGACAGCGGTAACGAGAGATTTAGCAGGATATAAATTTGAGGCCTAGTATTTAGGCGCTGGGTGACAGGTATAGATTTACTGACAGAATTAGACTTGGAAATACACAGTAGCGGGTGTGTGTGAAGTTATTCTGAATGACCCAATGTGCACCTTGAATATTATATACCCTTTTAGGGATAGATTTCAAATAGCTCTGATATAGCAGAAACCACTAAATTATGAAATTGCTAAATTGGGAATTGTATTTCAACCCAGAACAAAAAATGTGCTTTGACGGACACTAAATAACTTTCCCAGCCACAACAGGACAGCGGTAACGAGAGATTTAGCGGGATATAAATTTGAGGCCTAGTATTTAGGCGCTGGGTGACAGGTATGGGTTTAGTGACAGAATTAGACTTGGAAATGCACAGTAGCGGGTGTGTGTGAAGTTATTCTGAATGACCCTATGTGCACCTTGAATATTATATACCCTTTTAGGGATAGATTTCAAATAGCTCTGATATAGCAGAAACCACTAAATTATGAAATTGCTAAATTGGGAATTGTACTTCAACCCAGAACAAAAAATGTGCTTTGACGGACACTAAATAACTTTCCCAGCCACAACAGGACAGCGGTAACGAGAGATTTAGCGGGATATAAATTTGAGGCCTAGTATTTAGGCGCTGGGTGACCGGTATGGATTTAGTGACAGAATTAGACTGGGATATGGCCAAAAAATAACCACACTATTGCTGGTTAAATGCACTTGGTGACAGGCGCAGCTTGCCCCTGATGTAGTATATGGCCAAAAAATAAACAGACTATTGCTGGTTAAATGCACTTGGTGTGACAGCTTCACCCTGATGTAGGCTTTAGCCAAAAAACAACCACACCATTGAGGGTTAAATGCACTTGGTGACAGGCGCAGCTTGCCCCTGATTTAGTATATGGCCAAAAAATGAACAGACTATTGCTGGTTAAATGCACTTGGTGTGACAGATTCACCCTGATGTAGGCTTTAGCCAAAAAACAACCACACCATTGAGGGTTAAATGCACTTGGTGACGGGCGCAGCTTGCCCCTGATTTAGTATATGGCCAAAAAATGAACAGACTATTGCTGGTTAAATGCACTTGGTGTGACAGCTTCACCCTGATGTAGGCTTTAGCCAAAAAACAACCACACCATTGAGGGTTAAATGCACTTGGTCGCAGCTTAGATGCACTTGGTCGCAGCACCGCACAAGACACAAAATGGCCGCCGATCACCCCAGAAAAAAGTGACTGACAGACGGTCTGGGCAGCCTAAAAACAGTGAGTGAGCATTTGAATTTCAGCAGCTCAATGATGCACAGCTGCAGATCGATCGATTAATCAAGTGAAGTCCTTTGGAGGAGTTAATCTGCCTAATCTCGCCCTACTGTCGCATCCGCAACCTCTCCCTACGCTAATCAGAGCAGAGTGACGGGCGGCGCTATGTGACTCCAGCTTAAATAGAGGCTGGGTCACATGGTGCTCTGGCCAATCACAGCCATGCCAATAGTAGGCATGGCTGTGACGGCCTCTTGGGGCAAGTAGTATGACGCTTGTTGATTGGCTGCTTTGCAGCCTTTCAAAAAGCGCCAAGAAAGCGACGAACACCGAACCCGAACCCGGACTTTTACGAAAATGTCCGGGTTCGGGTCCGTGTCACGGACACCCCAAAATTCGGTACGAACCCGAACTATACAGTTCGAGTTCGCTCATCCCTACATTCAAGTAAATGAGTCTGCATCCGTGATGCGGTGAGCACATGGCCGGTGCCCGCATATTGCGGACCTGCTGTTTGTGGGCCGCGATAAAGGGGTCACGCCTGGCAATGGCCATGTACTACATACGTCCATCTAGTTCAGCCTGTTATCCTGCAAGTTTATCCACAGAAAGACAATAAAACCTACAAGGTGAAAGACAATTTTCGGGGGGAAAATTCCTTCCAATCAGACATCAGAATAACTCCCTGGATCAACGACCCCTCTCTAGTAGCTATAGCCTGTAATATTATTACACTCCAGAAATACATCCAGGCCCCTCTTGAATTCCTTTATTGTACTCACCATCACCACCTCCTCAGGCAGAGGGTTCCATAGTCTCACTGCTCTTACCGTAAAGAATCCTCTTCTATGTTTGTGTACAAACCTTCTTTCCTCCAGACGCAGAGGATGTCCCCTCGTCACAGTCCTGGGGATAAACAGATGATGGCAGAGATCTCTGTACTGACCTCAGTCGTCTTTTTTAAACTGAATAGCGCTACTTTCACATTAGCATTTTTTCGAGATCCGTCATGGATCTGCATAAACACTTCCGTTACAATAATACAACCTCATGCTTCCGTCATGAACGGATCCGGTTTATTATGTCTTCTATAGCCATGACTAGGGTTGAGCGAACCCGTGGAAGTTCACGTTTGCCGGGTTCGGTCAAACTTCAGGTCAAATTTCGGGTTTGGGACCCGAACTTCATCCCAAACCCGGACCTTATTTAAGTCAATGGGGACCCGAACTTCAATTTATTATTTTCCCATGTTGAGCGCGGTGACATCACCGCAGGTCCTTCTATCTTCATTCAGCAGGACCTGCGGTGACGTCACCTGGTGAGCGCGGTGATGTCACCGCAGGTCCTTTTGCAGGTCCTGAAGAAAACAAGATACCGGCTGCGTGATCAAGTGGATGAGGTGAGTTTTTTTTTTTTTTTTTTAAACCCCTCAGTAGACATTTTATTTAGCATTCTGGTTTAATAATGCTATTAAGACACGAACACCGAACCCGAACTTCAGTGAAAAAGTCCGGGTTCGGGTCCGGATACCTGAACCCACAAAGTTCGGTACGAACCCGAACTTTGCAGTTCGGTTTCGCTTAACTCTAGCCATGCGGGATCCGTCTTGAACACCATTGAATGTCAATGGGGGATGGATCCGATTTCTATTGTGTCAGAGAAAACGGATCCGTCCCCATTGACTTGCATTGTGTGTTATGATCCATCTCGTTCCACACCACATGGCGGACAGAAAAACGCTGCAGGCAGTGTTTTGGTGTCTGCCTCTAGAATAGAATGGTGACTGAACGGAGGCAAACTAATGCATTCTGAGCGGATCTTTTTCCATGCATTAGGGCAAAACTGATCCGTTTTGGACCACTTCTGAGAGCCCATGATGGAACTCAAACGGAAAGCTGTCCACAAAAATTCCTCGGTCCTTTTCCATGTCAGTGTTACCCAGTGTTTTACCATTTAGTATGTACGGTGACTTGCATTATTCCTTTCTATGTGCACAATCTTACATTTGTCAGTGTTAAACCTCATCTGCCACTTCTCTGCCCAATAGTCCAAACTATCCAGATCCCTCTGTAGCAGTATACTGTCCTCTGTAGTATATATACAGTATACTGTCCTCTGTAGTATATATATGTACAGTATACTGTCCTCTGTAGTATAGATACAGTATACCGTCCTCTGTGATATATTTACAGTATATACAGTATACTGTCCTCTGTATTATGTATACAGTATACTGTCCTCTGTATTATGTATACAGTATACTGTCCTCTGTAGTATATATATATATATTTGTGTAAGGCGCTTACGGTAGTACAGTGAAGAACCTAGGAAATCAGGGAATAAGCGTAGTCGGTTGTGGTGTGCCGAAACCGAGGATGAGGTAGGCCTGAGAAAGAAGAGGGCCCACCCAAGGAAAGAGATGTGGAAGAAATGAGTTGTAAATGAGTGGAGTGGTGGGAGGGTCAAGTTTAGACCTCGGACGGTGCAGGAGCCAGGTAGAGGGGGGTGCCCTAAATAGGCTGGAGGCGGACCTCAGCCCCTCCCACAAATCCAGGCAAAAGCCTTCACACTTGTGTAAGGCGCTTACGGTAGTACAGTGAAGAACCTAGGAAATCAGGGAATAAGCGTAGTCGGTTGTGGTGTGCCGAAACCGAGGATGAGGTAGGCCTGAGAAAGAAGAGGGCAAAAATGAAATAAACAGTTTATTGTATCCAATATACATGAAAGCTCAACCCGACATGTTTTGGAAAGCGTCTCTTAACTCCCGTGTTGGATTGGGGATGTAACGTGAGAAAGCGGATGACTTCCAGCGGCCCAATTTCTTGATGACATGAGCCGGGATGTTGGCACTGGAGGCCGTGGACTCGGCCCCGATGCGAAAGGAGTGCCCTGAGTAGTTGGATGCGTTGAGGCCCAGTTGTGTGAGGGATGACCTAACATAGGTCATAAAGGTGGTGGTGGTGAGTACAGACCCATGCAGTTGAAGTAGTGGTTGAGAGGGTAGGAACTTGTGATGCTGCTTGTAAGCGTCCAGAACCCCGACTGGGCACCATCTGTTCTGCGTAGGGTAATATGGAATGTTCACGGGTGAGAGCTGACTGCTTTTGGAGTGAGGTAAGGTTAGGATATAATGATCCACGTGTTTCGTCAAGTGGGAGACAAGAAGACAAGGTGTGGCTTGGGTTGCGGAGGTCGTGGTGAATTCCCCGGGCCTCAGGAATCCGTAGAAGGCCAGGTACATCGCTGTTTTGATGATGGAGTTGGTATCTGCCTCAAAAGGCCTGGTGTCTAGTAAGTCGGATAATGCCTTGAAAACGTGACTGTTAATGGGTAGCCTCTGTGTTGGTCGTGCGGGTTCTGTCTTCTGAATACCTTTGAGTATGGTTTTGATCTGGTGCGAGGCCATGAAACTGATGTTGTTAGGGTGTATGATTAGCATATCATGTTGAATGCCGGTGAGATAGAGTTTGATGGTGTTGTATGACATTTTGAGCTTGAGGTGGCAAAAGGAAGCAAACCCCAGCAGGGAAGTCATGACAAATGGGTGCGTGATGTTGTGTTCCAACAGGAACCTGTTGAAAAGTGCGAACGCTCTGTTGTACGACCTGCGTGTGTTGTCTGATAGTGCAAAATGGGACAATGACTGGCTATGGCGCATGATGACATCTAATCCAGAATGAGCTGATGAAATGACGGGGTGATGGAGGCCGTGGGCGTCGCTGACGGGAGAGCCTGATGAAACGCCTGAAATTTGAAACGAGACAGATTGTCAGCTGCCGTATTGCACCTCCCCCGGACATGGAAGCAGTGTACAAAGAAACCTCATGATTGTGAGGGATTTGGAGCGACCCTTGTTGATGATCTGGCAGGTTGCCTGGTTGTCTGAGTAGCATCGGACCGACATGTTTGCCCATGAATGACCCCACGCCACGGCAGCTGCCACGATGGGGTAGATCTCAAACAGAGCTGAGGTAGTGGAAAATCCTTCCAAACCCTGGACCGCAGGAGGCCAGCTACCCCATAGCCAATCGTTCCCAAAAATGGCCGCGAAGCCTGTGGTAGATGCCACATCTGACCAGATAGAGGGGGAAGATCCTGATAGCTGAGGGAGGAACATGCTCCTGCCGTTCCAGGTGGACAGAAATCTCCTCCATATACCCAGATCTGCAGTGGCGTGGGCATCCAGGGGCAGCCTGTGAGAGTCGTGAAGAAAAAAAGGGAAAAGGTGCAGAAGCCGTGAAATGAACGAGCGACCCTGGGGAATGATGCGCATGGCAAAGTTCAGGGAACCCAATAGGGACTGTAATTCTTTGCGATTGCAGTTGCCGAGTTGAAGGTAGTTGTCTATGTGGTCGAGAATAACCTGGATCTTCCCGGGTGGCAAACTGGCTTGCATTGAGGCAGAATCCAACTGAACGCCCAAGAAGGTGATGACTGTGTCTGGCCCCTCTGTTTTCTTAGTGGAGATGGGTACCCCAAGTTCCCCGAACAGCTTGATGGTGGCTCTGAGGCTGGCGGGAGGGGAGGTGTTTTCCTCGAGTAGAAAGTCATCAAGGTAATGCAATACCATCGGGCATCTTGCTACGTTTAAGAGCAACCAGCATAGTGCCTCCGCGAATGTGTCAAAAATGGCCGGGCTACTCTTGGATCCGAAGGTCAACCGGGAGAAAAAATAACCGGACCACTTGATGCCATGAAGGTGCCACAGCGACGGGTGAATTGGTAGCAATTTGAATGCTTTGGCGATGTCGGTTTTGCTGAGCCATGCTCCGACCCCTGCTTGCCTGATGGCGGTGATGGCGTGATCTATGGTGGTGTATTGTAGTGAGAATTCCTCCGAGGGAATGAGGGAGTTGAGACTGGGGTTGGCTGAACCGTGTGGTGCCGACAAGTCGATAATTAGCCTCTGTTTCTGGGAAGATTTCCCAGTGACGATGCCAATGGGATTGGTGCGCCATGTGGCGAATGGGGGGGTCTTGAAAGGTCCTAGCACGAAGCCCTCTGCGACTTCCTGGGCTATGAGGGCGTCAATTGCGGTGGGGTTGCCTTGGGCGGATAGGAGATTAGGACACTCCAGGGTGCCTGTCGGCATGTGCAGGATGCCCGTGTGGAAGCCTTCTGTCAGCCCTGCCACGAGGAAATCCGTGAGATGCCTGGATGGGTGCTGAGACATAAATGCTGTAAAAAACGGCATATTTACGGTCGATAGATACGGTTTAGAAAACATTTTATTTGGACACATGGATTTGGCATGTGCCCGGAAACAATTGGTACAAATATGCAACAACCTACACCCGCTATAATTGCAGGACCCCACATTAAAATTGTTGCAAATCTGGGACTTGCCCACAAACTTGATTGGCCGTCCCAGCTTGTCCCGGCCTGATTTCTCCGTGACCCCGGAGGGGCCGGCCGCTTGAGAGGGGGCCTGTCTGTCCGCCGCGTTCGGGCAGAAATTGGTGGTGTGGGCCGTGGAGGAGCAGTACGCACAGGCTGGCGTCCTCATGCCTGCGAAGTGCCGGCAAAAAATGACAGTGTCGATTCTTGCCCAGTTGGAGCGGACTCCGTACTGGGAGAAAGCCCCTGCCACCTTTGCCGAAAAAGATCTATGGTAGTCATAGAATGCTGACCCTCCATATTTGTTGCCTAGGTCAACCAGTTTGTGCATGTAGAGGTCGAACTCCTCCCTTCTGTTGGGGTAGACCGCACAGATGACATCCCTGTAGATGCCGAAAGCCAAAACAAATTCTGGAATAGACAGTTTTCTATTGAGGCGGGCATCCCTGGATTTGACCACAACTGAGACATCGTCATAGGCATAAGTTTTGTTCTTGACAACATCTTGGGAGGCAATCAGGAGGGAGGCCAGGTTCACATCCTTACCTTCCAGAATGTCCCTTTTCAAGTGCTCCGGTATCATGTGCGCCGGGCTGACTTCTTGGTCATCTGGGTTGATGGATGGCGCGCCCACTGGCAAACCGGATGGTGCCGGTGACGCTGCCGGTGGTGGCCCTGCCAAGGAGAGGGTCGTGGTGACCGATTCCAGCCTTTCCAACCTGTCGTTGACCTTGGCCATGGACGTCATCAAAGAGGCCAGCATGGCATGTATGTCCCCCGAGCTGGACTGGCTAGGTCCTTCCCCTGCCTCTGCGTTATTGGTTGCCGTGCGTAGTAGTCGGAAAAGCTCTGCTTTCCTTGCCGTGGCGGGGAAGGGAATCTGTCGTCTCCTCAACTCCGTCGTGATACGCGGAATTGTCCAGGATCTGATGGACGCTGGGCTGGCAAGACCGTCTCCCTGGGCTGAGGTGATGGATCTAGCAGGAGTGCCAGGAAGGGAAAAGTTCTCTATTCCTTCCAGAGACATGCTAAAACAGAATAGTTTGTTAGTGTGGGGAAACACAGGATCGTGCTGGCAAGCTAGCTATGCCGGATGGCGAAATAATTAAGCCTAGAATGGTGACAGATGAGGCCCTGCTAATTGCCGAGCGGCTTGAGAGGCTCTATCTATGAGTTGGCGCGAGGGGTTGATGAGGCCACTGACGTGGTGGCAGGAGTGTGAGGCCTCTCGGTGACTTGTAAGATCGGACTAGGGGAAGGGAGTGACAGGTGAGGCCCTCTCTATGCAACAGCGAGGCGGCTTACTAACGAGTGGCGCGATGGGCGGCTGCCTCCGAACGTGTGAGGCGGGGTGTTGGCCTCGCGGACCACTAACTGGTGGCGAAGCCAAGATGGGGTAATCTAGTGGGATTCCGGAGCCCCTAACGCCAGCACGCTGACCCTAACGGGATGGACTGAAATGTAAGGAAAAGAAACGATTTGAGCAGGTGTACGTACCTGGTAGCAAGAAAAGAATCACTGGATACGTGCAGCGTAAATAAGTTTAAGCTTGACCGCCTAAAAGAGGGGTAGACAGAAAGTGTTATGACGAGAGTTGACTGTGGTATGAAGGTCGGCATGACCTGAGAGGATTTCGACGTGAGCCACAACGGTGTCCCGGTATTGTGGATGGTATGTGAAATGAGGCCCTGTGACGTGGCGGAAGGTGTGAACCGCGGACCCCTTTTTTTTTAATTAATTTTTTTGACTATATGGCGGGTTTCTTCTTGTGGTATTATTGGACCCCTTGAAAAAGGTTTTTTTTTTTGTTTTTTTTTTGACTATATGGCGGGTTTCTTCTTGTGATATTATTGGACCCCTTGAAAAAGTTTTTTTTTGGGGGGTTTTTTATGACGGGTTTCTTCCTGTGACCCTGTTTGAACCATGGAAAGTGGTCTTGATATTTATTTATTTATTCGTTTTTCCCGCATGGCGGGTTTATTCCCTTGATGCATGATTGTTGATGATTTGACTTGTGTTTTCCTCCGGGCCCACGGGGGTGTGGCGGGTTGATGATGCCGGGTCTGTGGCCCGGCGTGGTGGGGGTGTGGTTTGGAAAATGCAAAGGGGGGGAGGGGTTGTTGTGAAGGGGAACGACTGCGCTCCCCCAGAAATGTGCCGCCTGATGGAGGGGGGGGGGGGGGGGGTAGTGGCTGGACCCTGAGTAGGAAAAAAACATGAAGACATATTGAAGGAAGCCTCAATGGATCGTTCTTAGTACTGATTTAAACGCTTTCCCATATCATATGTTTTCTCTGACAAGCGGAATGGAAACACTACACTATTATGACACCTCAGACTTGCAGAGTGGGCTCACATGTCCTGAACATGCCACCATTTGTAACGGAACCTCCTGTGTATGCCCCCTGACAATTTCAATGCAAATCTAAACACCGTTCTAAGTACTGTCATCACAATCATGCTGGCGCTGGTCATGTTTCCATGGGCTGCACTGTGGAGATAAAGAAATTTTTTGGGGCCACATAAAACGCCCCTGGGGCATAGCAGTAAGATTCTGGTGCAGGGATATGCGCATGCGGCCCCCCCTTCCCCCCCCCCCCCACACACACACAGACGCGCGGCACCGGCGGCCAGCCGCCTGGCTACCGCGCATGCGCCGACGTGGCCGCGCATGCACAGACCAGGCGCCGGGACGGTGCGGCGATGGGGAAAAAGGGGGACCGCGGCAGTAGTGTTTGGCTATGGAGGGGGAGTATGTGGAGCGGCCGGAATGAGGCGAGCATGTGGCGAATATGAGGGTGCGGGCATGCCGCTGAGCTGGACCGGGGGTGTTGAGGGGAGGGGGGCGGATGTGTGTGAGAGAGGTGTCGGTGAGGAGGGAAAACGGAGTTGGTGGCCGCCATGGGAGCTAGTACCTGTGCTGGCAGTGCTTGGAGTGGGGATGCGGTGTGGTTGTGTACTTGCATGACCCGAAATTGTGGCAGACATGAAAACCGTGACTTTGGAGTGACGAACCGTGACATGAGTGAAATGAAAAATGGTGAAATGAATTGAGCTAGTACAGGGGCAGCCGTGAGGCCCTGTGCTGTACCGTATGGATGACTCACAGTTTAACGGGCAAACGTGACCCGCAAAGAACCAGGTGAAGCCGGACGGATGGAACCGGAAAGTTCCAAATCCTGGACCCGAAAGCAACGAACTTCAGAAAACACAGCAACTCGTAAGTAACTCTCCAGTTAACTCCACAAGCGACTCTCTCTCTCAAGCTCAGACCTCGGACGGTGCAGGAGCCAGGTAGAGGGGGGTGCCCTAAATAGGCTGTAGGCGGACCTCAGCCCCTCCCACAAATCCAGGCAAAAGCCTTCACACATATATATATATACAGTATACTGTCCTCTAAAGTATATATGTAATGTCCCGGAGTGCCACTACCACTCCTTTGGACACCTTGCTACTGTCTCCTATGTGCTAATACCTGTCATCTAATGTATTTTATGTCATCTCAGAATAATGTACATATTTTTTCCATGTAACTGTTATAGTTCATGTAATGTGCCTGTTCCGCCAGCAGGTGGAAGCAAACACTTTGCAGAGCCTTAGCAGAGTCTGGAACTTTTCCTTCCAGTCTCTAACCCTCTCTGAGAGAGAGGGGGAGTTTAGTGTTGGTGAGTCAGTCTAGCCTACCCCCTCCTGGGGAAAGGTTCTATGTTGGCTAGCAGAGAGCTGCCTGCTCTGCTAGGCCCAGAGGCCCTGCCTCTAAAGTGAATTTTGGTTGCTTGTCCCCTCCTGGGCCTGCATTGCCTTAACCCCTTATGGACACATGACTTATTGGTACGCCATGGATCCCGAGTCCTTAAGGACCCATGACGTACCGGTACATCATGGGTTTTCTGATCACCGGCACCTCGGCTAAATGCCCGGGGGGTCCCGTGACCCCCCCCCCCCCGTGTTAGCGATCGGTTTTTATTGTGCGGCGGCGGTACCATCGGGTCCCCATGGGGCTGTGGGGGGGACCCGATGGGATGGATCTCACAGGCCCCGGAAGCTGTATGAGTAATACACACAGTATTACTCATACAGCCAATGCATTCCAATACAGAAGTATTGGAATGCATTGTAAAGGAATATACCCCCCAAAAGTTCAAGTCCCAAAGTGGGACAAAAAATAAAGTGAAAAAAAAGTTGAAAAATAAAGTTTTCCCAATTTTTTTTAAAGTTTCAAGTAAAATTAAACAAAAACGTCATTTTCCCCAAATAAATTTTTAAACAATTGGTAAAAAATGTATAAAAGTATACATATTAGGTATCGCCGCATCCGTATCGACTGGCTCTATAAACATATCACATGAACTAACCACTCAGATGAACACCATAAAAAAAATTAAAAATAAAAACTGTGCTAAATAGACAATTTTTTTGTCACCTTACATCACAAAAAGTACAACAGCAAGCGATCAAAAAAGCGTTTGCCCACCAAAATAGTACCAATCTAACCGTCACCTCATCCCACAAAAATTGAGCCCCTACCTGAGACAATCGCCCAAAAAATAAAAAAAACTATGGCTCAGAATATGGAGACACTAAAACATCACTTTTTTTGTTTAAAAAAAGCTGCTATTGTGTAAAACGTACATAAATAAAAAAAAGTACACATATTTGGTATTGCCGCGTTCGTATCGCCTGGGTCTATAATAATATCACATGACCTAACCCCTCAGATGAACACCGTAAAAAATAAAAAATAAATAGTGTGCTAAATAAACAATTTTTTGTCACCTTAGATCACAAAAAATGTAATAGCAAGCGATCAAAAAGTCACACGCACCCCAAAATAGTTCCAATAAAACCGTCATCTCATCCCGCAAAAATCGTACCCTTCCCAAGGTAATCGCCCAAAAACTGAAAAAATTATGGCTCTCAGACTATGGAAACACTAAAACATGATTTTTTTTGCTTCAAAAATGAAATCATTGTGTAAAAAAATAAGTATATTAGGTATCACCGCATCTGTGACAACCTGGTCTATAAAAATACCACATGATCTAACCTGTCAGATGAATGTTGTAAATAACAAAAAATAAAAACGGTGCCAAAACAGCTATTTCTTGTTACCTTGCCTCACAAAAAGTGTAATATAGAGCAGCCAAAAATCATATGTACCCTAAACTAGTACCAACAATACTGCCACCCTATCCCGTAGTTTCTAAAATGGGGCCACTTTTTTGGAGTTTCTACTCTAGGGGTGCATCAGGGGGGCTTCAAATGGGACATGGTGTAAAAAAAAAACAGTCCAGCAAAACCTGCCTTCCAAAAACAGTATGGCATTCCTTTCCTTCTGCTCCCTGCCGTGTGACCGTACAGAGGTTTACGACCACATATGGGGTGTTTCTGTAAACTACAGAATCAGGGCTATAAATATTGAGTTTGGTTTGGCTGTTAACCATTGCTTTGTAACTGGAAAAAAAATATTAAAATTGAAAATCTGCCAAAAAAGTGAAATTTTGAAATTGTATCTCTATTTTCCATTAATTATTGTGGAACACCTAAAGGGTTAACAAAGTTTGTAAAATCAGTTTTGAATACCTTGAGGGGTGTAGTTTATAAAATGGGGTTATTTTTGGGTTGTTTCTGTAACGGATCTCCTAGCACCCCGACCGGGTACCTCTGTTGATGGATGCTCCCAGTGCTTCCCGAGGACTCCAAGCACTCCGCTCGACACTGATACCACCACAGGAACCAGGAACAGGAACAGCTCTTACAAGAGCTAGGAGTAATAGCCAAGGGAGTATACAGCGTATAGCAATCCCCACACACATGAGACGAGGCCAATCCTGTACAGTTTAAACACAAAACTAACCCTATTCAACAAACACACTGGCATTGTCTTTGACGCAATCAACAAAATACAATTGCCAAAACACATTGGGCTCTGCCTGTGATACAATTGCCAAACATAATGGGCTAACTTAGTCACCCACAGACAGAAACCACACATTTTTCCCAAAACACAGAAAACACTTCAAAACCCCACATATCCCCATTATGTATACATCCATGGATAGCTCTGATCTGGGTGAACAACATATCCAAAAATCACCCATTCCATGGAAGTCACATTTAGCTGGCCGCAAGCATGGCTTTCCTGCCCAAAACAGTTCCACAGATTTAAGCTGTGCGGCCGGTCTGTCTTCTCCTTCAAAGTTAGTATGGGCCATAATCCTGAGGCAAGAGGCTGGCAAACAGCCCCCTCCAAAACCCAGTGGCGAGGTTATTTTCGCCACAGTTTCTATTATGTAAGCCTCACAAAGTGACTTCAGACCTGAACTGGTCCCTAAAAATTGGGTTTTTGAAAATTTCTGAAAAATTTCAAGATTTGCTTCTAAACTTCTAAGCCTTGTAACATCCCCAAAAAATAAAATATCATTTCCAAAATGATCTAAACATGAAGTAGACATATGGGGAATTTAAAGTAATAACTATTTTTGGAGGTATTAGTATGTATTATAGAAGTAGAGAAATTGAAACTTGGAAATTTGCAAATTTTTCCAAATTTTTGGTAAATTTTGCATTTATTAATGCAAAAAATTTTACTTTTTTGACCCAATTTTAGCAGTGTCATGAAGTACAATATGTGACAAAATAACAATCTCAGAACGGCCTGGGTAAGTAAAAGCGTTTAAAAGTTATCAGCACTTAAAGTGACACTGGTCAGATTTGCAAAAAATGTCCAAGTTCTTAAGGTGAAATAGGGCTGAGTCCTTAAGGGGTTAAAGGGAACCTGTCACCGGGATTTTGGGTATAGAGCCTAGGACATGGGTTGCTAGATGGCCACTAGCACATCCTTAATACCCAGTCCCCATAGCTCTGTGTGCTTTATTGTGTAAAAAAAAACGATTTGATACATATGCAAATTAACCTAAGATGAGTCACAGCTTGAAAATATGACTCTTCTCTGGTCACAGAAGTAAGATATGACTCTTTTATGTTAATTTGAATATGTATAAAATCGTTTTTTTTACACAATAAAAGCACAGAGAGCTATGGGGACTGGGTATTGCGGATGTGCTAGCATAGCAACCCATGTCCTCAGCTCTATACCCAAAATCCGGGGGGACAGGTTCCCTTTAAACTCCAAGCCAAGTAAGCTTGATGCCAGGAAGAAGTTCCTAGGATTAGAGATAAAGATACAATAAGAAAAAAAGCTAACTTCCAGCAGAAGAGAAAAGATCCTATTCACTCTAGCTAACATAGCAGAGCTGAGAAAGCTAAAGCATAGCAGGGCTGGGATTGTTGCAGAAGTGTTTGCCTGCCAAAGTTAAGATAAGACCTGCTGATGACCAAGATACCGTCTAGAAACTGTATGGATTACCATTTATGCCAAGTAAAAGCAACTGTTCAACGTTTACTCAGGTCTGGGCTCAACTTTATTTCTACCCCATCCAAGTTTAAGTCCCCTTTGCACTGATTTGGACCAACCAGGGATCCCCCAGATGCTGGGATTGGGGCGCTGCTAACAAGTGGCGTCCCGATCGCAGCCATTGCATATATATATATATATATGTGTATATACAGTATACTGTCCTCTGCACTATACATGTATAGTGTATTGTCCTCTGTAGTGTATATATATACAGTATACTGTCCTCTGTAGTGTATATATATATATATATATATATATATACAGTACAGACCAAAAGTTTGGACACACCTTCTCATTCAAAAATTTTTCTTTATTTTCATGACTATGAAAATTGTAGATTCACACTGAAGGCATCAAAACTATGAATTAACACATGTGGGATTATATACATAACAAACAAGTGTGAAACAACTGAAAATATGTCATATTCTAGGTTCTTCAAAGTAGCCACCTTTTGCTTTGATCACTGCTTTGCACACTCTTGGCATTCTCTTGATGAGCTTCAAGAGGTAGTCACCTGAAATGGTCTTCCAACAGTCTTGAAGGAGTTCCCAGAGATGCTTAGCACTTGTTGGCCCTTTTGCCTTCACTCTGCGGTCCAGCTCACCCCAAACCATCTCGATTGGGTTCAGGTCCAGTGACTGTGGAGGCCAGGTCATCTGGCGCAGCACCCCATCACTCTCCTTCATGGTCAAATAGCCCTTACACAGCCTGGAGGTGTGTTTGGGGTCATTGTCCTGTTGAAAAATAAATGATGGTCCAACTAAACGCAAACCGGATGTAATAGCATGCCACTGCAAGATGCTGTGGTAGCCATGCTGGTTCAGTATGCCTTCAATTTTGAATAAATCCCCAACAGTGTCACCAGCAAAGCACCCCCACACCATCACACCTCCTCCTCCATGCTTCACGGTGGGAACCAGGCATGTAGAGTCCATCTGTTCACCTTTTCTGTGTCGCACAAAGACACGGTGGTTGGAACCAAAGATCTCAAATTTGGACTCATCAGACCAAAGCACAGATTTCCACTGGTCTAATGTCCATTCCTTGTGTTCTTTAGCCCAAACAAGTCTCTTCTGCTTGTTGCCTGTCCTTAGCAGTGGTTTCCTAGCAGATATTCTACCATGAAGGCCTGATTCACACAGTCTCCTCTTAACAGTTGTTCTAGAGATGTGTCTGCTGCTAGAACTCTGTGTGGCATTGACCTGGTCTCTAATCTGAGCTGCTGTTAACCTGCGATTTCTGAGGCTGGTGACTCGGATGAACTTATCCTCCGCAGCAGAGGTGACTCTTGATCTTCCTTTCCTGGGGCGGTCCGCATGTGAGCCAGTTTTTTTGTAGCGCTTGATGGTTTTTGTGACTGCACTTGGGGACACTTTTAAAGTTTTCCCAATTTTTCGGCTGACTGACCTTCATTTCTTAAAGTAATGATGGCCACTCGTTTTTCTTTACTTAGCTGCTTTTTTCTTGCCATAATACAAATTCTAACAGTCTATTCAGTAGGACTATCAGCTGTGTATCCACCTGACTTCTCCACAACGCAACTGATGGTCCCAACCCCATTTATAAGGCAAAAAATCCCACTTATTATACCTGACAGGGCACACCTGTGAAGTGAAAACCATTTCAGATGACTACCTCTTGAAGCTCATCAAGAGAATGCCAAGAGTGTGCAAAGCAGTGATCAAAGCAAAAGGTGGCTACTTTGAAGAACCTAGAATATGACATATTTTCAGTTGTTTCACACTTTTTTGTTATATATACAGGTCCTTCTAAAAAAATTAGCATATTGTGATAAAGTTCATTATTTTCTGTAATGTACTGATAAACATTAGACTTTCATATATTTTAGATTCATTACACACCAACTGAAGTAGTTCAAGCCTTTTATTGTTTTAATATTGATGATTTTGGCATACAGCTCATGAAAACCCCAAATTCCTATCTAAAAAAATTAGCATATTTCATCCGACCAATAAAAGAAAAGTGTTTTTAATACAAAAAAAGTCAACCTTCAAATAATTATGTTCAGTTCTGCACTCAATACTTGGTCGGGAATCCTTTTGCAGAAATGACTGCTTCAATGCGGCGTGGCATGGAGGCAATCAGCCTGTGGCACTGCTGAGGTGTTATGGAGGCCAGGATGCTTCGATAGCGGCCTTAAGCTCATCCAGAGTGTTGGGTCTTGCGTCTCTCAACTTTCTCTTCCCAATATCCCACAGATTCTCTATGGGGTTCAGGTCAGGAGAGTTGGCAGGCCAATTGAGCACAGTAATACCATGGTCAGTAAACCAGTTACCAGTGGTTTTGGCACTGTGAGCAGGTGCCAGGTCGTGCTGAAAAATGACCTCATCTCCATAAAGCTTTTCAGCAGATGGAAGCATGAAGTGCTCCAAAATCTCCTGATAGCTAGCTGCATTGATAAAACACAGTGGACCAACACCAGCAGCTGACATGGCACCCCAGACCATCACTGACTGTGGGTACTTGACACTGGACTTCAGGCATTTTGGTATTTCCCTCGCCCCAGTCTTCCTCCAGACTCTGGCACCTTGATTTCCGAATGACATGCAACAGTCCAGTGCTGCTTCTCTGTAGCCCAGGTCAGGCGCTTCTGCCGCTGTTTCTGGTTCAAAAGTGGCTTGACCTGGGGAATGCGGCACCTGTAGCCCATTTCCTGCACACGCCTGTACACGGTGGCTCTGGATGTTTCTACTCCAGACTCAGTCCACTGCTTCCGCAGGTCCCCCCAAGGTCTGGAATCGGTCCTTCTCCACAATCTTCCTCAGGGTCCGGTCACCTCTTCTCGTTGTGCAGTGTTTTCTGCCACACTTTTTCCTTCCCACAGACTTCCCAGTGAGGCGCCTTGATACAGCACTCTGGGAACAGCCTATTCGTTCAGAAATTTCTTTCTGTGTCTTACCCTCTTGCTTGAGGGTGTCAATGATGGCCTTCTGGACAGCAGTCAGGTCGGCAGTCTTACCCATGATTGCGGTTTTGAGTAATGAACCAGGCTGGGAGTTTTTAAAAGCCTCAGGAATCTTTTGCAGGTGTTTAGAGTTAATTAGTTGATTCAGATGATTAGGTTAATAGCTCGTTTAGAGAACCTTTTCATGATATGCTAATTTTTTTAGATAGGAATTTTGGGTTTTCATGAGCTGTATGCCAAAATCATCAATATTAAAACAATAAAAGGCTTGAACTACTTCAGTTGTGTGTAATGAATCTAAAATATATGAAAGTCTAATGTTTATCAGTACATTACAGAAAATAATGAACTTTATCACAATATGCAAATTTTTTTAGAAGGACCTGTATAATTCCACATGTGTTAATTCATAGTTTTGATGCCTTCAGTGTGAATCTACAATTTTCATAGTCATGAAAATAAAGAAAACTCTTTGAATGAGAAGGTGTGTCCAAACTTTTGGTCTGTACTGTATATATATATATATATATATATATATATATATTATATATCTTATAGACAATCCAGAAAAACGGGCAGCACTCCAAAAAATAAATTAAAAAACCTTTATTCACCCATGTGGAAAAAGCAACGTTTCGGCTCAACAGTAGAGCCTTTCGTGTCAATTACTTTACACAGTTTAGTGTCATCTGCAAAAATGCATAGTTTACTGTGCAAGCCTTCTGACCACTGCATCTGAGAGGACTAAAACCCCAAAGATTAGGGAAGACTTTCCTTTACAATAATGAGGCAGAGCCTGCACTAGGCTTCCAGAATCGTCACGTATATTACAATTCAGGCCAGCAGGTGGCAGCACTGAATTGTAATATAGTGATTTCTGTGTAGAATAATGGCGCAAATTCCATTATTCTATACAAACTGCAAACTGCACTTAGGGACCTAAAAAGGTAAAAAAAAAAATTACAAAAATATAAAAATTCAATTCACTCCGCTTTTCCCAAAATACAAATATACAATTTAAAAAAATTCAATCAAGGGCATCCCTCATGCGAAAACGCTCTAATTATTAAAATATAAAAAAAAAAAACTTATCCCATATGGTGAATGGCATAACGGAAAAAAATAAAAATGGTTTATTCGCCATTTTTTCCATCACATTAACTTCTTAAGAAAATTGAATAAAAAGTGGTCAAAGTTATTCACGTCCTGAAAAAATAATCATCCCTCACACATTTCAGTAGACATAACTATATGAAAGTTATGAGGGTCAGAATACGGTGATGAAAAGAAAATAATACTTTTGTATCCATTTTTCAGTATTAAAACGCATGAAAAACAAAACTTGTAAAACTGTGGGGGAATGGCATCTTTTTTGCCAATTTAACCCCATTTGGATTTTTTTACACTTTACACTGTCTGACATATTAAATGGTGGCATTAAAAAGTACAAAAAACAAGCCTTCATATGAACGGAAAAATAAAAAAGTTATGGTTTTTGAAGAAGAAAAAAAATGCAGATGGTGTTACATGGCAGGTGTCATGTAATAGGTATTCACACACAACAGATTTGTTGCAGACATCTCCTTCGCGTGAATAGGACTTGCGGCGATCCATGTGCTTGCCACCAAAACAACCTCATTCATAAGAACAGAACTAGTTTGCAGTCTCAGAAATGTCATCATATCCGCCGTGTGTGAATATAACCGAATGAATATAACCGTCCTCCTGCTGCTGCAGGCAGCTTTCTTAGGTGGTGACACCCCCGGGGGTGTCCGCTCCTAAATCCACAGAAGTCAGTTGATGATATCACGGTGCATGGAACAACCGGTAAACAGGCGACCCCTTAGAGATACAAGCTTGGATCTCATGTGCGTGTGCATTTTGGCTTGTGATAGTTGACATAAAACGGCTCCATATTCTGATAGACGCTCCGCTTACAGGTGAAGTTTTACTCAAAGAATTCAATTCACTACCTCTAGGGGAAAACTTGGTCCAAAATACGGCCTGCAATTTTTGACTTGTGGTCTCTGCTCGTGTTCGGCCTTCATAGCAGTGAGAGTGACCCCAGTAAAATTTAGTGACACCATATTTGGGATACATGACGCCTTCTGTTGCAGATTTTGCTGCAGAAAATCTCTGAGTCTGAAAACCAGTTCCATTCATCTGAACGGGGACATCCATGTGCTTCCCGCCAAAACAACCTCATCCAGATAAATGGAACTGATTTTCAAATGAAGACATTTTCTGCAACAAAATCTGTCACATGTAACTAAGCCAGTTCTACTTTACATAAATTTGATAAATGACCCCAATTATGAGAAATCTAACGTGTCTGTGTAACAAACTCTGTAGAGACGAGATGCGGCTGAAAGAGTTAGTCATGGCGGTCTGGGTCAAACGGAGGAGAAGAGGAAAGAGAAGGTCTACATGACAGGAGATGTCACTGGAAGTAAGAGGCATGTGGTGCTGTATTCTCCTATATGTGGTGCTGGCTTACTACTGTGAGCTGCGTCTCATCTTCTCCTCCAAGCCTTTTTTTATTATAATTTATGTATTTTAAATTTGGCAACTAAAAATGTAATTTGGCTCCTACATTTTTCAGTTTAGGAGCCAATGGCTGCTGGGTATTTTTGCAGTTGTTAAAACCACCCTAAATTAGGGCATTTTAGATACACTCTGGTGTTCCAGATCAATGTACCCCCCCAGGGGTTAATATCCACACGTGGCTGAGAGACTGGACACTGACACAGAAGTTGGTCAAAGCAATCTCTAACTTTATTACATGGGCTAAGCGTATATGAATCTTCAGAAGAGGGCAGTCCTCTCTGAGGCTAAAACATTGTTTCATTGGTCAAAAAGGAAAAAGTGATAAGAGAAACAGAGATAACACTTCAACATCTGCGCAGTGAGTACCACTTTGGAATGTGAACTAATGTAAACATCTGGTTACCATCGCCATTTTGTAATGGCGTTTATTCTAACAAGAATACTGCCTACGTCATATGTGACACTTCAAAGAGGTGCTTCTCTATAGGCAGTGAATAATATATACATATCATCAAGCCATATGATTGGCTTACGCATTCCACCACACTCTATGGGAAACCTCAAAGAAAGATGAGAAATCAGACACTTCCCACAGCACAGCTCTTTGCCCCCCTCTCTCTCCTCTCCAGTCTTGAAACAAAGAGGGGGGTGGGTGGGCACTTGGAAGTAGAAAAAGTTAACTCATTATATTCCTAGATATACAAAATATAGAATAAAATTCACACATCTTTAACAGTCCCTTCCTTGAATTTCATTCTCTCCCTAAACCTAAACATCTGTCCCAATGCTCCGCCTCCTCTTCACCAGCTTCCACGACAAGCCATACCTAGCGAACAGCCTCCCGTGACACTGGATTTGAGCACGGGGAAGTCAGATGATCTTTCCCTAACTGGCGTTGACATTATATGGGGGAACTGGAGGTCATCAGTGCTCCTGATTTTCTGGATCGAAGTTTTCATACAATTTTCCATATTCTTTTGAGTCATGATCAACAGTCACACAAGGGAAAACCAGTCTCAACACTTCCTTGAAATCAATCCAATTATGCTTTCCTTTGAGCTTCACTGTGCTTGTGGTCAACAACACTCGGAATGGACCATCAAACCAGGGTTTTGGGACTTTTCTAACATGTCTTTTCCTACCACCCAATTTCCAGACACAAGTGGGTGGGTTCCTGGTACTTTATCAAAACCTGGAAGTGAAGCAAAAACTCGAAAATGTACTTTAGTCAAATGCTTATACAAAACTGATCACATAATCTGTCAGACAACCATGTTGCATCTGGAGCTGCTGTGGGAAATAAAATCCTATTCTAGGGGCCGACCCAAAAAGGACCTTATAGGGACAAAGGCCTGTCTCACGGTTAGGCGTAGACCTTACTAAAAGAGGGCTACCAACAGGCACTCTATTAAGGCTTTGAATCTTTAACTTAGTGTCCCGTTCAGTTCTTTTTCCCTACTCTACTGCTGCTTTGTGGATGGTACGAAGCATGTAAGGCCTGTCCTACACCCAAAACCTTCGTTATCTCCTGCATCACTTCACCTGTGAAGTGAACACCTGTGTCACTTTCAATGATCTAAGGTACCCCATACTTGCACACAACTTCGGCCATAATCTTCTTTACTTCTTTGGGTACGGTTTTGGCCATCCTGAAAACAAGTCATCACATATCAATACATACTCATACATGCCCACCTTGGATATTTGAAGGTAGTCTGCAAACGTTGAAACAGATACAAAAAGCAAGACGTGTTTCTTGGGTACCTTAACCACCTTGCCCACGTTGTTCTGGGCACAAACCATTTATCCTTGAGTATGTCTGACTGTTACAGTGCTGAACCCTGGGGCGTACCGTATGCTACGTACTAAATCACACATAGCAGTTTTTGTCTGGTGCATCACTCCATGGGTTGCCTGTGCCATCGTGGAGTAGAGGGACCTGGGAAGGTAAAGTTTCCCTAATTATTTGTAGTCCCCCCTTTTTCATCCACCAGTCCCTTTCCTCCATGCCCATCTTGTTCTGTAAGGTCTTAAGAACTTTCGGGAGACAGGAGGAGTTATTTCAGGGACCTGAACTGTGGCCACTTAAGACAGGGGTCTGCTTAGGTAATTTGGCAGCCATTTTTGCCGCCTGATCTGCCGTGGCTTTCCCCTTTGCCTCCTCTGCATCTGTTTACAGTGTCATGTTAGTGACAAGAGGGCTTCCATCAGAGACCTCACTGCTTCCCCATTTTCGATGGGTTTACCTGAAGCGATCAAGGAGTCTCTGGCTTTCCATATGGGCCCATAGTCATGGGCTATCCCAAAGCACACCTGGAATCAGTGTAAATGGTGGCTGTTTTACCATCTGCATATCTGCAAGCCCTCTTCAGAGTCTTTTAGCTCCACTTCTTGAGCAGACATGTGTGGTAGTTCACGTTTAATCACCACTGCCCAACCTGTGTCGTACCTGCCATACTGGCCATACCTTGATCCATCCACAAAGAGCACATGATCTAGATTACCTAATGGCTGATTTACCAAATCCCACTACCTCTTGTGACATCATCTGCAAACAGTCAGGAGCCTCTTCCTTTGAATCTGAAAGAAAAGTTTAAAGTGCGGTGCCCTAACTCTTCCCTCCCCCCTTGGTCCAGAGGCAACAGGGTGGCTGGGTCCAAAGTATTACACCTTTGGAGAGCAACATTGTCAGGCAACAAAATGGAACAATAACAGGCAACAAAACAATCATTTGGATTGTACGTTCATGAGGATAGATGTAATACCAGCATCACTTTGTGGTTCAGAACTATCTCAGAGCTTTCATCAAGCACAGCTAGTACAACTACTACAGCTCTGATGCAGAAAGGGGCACCTCTGGCCACGGGGTCAAGTCTGACTGAATAATATGCTACGGGGCGTTATTGCTGGCCATGCAGTTGGGTGAGGACAGCTGAGTCATGGCCACTCACTTCATAACAATACAATCTAAATGTAATAATCTGATAGGCTCAGTGTGGGGGAACACAAAATTGCCAGTTCTAGGCATAAAAAGCATCTACCACCTCATCTGTGAGGCGGTAGGGACTAAAGGACAAATCAATCACAGTGGAGTGAGTAGAGGTAATGGGAACCTGAGCCGACAAGGTGTGTGTGTGTGTTGGGCACGATGTGGGTATTAGAAACTGTGGCTTCATTAACGGCATGTAGGTCATGTACCATCCAATTGTGAGTGGTTTGCTTTTCTCAGCTTCTGGGAGTACTGATACAAACATGGACCAGGGAATTTTATCACTAATGGCCAACAAACAAAGTTCTTGGTCGTGGAGGGCACCTGTAAGCTTCACAGTGCCGTCCTCCTGATGTGAGATACCAGCATGTACTTTTGCTAACAAATCTGCACCTAGGAGGCAACAAGGGGCGTTACCACTGACCAGCAAACGGGCAAGCACATCTTGGTTAGGGGCAAATCTAATATGGATGGTTTCTGTTGAAAAAAGTGAGCGTACTGCTTTCCCATCCACTTCTACCCAAAGGCTGGTGTCCTTGGAGAGTAAATCAGGGGAGGCACAACTGTCTTGGCTGCTCCAGTATCAATCAAAAACAGGACTACTTTTTTTATCACCCAGAGTGAGGGATATCATCGGGCCAGATTGAATCTGCTAAAAATGTTTAAAGATAGAGCCGATACTGGATTTCCTGTTTCTTAATCTTGATCTAACTCCCCCCCCCTCACCTGTCTGTGTTCCCCTTATGACAAAAAACATGGGTGTCTGTGGGGACGGACAGTGATCCGGGCATGGTCAACATAGAATACAATCCTCTCGTGTGGTGTGGACGAGGAGTACCACACACAGCACAACACTCTCTCTTCTGGGATCTGGGTCCCACAGACTCTGCAGGCCCACCATAGGGTGGCAGACTTACTTTTTCCCTCACTTCAATGAGGCGTTTGACATCAGGGCTGAAGCAATGCCAAAGGAACACTACCTATGGTTGGCACCACTGAACCACCCAATGCCGCTTGATGTTACTCTGCATTTTGGCTTACAGAAGTATCCAACTTTTCCTATTGCAGAATTAATAGACTGGAAAACAAAACAGGACTTCTCATCTTCCATGGGAGTGTCTGTAACTATGGGATGGGCACAAGGGCTGTCGTTGTCTGTAACGTCCACCCCTATCCTGTCCCTCCGCTCTGAGTCATCTAAGTCCACCCCCTTCAGTCGAACGCTGTGGTCCTCCTTCTTTCTGTCATTAGTGCCCCAGCATGAGAACAGAGCTCTGATGTGAAGCACAACACTTGACATGTAACACGTAGCTTCAAACATTGAAACAAACAGATCGGACAATACAGACATGAACACACAAAGGGCCCATAAGAAACTTTTCATTGACTTCAATTTAAAAATAAAATAAATAAATATGTACAGCTTGATCAATGCTGTTGGCACCAATAAAAACCCCAAAACTTCCAAGAAAAATAAAATAAAATACTCAATGCGCATATTATTTAAAAAAAAATATATCGTACGCATTCATATACATTTTCATGTACTCATTTCACAAACGGCTCATAACCACGCCCTCATACATAAAAACTGAATTGCATTCACAGCTCTGCTAAAAACCTCCATCAGTCTTCACACATATTTGCCTCAATTACAACTCAAAGCCACACCCATTCACATTCCACTGAATCATTTATGTCTTCCAATCCACATTGTTTCATCCCAAAACTTGCAGCACAGACAAACACAGCTTTCCCGGAAACAGATAGCCACACCACACCCAGAATTGCTGATGGTCTGTCGCTGTAAGACAATATACATGTTAGAATCATACAGTCATTTTGTTAAAAGCTGGATTCCCACAGTACACTGCTTGGGAAAGAAGAAAGAAGAAAGAAAATTATTGAACAATTCTTTGTCTCGTATAATATATTACACATCACAGTCTGCATCATTCCCTCATTCCCTCCCACCTTTTTCCTTCGTCTGCTCCCCTTATCTCAGGAATGTTTCTGTTAAGGTGGGGGAAGTGAGTCTCTGTAGCTCACACTGGATACAACACCTATCCATTAACTGACCATCTTTTACTGCTGTATTCTCTAGGATATTCCCTAGTTAAACACACACATTTTATTAGGGTAACAAAACTTAACCGGTTCTTTTCGGAACATTTAACACAAGCGCCGTTCTGATTGCAGACACTGGGGCACTTTCTTTCTTTCTTGTTAATGCCATCAATTAACATCCTGACATTGCTCTGTTTCTCACTCATTAGAACTCCCCCCCTCAAAATCACGGGAGTTCTGATGCCCACAGTCTGTAAGCTCTAACTTCACAGATTCTTACAGATCTTCACCCCTGTTGCCAGGGGGCGACCTCTGTCCGAGTCTACACTTTCTCTAACATTTTTTTTCACATTTTAACTTTCAATTCTTCCCTCGCTACTAGCTAGGGGCTGTATTTTCTCCTTCATAATGCTGGGACTGACTGATATCAAAACAACAGTATTTCAGACTGACACACACACACACAAAACAGAGGAGTGATCAGCACCTTTAGCCCTTTCCTCCGCAGACAAAGGATTCACCCTCCCCTCTGGTTGGCTCAAATCTGACTATCACGTCTGACTAGTCAGCCGGGACTCCCCGCACGTCTTCCCCAAAACCAGGGGTCAGGCGGGCTCCGTTGCATCTTCCTGGGGTCAGGTCAGGTAGAGAATATCACCGCAGTCTTCCCCTTGATCAAAAGGTCATGAGAGGTTCTACCATCTTCCTAGGGTCAGGTCAGGTAGTCTCCTCAGTCTTCCATCAGATCAAAAGATCATACGGCTCTACGTATCTTCCTGGTCAGGTCAGCCGGAGTTCCTTTGTCCCACACCTCGGCGCTACAGCGCCCCCTTCTCAACCAGGAGGTTACTGTCCCCTCCCTTTATCTGTGGTTTTACCGTCTGTGCTCAACTCACTCCTCACATAAATCACAGACACACACAAAACATATACACACCAGAGTGATCTATGATTTCAGACTATTGGTTCAATAGACTCCAAGCTTTCAGCATTACAGCCGACTACTATACTTACATCGGTACCACCTCACAGCAGACTGAGCTATCTGAGCATGACGAAGTAACTAGCAGAAAGGCAGATGAGATAAAAAGTTTTCTCACCTTTCTTTGAGGTAGCAATCCTCTCTCCTCTGCCGTTCGTCAAGCTCAGGGGCCCGTCTTGTCAGCTGTCTGATGCTACATTCGCTCAGAGTCCCATCTGGGGTGCCATTTGTTAAAACCACCCTAAATTAGGGCATTTTAGATACACTCTGGTGTTCCAGATCAATGTACCCCCCCCCCAGGGGTTAATATCCACGCGTGGCTGAGAGACTAGACACTGACGCAGAAGTTGGTCAAAGCAATCTCTAACTTTATTACATGGGCTAAGCGTATATGAATCTTCAGAAGAGGGCAGTCCTCTCTGAGGCTAAAACATTGTTTCATTGGTCAAAAAGGAAAAAGTGATAAGAGAAACAGAGATAACACTTCAACATCTGCGCAGTGAGTACCACTTTGGAATGTGCACTAATGTAAACATCTGGTTACCATCGCCATTTTGTAATGGAGTTTATTCTAACAAGAATACTGCCTACGTCATATGTGACACTTCAAAGAGGTGCTTCTCTATAGGCAGTGAATAATATATACATATCATCAAGCCATATGATTGGCCTACGCATTCCACCACACTCTATTGGACACCTGTAGAAAGATGAGAAATCAGACACTTCCCACAGCACAGCTCTTTGCCCCCCTCTCTCTCCTCTCCAGTCTTGAAACAAAGAGGGGGGTGGGTGGGCACTTGGAAGTAGAAAAAGTTAACTCATTACATATACTATATACAAAATATAGAATAAAATTCACACATCTTTAACAACAGTAAATATAAACATAATGGGTATCACTGCGACCGAAAACGCCCATACTATTAAAATAGAAAAAAAATTCTAAAAAAAAAGGGTAAAAATGGCCGATTTGCCATTTTTTCATTGCTTCTCTTACCAAATTTTTTTTGATAAAATGTGATCAAAAAGTCACGCACACTCCAAAATGGTATCAATAAAAACTATAGATTGTTCCGCAAAAATGATCCCCTAAACAGCTTAGTAGACATAAATATAAAAAAGTTATGGGGGTCAGAATACGGTGATGTAAAAAAAATGATAACATTTATCAGTTTACATTTATTATCCCAGAGAATGAAGGGCTTAGGTCAGTTTTGCCCTAAACAAATCTCCGTGGGAACAAAACCTGTAAAACTGTGGAGGAATAGCGTTTTTTTTCCATTTTCCACCCCATTTGGAATTTTGTTTACCGCTTCCCACTACATTTTATGCCATAATTAATGGTGGCATTAGAAAGTACAACCTGTCCCTCATACAGCTATGTGACCGGAAAAAAGTTATGGCTCAAATAAAATAGGGAAGAAAAATGAAAACGCAAAAATGAAAAAAAAAAAAACTCCGGTATCCTAAGGGTTAACCCAGGCAGATACTTGTAGATTCTTTGAAGGCTTATCTGCAGGAAAGATGACATTAGGCATGTCTAAGCCAGGAGTTTTGGGTAAATACAGCCCTTTAGTACCAGAGAACAGGCATCTATTCTTTGGCCGTGTTGTGGAAATAGAAGCTGTAGGGTGATCAGAAGGACATGAGATCTTTGGTGAACGTCAACTGATGGTCAGGAGCTGTGGACGCCAATAAAAGCACATTGTTTTCCCAAAATGTTGGTAGAACTGTATGTTCTACAGGAAGGGCCAGCATTAGTAAAAACACGTAGAGTCCTCCATGTTTTTAAAGCATCGAAATATAAAATTAAAGGATTGGATGGGTTTCATTAGTGGAGAGGAGGGGGGGGGGGGGGGGGGCGGGAATTGTTCTTTTCTTTCTTGGTTTTGCTCTTGCTTACATATCACTTAGGCCTCATGCACACGACCGTTCAGTTTTTTGTGGTCCGCAAAACACGGAAGCCGCCCATGTGCCTTCCGTAATTTGCGGAACGGAACAGACGGCCCATTGTAGAAATGCCAATACGCATGCTGTCCGCATCTTTTGCGGCCCCATTGAATGGGTCCGCACCCGACCCGCAAAAACTGCGGCTCGGATGCGGACCAGTACAACGGTCGTGTGCATGAGGCCTTACCATGTGATGGATGTTTTGGATCATACTTTTTAGGCTACTTTCACACTTGCGGTAGTGGGGTCCGGGGGGAAAAGCCTGCTGGATCTGTGCTAACGCTAGCCCACCATGCCGCCGGAAGTCCGCTCTGGCCCTATTCAAACATGCCGGACAACAGCACGCTGCGTTTTTCGTCCGAACGCCTCTCGGCTTGTTTGCCGTGCTGCAGCCGGACCTCTGGCCCGCCCCATTATAGCTCCGGCAGCACGCTGGGCTAGTGTTAGCACGGATCCGGCAGGCTGTTCCGGCGGGGGGAACCTGCTGCCACCAGTGTGAAAATTATATTAAAAAATATTCTTTCTGCCATTAGGTTGCAGGGATATCTGCCCTGCTATAATGTCAGATTGCTCATAGTCATAAAGGGAGAAGTGTTTTGGGGAATTGCTCATCATGCAATTGTCCAATATAGAAGTTTAATTCCGGGATCTTATTTGGATCCCACTAATGTCTCCTTTATTTCCAGCCCTGGTGAAGCCTCCTGAGAGATGATTTATTATGTTTTTTAGTTTGGTCTTGTGCTGTTTATATCCTGATGACGGAATCAGAAGGGGAGGGACAGACACGAGGAGATCTATAAGAGGACCTGCTCCTCGCATCCCGGGATCTGAGAAAGAGAAGGTCTGCAGATCAGATCATTATGTGGATTCCATGGTTTGCTGTGATCTGGACGGTGGTCGCCTTCTCTGCTGCTGACAATTCATGTCCAGGTGAGGCTTTCCTACATTTATACTGGGTTTCTGGTTTAGCCAGTAATAAAAGTACTGGTGTTGAATCCATGAACTGGAATAGCGCATTTCTGTATGTGCGCTCAGGCAATAGTATTATTGAAGGGTTTTTCCGGAATGCAGATATTAATGGCCTATCCTCAGAGGGTCTGACACTTGGCACCCCTCACTGATCAGCCACTGGCGCCAAAAACTATACAGTGGACAGAACTGGAAGCACAAGCATCCATTGTAAAGTTTCTGGTGCCATCCCCAAAACAACTGCTCGGTGGTGGTGCCATGTGCCAGACCCCCACCGATCTGATATTAAAGGGATTGGTCCCATCCAGGGGTGCACCACCAATGAGGCCAGGTGAGGTGATCGCCTCAGGCAGCATCAGGTAGGGGCAAGAGAGGGGCAGCCGAAGGGGCTAAAAGGAAGGGCATTAGGGAGGGAGGGGCACCATTTCAGTTTTTGCCTCAGGCAGCAGAAAGGCTAGGTGCTCCCCTGGTCCCATCTCGTACATATTGCTAGGATATGCCACCAATGTCTGATGGAGGTGGGACCAGCACCTATCTCTAGAACGCTGGCTCGGCGCGGTGTGCTTCCCATCCATTTCTATGGGGCTTCTGCTTTCTTTGCTATGGGACTGCTCAGCTATTTTCGGCAGTCCCATAGAAATGAAAGGAGGGTGGCTGCGCAAGAGAGGCCACCACTCTATGGGGCTGACGGAAATAGCCGAGCCAGCGTCCCACCTCTCAGACGTTGGTGGCATATCCTAGCAATATGCCACCAATGTATGAGAAGGGACCAACCCCTTTAATGAACTATCCTAATGCCAAGCCATCAATATCGAAGTACTGGAGACCCCCGTTGAAAAATCATGTTATTTATCATGTGTGGTGAACAATATAAAGCCCAAAAAAATCTCCAATGCCAGAATTGTTGTTTTTTTTTATCACCTTTTTTATTGCCATCACCCAAAAAATTATCAAAAAGTTGTATGCACCCAAAAATGGTATCAATAAAAACTACTCCTTGCCGTCCAAAAAACAAGTCCTCACACACCTCCATTGGCGAAAAATTAAAAAAAGCTATTTTACATTTTTGCTAAAATATTAAAACATAATAAAGATTATGTACGTTTGTAATTGTTGTAATCGTACTGACCCATGGAGTAAATGCTTTATGTCATTTTTACCGCACCATGAACACTGTAAAAACGAAATCCAAAAAATAAGGCCTAATTTGTGGGGGTGTTTTTTCATTTCCACCCCACAGATAATTTTTTTTCCAGTACATTATATGAAACTTTTGTCCTCATGCACATGGCTGTAAGTGTTTTGCGGCCCGCAAATCACAGATCCACAAAGCACGGATCCCAGTTGTCAGCATGCTGCCTTTCCTTCCCCGCTCCCCCCTCCCCTATCTAGAAAAAAGTCTTATTCTTGTCTGCAAAATGGACAAGAATTGAAAATGTTCTATTTTTTGGGCGGGGTCGCCGAGATGAATGGATCGGCAAAAAAAAGTGGATTGGATGCAGACTAAAACTACAGCCATGTTCATGAGGCCTTAAAGGGCATCTGTCAGCAGTTTTGTACCTATGACACCGGCTGACCTGTTACATGTGCGCTTGGCCGCTGAAGACATCTGTGCTGGTCCCATGTTCATATGTGCCCGCATGAACATGTTTTAATATATGCAAATGAGCCTCTAGGAGCAACGGGGGCGTTACCAATACTCCTAGAGGCTCTGCTCTCGCTGTAACTGCCACACCCTCCGCACTTTGACAGGATCAGGTGTGATGACTTTTACACTGCCTGGCCCTGTCAATCAAAGTGCAGAGGGCGCAGCAGTTGCAGAGAGAGCTCAGCCTTTAGGTGTAACGACAACGCCCCTGTTGCTCCTAGAGGCTCATTTGCATGTATTAAAACGAAATTTTTCTTAGCAATGCGGGCACATGTGAATGTGGGACCAACACAGATGTCTTCAGCTGCCAAGTGCACATGTATCTATATGACCCTTTGAATCCAGGAAGGTAAAAACAAAAGCATTTTGCCCAACTAGACTCAATTGACTTTCCATTCCTATCCTGGTTTGGGAGAAAAAACCTCCTTATGTCCCTCGTTATGCCTAGGCTTACATATTTAATGCAGACTCTCCCCATAGAATTACCCAAGACTTTCTTTATTCTCTTGAACAAACATATACGTAAATTTATATGGCAAGGCAAGGCCCCCCGTATCTCCTTCTCCACTCTTTCTAAACAAAAAAAAACGGGAGGAATAGGATTACCTGACCCTGAAATATACATGAGATCTATTCTCCTGTCTAGGATTATAGATTGGATTAGATCCCCCCCCCCCCCTCCAAACCATGGGTTATGTTGGAAAATTCATTTTTAAACACTCCTCTAAGGGCCCTTTTGTTATCAGGGTTTTCCTCCCTAGTCTGCGCTCTATTCCTAATACAGTGATTAGGAATACTTTAAAGACTTGGAACTGGTTTGTAGCTAATAAAGGCTCCATATCCCTCCCCTCCCCTCTGCTACTAATTAAGGATGTAATCTCCCTGGCTCCGAAAGAGCTTAGAGATAGCTTTCCCCCCGCCCTGCACACCTCTGACTCCCCTGTAATGACACTGGTTGACACAGAGGGGACCTTGATACCCGACCAAAAGCTATGCGACCTTTTTAAAATCAAATCTGATAACCCTATCACATTAAGCTTTCTGAAAAAAGAAGCCCTTTCTCTACTCAAAAGCACCCCGACTCATACTGAACTTTCCTGGTTTGAAAAGCTCCTAAACTCTAAGCTATACCCCTCCAAGACTATCTCCACAACATATAGGAACCTAAAGACCTCAGTTTCTGACCCCAAACCGGCTATGGTGGGCTTATGGGAAAAAGATCTACAACGCTCCCTATCAGAGGCTGAGATTTCTTCTATACTGATCTCCCCACATAAAATCTCTAGATGCACCCGAGTGCAAGAAAATAGTTATAAGCTCCTATCCCGCTGGTATAAAACCCCAGACAAAACCTGCCTGTACAGAAGAGACGCTTCAGATCTCTGTTGGAGATGTCAAACAGAGAAGGGTTCTTATTTTCACGTATGGTGGACTTGTAGTGTGATCAGGGGGTGGTGGGAGGAGATACTGAAGACCATCAACAAAATATGCCAGAGTAATATCTCCTGTACCCCGGAAATAACCCTCCTCTCCCTAGGAGTTCAGAAAATCCCTAAACACACTGCTTCTCTCTTCTTACTTATGCTAAGCGCAGCTAGACTGCTTCTCCCGAAGTTATGGCTTACTCGAGACACCCCCAGCCTCGAGTGCTGGTATAGTAAGATAGACCAAATATATAGAATGGAGGAAATCTCCCACTGGGAACTGAGAACAAGATCAGTTTTTCTAAAAATCTGGAACCCGTGGAAAGAATTCAGGCATTTCTCATGATGTCTTCCATTTGAACATATGTACATCATGACAGGAAACTACCTACCCCCGACCCCCTGTCTACTTTCCATACCTTCCCTCCCTCCCCTTCCCTTTCCCCCCCCCCCCCCTCCTGTCCACTAAGCTACCTGATTCATATATATATTGAGATGTATCCTCAATATCTGGTCTAACAGCACTTCTGGTGGAATATGCTGATAAACACTTCCTTACTTCACTGTGTTCTCTCTAAAAATATTATGTACACTTTGAAAATATTTTGCACATTTAAAAAAAATATTTTGTACAATGAGACATATGTACCTGTACTGTTACATGTTACATGTCACGTGTTTTTTATACACGTGTTTTTTTTTGTTTTTTTTATGAAAATAAAAACCATTAATTGAAAAAAAAAAACATGAAGTAGACATATGGGGAATGTAAAGTCATCACAATTTTTGGGGGTATTACCATGTATTACAGAAGTAGAGAAACTGAAACTTTGAAAATTTGGAAATTTTTCAAAATTTTGGGTAAATTAGGTATTTTTTTATGCAAAGCGTTTTACTGCAGTGATATATTGTTGATTACATTGTTGCAACAAAGAATATGGGATAACAATTCCAGACTCACAACACAATTCAAGTAGTAGCTTTTTTGTTGTCATGCCTCAGAACGCTTAATCATTTATCTAGCAAGTGCTAGCTATATATTTTGAGCCATCATACTTTTATAAATTGTGTGCAATATTGTATATTTAGAGTCACTATACTTTTATCAATCGTGTGTAATTGTGTGTAATATTGTATATTTTATCCTTATATTTTAATATATTGTGTTTGTAATAAACCTATTGTAGTTCAAAAAAAAAAAAAAAAAAAAGCATTGTCTCTAAAATTTGCTTGGTCTAGGGTTAATGTTGACCATCTCTATGTCTGTTCACAGAAGTGAAGATTTTAGGAATTGGAGACTCCGACAAACTGACCATACTCAGAGGGTGCCCAGGCTTTCCTGGATCTCCTGGCCAGAAAGGAGAAGTTGGGTCATCTGGAGTAAAAGGTAAGTGGCATCCTGACCTGGATAGTCTATACTGGTTATAGACTGGGGGTATGTATTGCACCCCCACCTGATCCTAAGAATGGAGGTCTTGTGTCCTCCACCTGTATAAATGGGGTGGAGGTCATGTAGGCACAATGTCACTCGGTTTCTTTTCAGTAGTTGCATAGAGATGAATGGAGCAGCAGCAGTATGCATGCTCAACTGCTTCTCCATTCACATGGGGGGGGGGGGGGGGCAAAGGATCCTTGTTTTAATGATTAGTTGGTGTCCCAGCAAGCATACTTTTGTGACCTACCCTGTGGATTAATTTAAATCTTAGGAGAACCCCTATGATTTATGATTTCATTTGACTCATTTTGGGCTGAAAAATATTTTTTTCAATTGTTTTTTTTTTTTAAATGTTCAGGCGTTTCTGAGATACAGGGTTAAAAATCAGTCTGTTTGCAGTTTCTTTAATACCCCCATCATCTGATGGCTCATGTGTAGCTCTTATCTCTGATGTCTTGACCTCATAAACGCCTATTTAACCCATATTCTTATCAAAGCTATAAGGAGTGTTTATAAGGTCAGGAGATCAGAGACAAGAGCTACACATGAGATGTCAGGGATTCAAAGAAAAGAGAAACTGACAGACTGATTTGTAACCCTGTATCTCAGAAACGACTGGGGTTGTCCCGCAGAAAATATTCTACAGTTTTCAAATCAGCACCTGGATCTGAATACTTTTGTAATTGCATGTAATAAAAAATTTGGCATAGCCACTGAGATATTCAGTAAAATGTATCTGTATAGCGCCACCTGCTGTTTCTTATTTCTTTGACCCGCTCACAGAGATGGCCACACATGCTCAGTTTCATCCTTCAACTGCCTCCTAAGCTGTGATAGGGAGAGCATGGACACGCCCCCTGAGCTGTGATAGGGAAAGCCTGGACACGCCCCCTTAGAAAAGACACTCCCTTTGATATTAATCTAGCAGAGCAATGAATGGGGAGATCTCTGGATCCATGTGAGGTCCAGGGCTGGTTCTAGCGTTGTTAGAAAGAGATTGTCATGTACTATATGATGTCTGATTTCCTGAAACACAACTGCAAATACTGTGATTGTGTTTCATGTAAATTGTGCTTGTATATCAGCTCCAATAAAGTTGCATAGGGAGGGGGAGGTACTAACAAGCCTCCCAGGGCTGACTCCGCCCTACACACAGCACAGAGAAGGAGAATAAGGTCAGTGTGTGTGATGTCTGACCTCAGCAGCCATTTTGGACAGTTATTCAAACTCCATAGATAGTTCCATGTACCAGCCCATAGAAGGATAAGATTGCAGAGGAACCAGGCAACTCAGAGAGGGAGTGAGAATATTGGCAAAGGAAGGTAACTGTCGTTTATCAGGCTCTAGTCTCCTTTGCATTAGGTGGAGCGATTCTAAGCTACAAACTGCCCACCATAACCAAGGACAGAAAGGCCACCTGTCAGAATATAGTATTCCTAGAGAGGATACAGAAGTATATGATTATACAGTACAGCAGAGATAGTCCATCCCTCCAGCCTGGAGGAACAAGGGAGAAAGATTGAGTGTCATAAAAAACTGCCCCTTATGTAAATTCTGGGAACTAATCTGAATCACTGTAAAAGCTGCCTTGCTGTAAATGACTTTTGCATACATTGATGACCATTGAATCAGCTTCAGTAAAGTACTGGGAGTTTGTTAAGAAACTCGGTCTCCTTATTCTACATCATCTCAACATTTGCACCTTACGGTGCTGGCGTCACGAACAACAATACAGGGGCCCAGCCGCAAAAGCACCTTAAACACCTACACCATCAAGGACACCTCAACTTCTATCTTGCCGGTGTCCCCTGCAATAGAGAGTGCCCCGGAGGATTTAGTGCTGTCCTCCTCCTCACTGCACGCCGGCCCAGGGAGGCTCTGCTAACCGTGAGTACAAACTACTACTACTCCCATCGGCCCACCGTAGCCTCACGTGTTGCCCCTGCGGACTTGGTTGCTGCAAATAATCATGGCATAAAGACCTACCCAAAAAAATAAAGAAAAAACTTTTTTAGCCCAAAATGAGTAAAATACAGTCATAAAAAAGATGTCCAGAGTTTTAAGGCTTCATCTACACAGCCATAATACAGGCATCTGTATCTCAACCGCAACATCCCGACCGGACCTCCCCCGGTTCCACTGAGCCATAGGGTTCCATAGTTTGGGTCTCCACACATTGTCCCCTGAAAATTTGACTAGTATTTTTGTGTGAATTTTACCGACTTGACGCCCATTTTATTGTATGTTCTGTCAACGTTTAGGAGACAATGGACTTCAGGGCATCGCAGGGAAGCTCGGCCCTCCAGGTGTAAGGGGTAAGTAGGAAAGTAATAGTCTACGTAGGATTTAAATATAAAGATCCCAGTGTAAAGACGGATGTCCATTTGTAATGATATAAATATTTCAATGATAACAACTGACAGTTCGTTGCTCCTCTGTTATTACTCCTGGAAATGCATTCATTAGTTGACCACTGGGTATTCTCCTTGTCAGTGGGAAATCTCCCTACCCCTCCACACTGTGACACAGTCCAATCAGTACTGACACAGTCATACTGTTTAAAGGGGTTCTCCGTTTCTTTCAATATTGATGATCAGTGTCATATCGGCGGGGGTCCGACACCCGGCTGTATGAGGAGATGGCGAGTGCAGTGCGCACGTGCTGTCTCCCTTCTCTCTTCCTGTTCGCTGCTGCGGTCTATGGTCTTTGGAATAGAGATGGGAGACGGCACGTGCACACTGCGCGCCGTCTCCTCACACAGCTGATCGGTGGGTGTCAGTCCCCCACCGATCTGATACTGATGACCTATCCTGAATGGTAAAAGCCCGGACAACCCCTTTAAGGACACACACTATTGACAAGGGGAATGACAACGCCCAGTGGTCAATTTATTCATACATTTCCTAGAGGAATAACATAGGAACAAAATAAAGCATCGTTTTTTTTTCCCATGGGACAACCGCTTTCATTTTCGGATGGTCATCTGTTTTCTTAACGTATATATATTTTTTGCTTTGGGATAGGTGCTGACGGCTCCAAAGGCGAAAAGGGGCAAAAAGGTAAGCCGTGGAGTAATTCCAATATTTTTGAGACATTTTTGATAAATTCCCCTCCCCAATTCTTGTGTGAACGCTCCAGTGGAGAATAGAGCTTTGGCTGTCACTTTTTATTTTAAATATATAAATTAGAAAACGGATTCATCTGATTGTGGTCGCTACGGAGAGTTGCGCTGACTGCGTCAGATTTATGAAACGGTCTCAAAGAAAATCTGGCTTTGTCGCCCATAGCAACCAATCAGGGCACAGCTTTCACTTCTAATAGTGCTTCTGAAAATGAAAGATAAGCTGTAATTGGTTGCTATGGCCCAAAAAAGCCAAAAGCCCTTTAACCCCTTCATGTACTGCACTGGGCGGGACTTTAAAGATGGCGCCCAGTTATGAGCTGTTTTAAACAACAGACACCTGGTACTAATGTAGGCGAGCTTGACCACGGCATCTGAGAACGAAAAAACCCAGCAGCACGCGTTCCCGGGCCCTGCAACAGCTTCCCCTAGCGGGGACGGGGAACTGGATGGGGAGTGCGGTAACCGCGGTCCTCCTGAATGATACGAGGCTGCTGTACATTAGTTCCTATGGAGCCCCTACCTGTGGCAGGGCTTCATAGGAACACAGGGGGTCATTTATCAAACTGGTGTAAAGTAGAACTGGCTTAGTTGCCCATAGTAACCAATCAGATTTCACCTTTCATTTTTGACAGCTCCTTTGGAAAATGAAAGGAGGAATCCGATTGGTTGTTCTGGGGAACTAAGCCAGTTCTACTTTACACCAGTTTCATAAATGACCCCAATAGTGTCATTAGCATAGATGATTGCTTGCCCCTAGGGGAACTATTAAAAAGTGTAAAAATAAAATGTTTTTAAAAATATAGAAAAAATATATATAGAAAAAATCAAATCACTCCCTTTCCCCAAAATCGAATCAAAAATACATAAACAATCTTAAAAATATTATGGGCATCGTCAAACTGATCAATTCGCTGTTATTTTCTTGCTTCACCTCCCTCAAAAATTGTAATAAAAAATGATCAAAAAGTCATACACATTCCTGGTATGAATGAAAAAATGAGCCCTAACACAGCTCCGTACACATAACTACAAAAAAGTTGAAGGGGTCATAATATGGTGACGAAAAAGAAAAAACAATTTTTTTTTTCAAATTATTATTTTTTCAGCATTAGGCTACTTTCACACCTGCGTTTAGGTGCGGATCCGTCTGGTATCTGCACAGACGGATCTGCACCTATAGCGCAAACGCTTAGATCCGTTCAGAACGGATCCGTTTGCATTACCATGGTAATTTTTCATGGTAATGCAAACGGATCCGTTTTGACTTTACATTGAAAGTCAATGGGGGACGGATCCGTTTGAAAATTGAGCCATATAGTGTCAAATTCAAACGGATCCGTCCCTATTGACTTGCATTGTAAGTCTGGACGGATCTGTTTGCCTGCGCACGGCCAGGCGGACACCTGAACGCTGCAAGCAGCATTCAGGTGTCCGCCTGCTGAGCGGAGCGGAGCCCAAACGCTGCCAGACTGATGCATTCCGTTCGGGGCCGCTTGTGAGAGCCTTCAAACGGAACTCACAAGCGGAGCCCCGAACGCAAGTGTGAAAGTAGCCTTAAAATACAAGAAAAACTATACAAATGTGGTATCGCTGTAATCGTACTGACCTGGAGAATGAAAGGAACACGTAATTTTTACCTCTTAGGGAACACTGTAAAAAAATAAACATAAAACTATTGCAGAATTGCGTTATTTTTTTTTCCAATTTTACCCCATTTGGAAAAAAAAAAAATTGTCCAGCTTCCCACTACATTGTATGGAATATTAAATGGTGGCATTAGAAAATGCAACTTGTCCCGCAATAAAAAAAAACACTCATAGGGTTATGGGAACGGAAAAATTTATCGCCCCCGGAAAAGCAGGGAGTGAAAAATGAAAACGCAAAAATGGAAAATCACAAGGTCTTATAAGGGTTAAAAACTTACTGTACAAAACTTGTGTTTTCTTCAAAACAGGTGACCCTGGATCATCTGAGTCCGTGTATGGTAAGTAGATGAACCGTGTAGTACCTCCATGACACTCTGCATTTACTAAAAAGTTCATCGTACAAAAATCACCCTTTTTTTTTTGGCACAAAAAAATTGCAGTTTGAGATTTTTCTGCTTCTCGTGGCATTTTGAAATGGGTGTGGCTTCACGAAATGGGCGGGGCCTCTATAGCCTGACATATTCACCATGATTATGCTGGCGGAAATTATATCGGGAATATACACGACCCATAAATGGCATCAATTTCAGTTTCTGGTGCTTGGACAGTACAGTATTTATAAAGAGGCCTGTTCCTTTAAATAAATTTGGCACATCTTTCTCTTTTTATAAACATTGATGTATGTGCATCGGGCCCAGGAGGAGTCGGATCGGATGATGGGAGTGGTAGTGGCTCTGGCTGTTACAGTCAATCACGGCGGCTTTCCTCACACCGTTACTCCCTCGGGCCATGTAGTGAGAGGAGGACACACCCTGGGTCTGGGGCTCCTTGCTGATGGAAGCTAGGGTGGCCTTGATGTTAAGTGTCTGTATGGGTGCAAGGCAGGTTGGGTAGAGTGCAATGGCCGGCGTATTGCGTAGGAGTCAGAAAACCAGGTCAGATGTTGCAGAATAAACGTCTCTCATCACTGAAGTGCAAAATAGGAGTTGTAGTACATCCAAAGATAGCAAAAGACAGTTCCACACTGCAATCCTTCCCAGATAACAATGTATGGATTTAGGCAAGGATGTTATGGCTCTCTTTCCTCTCTCTTTGTCTCAAGGCTGTTCCTGCAGACTCTATGGCAGGCTATGGTTCTCTTTCAATGGTGGCTGTAGTGTCCACTGAGGGATAGAGGAGTTTTATAGATACGACTGGCCTCATTGTGTCAAAGTGTGAAGGGTGTCTTAACAGTGACCCTCACAGCAGTAAAGTCTAACTTGGCTATGCAGACTGTAGGTTCTCCAGTTCCCTCCTTTATCTTACTCCTTCTGCAGATCATGCAGAGATCTGTTAGCCTCTGAAGCTATTTGGACCTAAGAAGAGGAAGCGCCAGTCACAGCTTCTTCTACCTTCTAAACTCCAGTCTCAACTGACTAATTGAGCTGGAGACAGATCCTGGATCCTCACCCAACCTCCTGCAAGTGCTGAGTCAGGATTGTTAACCCTGACTGTGCCATCCATACACAGTTATACTGGGTGCAATACATAGCATGACATAACATTAAATAACATAATGAAATAAACAATTTGCAGATATCCCCAAGCTCTGGGGTACTGCATATAAAAGAGTTTTTAGCAAACATGTCATTAAGACTGGCATTAGGACATTTATCCCCCACTGGCATCAGATGTGCCACAATTATTGAAAGGCACATGCCATCATTGATGTAAAAAAAAAAAATCTGACATCATATAGTACAGTATAGTATATAGTGCCCCTATTAGAGCCCCCCAGTAATATTAGTGCCCCCCAGTGATAGTAATGTCCTTATTAGTGCCCCCCAGTAATAGCAATGCCCTCATTAGTGCCCCCTAGTAATAGTAATGCCCCCATTAGTGCCCTCCAGAATTAATAATGCTCCCTTTAGTGCCCCCAGTAATAGCAATGCCCTCATTAGTGCCCCCCAGTAATAGTAATGTCCTCATTAGTGCCCTCCAGAATTAATAATGCTCCCTTTAGTGCCCCCAGTAATAGTAATGCCCCCATTAGTGCCCTCCAGAATTAATAATGCTCCCTTTAGTGCCCCCAGTAATAGTAATGCCTTCATTAGTTCCCACCATTAATAATGCCTCCATTAGTGCCCCCCAAAATTAATAGTGCCCCTTTTAGAGGCCTTCAGTAATAATGCTCCCATTAGTGCCCCCCCCAAATATTTATGCCCCAATTAGAGTCCAACAGAATTAATAATTCCCCCTTTAGAGCCCCCAGTAATATTAATTCCCCCAGTAATAGCAATGCCCCATTGGTCCCCCTCCAGAATTAATAGTGCCACCATTAGTGCCCCCAGTAATGGCAATGTCCTCATTAGTGCCCTCCAGAATTTTATAATGCCCCCATTAGCTCCCCCCAGAATTAATAGTGCCCCCAGTAATAGTAGTGTCCTTATTAGTGCCCTCAGTAATAGTAATAGTTATTGTGAAAATACTGGCAATTAAAAATTGCCGCCGGCAGAGGCACTAAATTATCGGCTTGGCCGGTGCTTTACCGGCTAGGTGGCAACCCTAATGGCATGGCTTCCAGCAGTGCCACTGAGCTGGTGGATATAAACTCATCATCCGTGCACTTAATTTTCTTTATCTGTCTATTCTTCTCAGCTGCAAAAAACTGCAAGGAATTACTGGAGCGGGGTGAAGTGCTAAGTGACTGGCACACAATATACCCAGAGAGCCAGAAGCCGCTAAAGGTTCTGTGTGATATGCATACTGACGGGGGCGGCTGGATTGTAAGTATATTTCATAATTAAAGGGGATGTCTAAGATTAGAAAAGCATGGCTGCTTTATTCCAAAAACAGCACCACCTCTGTCCATGGGTTGTGTCTGGTAGTCCACCTCAGCTCCTTTCAAGCGAATGGAGCTGCAATACCACACACAACCTGTGCACCGGTGTGGTGCTGTTCTTGGAAAGAAATAACCATGCTCTTCTAATCCTGGACATTCCCTTTAAAAAGTCAGTATACTTTCTGTACAGTAATTATATTTTATTTACTAGAGAATGGTGTAACTAGAAAATTTCTAAGTAACTTCATTTAAAAAATCTATCTGCATCCTCCTGAAACAAGCTGTAAATTCATGACCACTAGGGGTCTCACTTCCACCTAATTCTGTTGTCAGGCAAGATCTGTCCCTGGAAACAGGGGCGTGTCAGAGCTAGCCGAGCTGCTGAGCCTGATAGAAGCACTGCCTCTACACAGATTTTATAGGAGCCTCCTGTGTGTCTGTAATGGGATTTCCTTCTTCTTATCTCTTCTGTGAGCTCCAGAGCATAATGGGAAGTAAGAGAAAGGATGTCACAGCAGTACAGTGCTGGCAGACCTCACAGAAGAGAAATGCCCCCTGCTTCTGAGTGAAATGCATCTAGCTGTGCAACTGAAGAGGGGAATAATATGGCTGAAAAAGACTTTAGGGGAGCTCAAAAAATACCTGTTCCTTCACAGTTATAACTCTACAATGATGCACAGTCATTATGGCAATTTCTTTTTTTTTTTTTTTATCTCAGGCACGCTCTAAGTAAAATCTCTGTGGTCTTCAGGTTTTCCAGAGGCGCTGGGATGGCTCTGTTGACTTTTTCCGGGACTGGAACTCATACAAGAATGGATTTGGCAGTCGTCTGAATGAGTTTTGGCTTGGAAATGACAACCTTTATATGCTGACATCGTCAGGTAATAACAGATAGTTATCATCTCAGGCTACCATTAGATTCCCATGAACTAACTGGGTCCAAAATTAAAGGGGTTCTCTAGCTTGTTTTTGTTTTTTAGAAAATCCCCAAATCTCTTCTCTTCGTGGACAAAAGATTGTTTCCTCAGTACAAAAGACTCTGAGATTTTTTTATTTAAAAGTCTGGAGATCCCCTTTAGAGGAGTTATCAGGAACCCCATTTCATATGGCCAGGCAGGGTGCAGGGGTTAAAAAAAAAAGACACATGTCACCAGTACTCTGGTTCCAACTGAGCTCCTTTCTCCTACGCTTTGACCACAGCTGAACTGGAAGTGTGACGTTCCAATCAGTGGCCTCAGCAGTCATGTGCCAGGCCTACACGTCTCTGATTGACGGGCAGTGGTGACGTGTGTGTCAATAGCTCGTCACACTTCTAGTCCAGCGGGGACCAGAGGAGGAGGAGAACGGAGCTCAGCGCTGGAACCGGAGCACCAGTGACAGGTGAGTCTATTTTTGCATCCTGCTTAGCCATAAGAAAGGGGGTTCCCAGTCTCGGAGAACGCCTTTAATGTCATAATGTATCTTGAGAAGGGTCAGAGATTGTTTCCTGTGTTGAGAGAGACCAGGGTCTCATCTTCTTTCATTATTTTAAAAGAAATCTGTGACCTCGATGGCTTGAAGTTGCCTTGCGTTAATGGTCAGAATGCCCCATGCAAAGCATGGCGCCGGTACTTTCTTCTGGGCATGGGCAGTTTTTCCAGAACTCTACCCGATTTCCTGTGTAGGCCTGGCTCTTTAGTCGCACCCATTTTTGTGACGCTGCACGCCCCCTCACAGCATGTATGGGCACTAGGGAAGTGTACAGTTGGAACTCATGGAGGGCAGCCCTCCAGTCGCTGCATGAGAAATTTGCCAACTCTTTCGAGGGTCTTTTTTTTTTTTTCCGGGAGCCAACAAGAAATTGTGATTAAAGGGCATCTGTCAGCAGTTTTGTGCCTATTGAAACTGACTGACCTGTTACATGTGCGCTTGGCAGCTGAAGGCATCTGTGTTGGTCCCATGTTCATATGTGCCCGCATTGCTGAGAAAAATGATGTTTTAATATATGCAAATGAGCCTCTAGGAGCAATTGGGGCGTTGCTGTTACACCTAGAGGCTCTGCTCTCTCTGCAACTGCTGTTCCCTCTCCATTTTGATTGACAGGGCCAGATAGTGTAAATGTCATCACAACTGCCCCTGGGTTCTTCTAAAGTCAAAGTGGAGAGGGCACGGCAGTTGCAGAGAGAGCAGAGCCTCTAGGTGTAATGGCAACGCCCCCGATGCTCTTAGAGGCTCATTTGCATATATTACAACTTCATTTTTCTCAGCAATGCGGGCACATAGGAACATGGGACCAACACAGATGTCTCCAGCTGCCAAGAGAACATGTAACAGGTCAGCCAGTTTCATAGGTACAAAACTGCTGACAGATGCCATTTAAGCACTTTTAATTTAACTACATGAGTATTACTGCTGACATGGAGTCTAAATTGCTACTTTATATATCTATACTCCTACACCCCGTTCCCCTGCAAAATTCCGCTGCACGCACATACATAATAGAGAGAACCTCCCGAGTGAAAGCTCATGGGTCCTCTCAATGTATTATACAGCAAAGGTTTGCGGCAGCACAACAGGGGAACAGGGGGAAGGGAGTATTGCTGCCATCAGTGATACTCATGTAAGGGTCCATTCACACGTCCGCAAAACACGGACACCTGCAATGTGCGATCCGCAATTTGCGGACCGCACATCACAGACACTATAATTGAAAATGCCTTTTCTGGTCCGCAATTGCGGACAAGAATAGGACATGTTCTATTTTTTTTCAGGAACGGAATTACGGATCCCGAAAAAACTGATGCGGATCCCAAAAATGCAGGTGTGGATTCCGTTCCGTGATAGGGACAAAGCAGTAGCAGAAGGGACACACTCCCTGAGCTGTGATAGAGAGAGAGCTGCAGCAGAAAGGACAGACTCCCGAAAGTCGTGATAGGGACAAAGCAGTAGCAGGGGACACACTCCCTGAGCTGTGATAGGGGGAGAGCTGCAGCAGAAAGGACAGACTCCCCTGAGCTGTGATAGAGACAAAGCAGCAGCAGAAAGGACACAGACCCTGAGGTGTGATAGGAAGAGAGTTGCAGCCTAAAGGACATATTCCTTGAGCTATAATAGGGAACGACCTGCAGCAGAAAGGACACCCACCCTTAGAAAGGACATGCCCCTGCCAGTCTGAAGAGAATCTAGCAGAGCAATTGGAGCAAAAGGATCTCTGGATCCATATGAGGTACAGGGCTGGTTCTAGCTTTGTTAGAAAGAGATCGTCATGTACTAGATCAGGCATGCTCAACCTATGGCCCTCCAGCTGTTGTAAAACTACAACTCCCACAATGCCCTGCTGTAGGCTTATAGCTGTAGGCTGCTCGGGCATGCTGGGAGTTGTAGTTTTGCAACAGCTGGAGGGCCGCAGGTTGAGCATGCCTGTACTAGATGATGCCTCATCAATCATGGCAAACCCTTTTTAAGCCATTTGCCTGCCAGACAACCCCTTTAAAGGGGTGTTCCCATCTCAGACAATGGGGGCATATCGCTAGGATATGCCCCCATTGTCTGATAGGCGCAGGCCCCACTTAAAACAAAGCCTAACACAAGGCTGGCAAAGTGGTGACTGGCAGTGCCAGGGTCCGGCCACCACCAAGCCTTCCTATTGGTCCGCCGTAAATAGCAATAGCAAAGATGGCGCAACCCCTTTAACTCTAGGTCTGTGCAGAGGTTTTGGAGCCATGTATCAGATAAAGTGCTGCAGGTAGCGCCGATTTCCCCCCCCTTGTGAGTTATGAAATGTATTAACGCCAGCTCCACCATGGTTTTACGTCATATTGGTCCATTCACCCGCAAACGTCCGGTATATGTTTCCTAGTATTTAGCGCCCTGTAACCTCTACCGTTATCTTCTCACAGGCACATGGGAAATGCGGATTGATCTTCAAGATTTTGAAAACACAAAGCATTACGCCAAGTATGCGTCTTTCCAGGTCCTGGGAGAAGATGAAAGTTATAAGTTGTTACTTGGGGACTTCAAAGAAGGCAACGCCGGTAAGAAGCTGTGGAGTAAGATCAGGTCGCGTTTTCACGAGACAAATGTCATTTGGGCCAACCTTTTTACCCAAGATAACTTTGGTGGCGGGGGCTGTATGAGATGAGCTCCTTAGCCTGTGCCCCCATGCTTTGTGCTCTGGTGGCCCAGTCAGTGTTGCCATAGGACAGAGCACGGCGGAGAGTTGTATCTTCGTCCTATATTTAAAGGGCATTTATCAGCAGGATCAACCCACCGGAACCAGATATAGACAGTTGGGGTTGACCCTGCTGAGTAAACAATGCCATATCTATCTCTTTCCGTCCAGAGTTATGTTTTTGTTAGTATTCAGATTAACCTATTAATGCACCAAGGGGCGGCCCGAGCCTTTCAGAGCACCAGATCTTAATGGCCCTGAACCTATGGCCACTTTCTCCTGGTGGACACCTGACCATATTGGGAGGGTGTACAGGGACTGTGGGTCCCCCTTCCCCTTTTTCCTAGGTCCCCTATCCTTGTTATAGGGCCCCATTCGTTTGGGTTGAGGTTCTGGTGCGTTGGGGGTTAATGGTTACATCCTGCCGGCAGGAAGGTGCGTGCTGCTGAGTGCCCCTTTATAAGGCTCTGCGTCCCCTCCCTCTTCCTCTTTGCAGAAGCGCTGTGTCCCTCCGTCCCTCCCTATTGTTTGGATACAAGGTTTATGTTGGTGGGTTTTTGGTCATGTAGGTCTTGTTAATTGGGGCATCCTACTAAGTCACAGCTGGCGGCTGGTAAAGAGAAGTTGGTTACTGAGCAGGTGAACTGGCGTAATCCGCCCGCTGGGAGTCCAGCGGCTGGCGGATCGCATGGGCTCAGCTATGGTTATGCCTTTTAAAGAATTAGCTGTGGCCGACTACCACCCAACAAAATTGTTAAATAAAAGTTATAAACGTGACAAGGTTGTCTGTGTCATTTGTGGAGGGAGGGCATGTTGGGGCCAAGGGTTAGATGGTTCCCTCACCCCTTCTCCTTTCCTGAAAGTGTCTACCAACCAATAAGATTACAGGGTCATGCAGCCCTCCATGTACTTTAAATATATGTGGTGCTGAGATACTATGTCATTAGTTGCAGCCCTTGCACACGAGTGTGCCTAGAGAGGGTGGGGGCACAGAAGGGGTAGGGTGGTGCACAAAAGGGGTCAGGGACTGTTAGGAGGGCAAGGCAATGGAAATATATGCCATGACCCCCTGTCTCTTACAGACTACGATCAAGAAGTTGACTGATGCCATCAATATGTTATTGTCATTGCCCCTACACTGCAATAACTGGTGCACTGCCATCTAGATTTTTACCGCAACTCAGATCCATGATCACCACTTTCTTCTGAACCACCAAATTTACACATTGATAGTCTATATATACACGAGGTGGATGGAAATTTGGATGTGTCATGATGAAAACACTAAGCCACCTGGTCGTAAGACAGGTAAGACATTGTTATCAGAGGGGCCCAGACATGGTGTAACGGGCAGTGGGATCTGGAGTTTGCTGCAGGGAACCAACCAGACTGCTACCACCTGGAGTAGTCCATGGCTGGCAAATTCAGTCTCTTAGGCCCCAGTGAAATTTTATATAGCACTCAGAAGAATTTAATTATATTAAACTACAATATACATGTAATATAAATATAATTATAATAGAAATCATAATATAAATTAGAATCTGAATGATTCACTACACTGATTTTTTTTATTTTTTTTCAGGTAATGCAATGGACGTTCACGTAGACCAGCCATTTGCCACAAAGGATAAAGATTTAACTGCAGAAAAATGTGCCACCCTATACAAAGGCGGCTGGTGGTACTACAAGTGCCATCACTCAAACCTAAATGGACTTTATCTGGGCGGACAGCACGCCTCGTTTGCCAATGGAATCAACTGGGCCTATGGAAAGGGTTACAATTACTCCTATAAATTCTCGGAAATGAAGATCAGACCCGTCCAGTAAGATCACACCAATATAAAGTGGAAAAAAACAAAACAAGACAAGAACTTAAAGGAGGACCTCCAGCTGAAAACACGTTAGATTGCAATATGTTGATATATAGGACCAGATTTACTAATGTCTCTGCCAAAAATCTGTCTATAAAGTGGCACAATCTGGCGCATTTCCACACTTTTTCTGACATGTTCAACAAGTGGGTGGAGCTTAGCAGAAAGGGTGGGGCTTCAAAAAAGGAGGGGCATACAATTCACTATTTTGCCCCCAAATTGTGCCACAATTCCTGCATAAAAATTTGTCTCACTATAAACAACCAATAGTTGGTACAGAGTCAGAGAAGAGTGTCTATCCCTGCTCCACACGTATCATCTAGCCTGAGCCAATGTGCCGCCTGTCTAAGCTTACGCCATCTTTTAAACGAGTAAATCTGGACCACGGTGTCTTGTTACTTAAAGGCTATGTACACCTTTGGGGGCAATTTTTTTTATTTGTTCATTATACTCACTATGAGCTAAAAATATTTTTTTCAATTGGTCTTTATTAAAAATATGGAATCCTTTTTTCTGTACAGAGCTGAGATGCTCTAATAAAGGGATCTGGATTTTCTGTCTTTTCCGTCAGTTAGGGAGCTGACGGGCTCCTTATCTCTGATCTCTGACATTATGAACACTCAGTACAGCTCAGTTCTTACCATTCTGATAAGAATGTGGCTTAAATAAGTGTTTATGATCTCTTGGTAAATTAGAGTTAAGGGTTATTAGAGGACCAGCACAAAGTGAAAGTAGGATTCACACAACTAGAAAAACAGTTCACCCTTTGTGACAGAACGGCTCAATATTTTTAATAAAGACCAATGGAATTTTTTTTTTTTTTAGCTCCAAATGAGTAAAATGTGATCATAAAAAAATAAATTGTCCCCAAAGCTGTGCATAGCCTTTAATGAGTAATAATACCGCCATCATTATGCCAAGTTGTAATAAAAGATGGGGAAATATGCATCAGAAATATGTTTTATTTTTATTGGTTTTATACTAGCCAGTGTATCCCTATGGACTGCAGTTGTAGCTCGATAGTTAGAAATAATCACTCGCACTACAAAAACTGGGCTGTGATTGTGCAGTCAAACTAGTCACATATAGTGCACTGCTAATGATGGAAACAAGATGGCGAAAGAGCTCCTAATTCGAAGAGGAGCTGTCACCTTCCCTGACATGTCCATTTCAGTAATTACTTGCATTCTCCCCTGTAATAACAATTCTGGAGCATCTATTCCCATTCTTCTATTATTCCTACTAGAGTAGTTTGCAATGAAGGTCGAGAGGGGTGTTACCAGTTATGGGTGTGCCCCTGCACAATCTGACACTATCCAATCAGTGCCGCCAGTGTCAGATTGTTCAGAGACACATCCCCAACTAGTAACACCCCGTTGGACCTTTGTTGCAGACTGCTAACTATTCATTCATAACTTCTAGTAGGAATAATAGAGGAATAGTGCAGCATAGAGTCATAAGAATAGATGCTCCAGAATTATGACATAGGGAATCCAAGTAGTTACTAAAACAGACATGGGGACTGATCCTCTTTAAGTTAGCCCATTGTGTTTGGTACGTGTATCACAGGCACAGCCCACTGTGTTTGTTAATCGTATCACAGGTAGAGCCCATTGTGTTTGTTAATTGTATCACAGGCAGAGGGGGGTTGTGTAAAATTGCTGAGAGTGTTTCCATACTGTAAATGCATGTGATTGGCTAATGTAAAAACTGTCTCAGTCTTTCACAAGGTCCCCAGGAGAGCGTCCCTTGCTGGAAGACCTGCATAAAATGCTGACATGTAGCCCCATTAAAGAGTTCCTGTTTTACCCTCAACATAGAGCCTTGTCTCATGTGTGTGGTGAAAAGGATCCATCTACATTGGGGAATGCTATACGCTGTATACTCCCCTGGCTATGTGTATGAACTCACCTACAGATGTAGCAGGGTTAGCACTCAAACTCATCGCGTTATCTTGAGCTCTTTTATGAGCTTGTTCCTGCATCGCTCTCTAAAGGAAGAGGTTCACCCACTGGAACCTGGAAGCCTTGTCGTAGGTCCAGGGTGAGTAGAAGACTGTGAGATCCCAACCAAGCTGCGGCGGTTCGTGGGGTCAGCAGTGCTTACTGTGTCAAGTGGAGTGCTTGGAGCCCTCGGGAAGCACTAGGAGCATCCATCAATGGAGGTACCCAGTCGGGGTGCCAGGAGATCCATTATACTACTCCTAGAAGTGCCCCTTCACAGTACTTATGCCCAGGTATGTGCCCTCTTCACAGTTTATATGCCCACATATATACCCCCTTCACAGTAGTTATACCAAGATATGTACCTTCTTTACTGTAGTTATGCCCAGCGTGCCCCTTCATGGTTGCTATGCCTAGATATGCCTCTTCACAGTTGCTATGCCCAGATATGCCCCTTCACAGTAGTTATACCCAGATATATGCTCCTATCATATCAGTAATGCCCAGATGTGTGTCCCCTTCACAGTAGTTATGCCCCTTATCGAAGTTATGCCCATATGTGCCCCTTACACTAGTTATGTCCAGATGTGCTCACTTCACAGTAGTTATGCCCAGATATGACCTTTTCATAATAATTATGCTCAGATGGGCCCCCTTCACAGTAGTTATGCCCAAAATGTATAGTCCTGTATATTACACTGCACCCCATGTATAGTCCTGTATATTACACTGCACCCCATGTATAGTCCTGTATATTATACTGCACCCCATGTATAGTCCTGTATATTACACTGCACCCCATGTATAGTCCTGTATATTACACTGCACCCCATGTATAGTCCTGTATATTACACTGCACCCCATGTATAGTCCTGTATATTATACTGCACCCCATGTATAGTCCTGTATATTACACTGCACCCCATGTATAGTCCTGTATATTATACTGCACCCCATGTATAGTCCTGTATATTACACTGCTCCCCATGTATAGTCCTGTATATTATACTGCACCCCATGTATAGTCCTGTATATTATACTGCACCCCATGTATAGTCCTGTATATTATACTGCACCCCATGTATAGTCCTGTATATTATACTGCACCCCATGTATAGTCCTGTATATTACACTGCGCCCCATGTATAGTCCTGTATATTACACTGCACTCCATGTATAGTCCTGTATATTACACTGCACCCCATGTATAGTCCTGTATATTACACTGCGCCCCATGTATAGTCCTGTATATTACACTGCGCCCCATGTATAGTCCTGTATATTATACTGCACCCCATGTATAATCCTGTATATTACACTGCACCCCATGTATAGTCCTGTATATTACACTGCACCCCATGTATAATCCTGTATATTACACTGCACCCCATGTATAGTCCTGTATATTACACTGCACCCCATGTATAATCCTGTATATTACACTGCACCCCATGTATAGTCCTGTATATTACACTGCACCCCATGTATAGTCCTGTATATTATACTGCACTCCATGTATAGTCCTGTATATTACACTGCACCCCATGTATAGTCCTGTATATTACACTGTACCCCATGTATAGTCATGTATATTACACTGCGCCCCATGTATAGTCCTGTATATTACACTGCGCCCCATGTATAGTCCTGTATATTACACTGCACTCCATGTATAGTCCTGTATATTACACTGCACCCCATGTATAGTCCTGTATATTACACTGCGCCCCATGTATAGTCCTGTATATTACACTGCGCCCCATGTATAGTCCTGTATATTATACTGCACCCCATGTATAATCCTGTATATTACACTGCACCCCATGTATAGTCCTGTATATTACACTGCACCCCATGTATAATCCTGTATATTACACTGCACCCCATGTATAGTCCTGTATATTACACTGCACCCCATGTATAATCCTGTATATTACACTGCACCCCATGTATAGTCCTGTATATTACACTGCACCCCATGTATAGTCCTGTATATTACACTGCACCCCATGTATAATCCTGTATATTACACTGCACCCCATGTATAGTCCTGTATATTACACTGCACCCCATGTATAGTCCTGTATATTACGCAATAATCCACTGTATATCTTTAAAATGTTTTATTGTAAAAATATTACATTATAGTTAAATATCTGTAATCATCTCACACACAATGTATGTCACACCCATCATCTTGTATGTAATCTATCACTCCCATCATCTTACAAATCGGGTCAGATTAACAGTAAAACAGTTTCTAGCGACCAATCACAGCGCTGCTTTCATTTGTCCAAAGCAATTTTATTCATGAAAACTGAGCGGTCGAGAGATTTAGATGAAGATGGGACAGATGTGGTGAAATGGTCAAAAAACTGTCTTTGTTGCCCATAGCGACCAATCACAGCGCTGCTTTTAATTTCCAAGAGCCAAATACGAAATTAAAGCTGCGATGTGATTGGCTTCTATAGGAACCAAAGTCCCCTGGGGTCATATATCCCACCCCTCATCCCAAAATCTATGTGAAAAGAATGAAAAAACATGAAGAAAATTTCAGGCAAGAACATGTATGTACATGATGTGATATAAAACGTCCAGTACATCCAATATGGCCGCTCTCATGCTAAGGCACTTCTTGTGATGTCATCAATAGATGCTTGTCCCCCTGGCCCCCCCTCCTCTGGCATGACCATTTTACTTGTGATGTCATAATGGGCATGACTCATTTACTTATGACATAATAATCAGGGGGTGTGGTCTAAGCCCATAAATTGGGGTCACGCCCTGACAGCAGTGTCAGTATCTCTAGCTGTCTCTCACCATGGGGAAGTCCGCGAAGAAGAGGAGGTTGGTGCGAAAGACTATTCCTAAGGTGAACGCTGTAGAGAAGATGGATGTCGGCCCTCGACAATATCCTGATGATGTTGAGATGAAGTCCGATGATGGTGATGAGGAGAAAATTGATGTTGGCCCTCGCCAATATCCGGACGACGTGGAGATGGAGGACCTTCCGGGGAACACCACCAACATCAGGGCCTTAAGTACCCGGAAGAGAAAGCGGCCATCCTGTAACATCTGCCGCCGGCTGTAACATCTGCCGATAGGCCCTTACTATAACATCTGCCCCTTGGCCACCATATAACATCTGCTGCTTGGCCCCACTTACCATCTGCCGCCTGGGGCCATTTACCATCTGCGGCTTGGGGCCATTTACCATCTGCAGCTTGGGGCCCACTTACCATCTACACCTTTGGGCCCACTTACCATCTACCCCTTGTGGCCCACTTACCATCTAGCCCTTGGGCCCACTTACCATCTACCCCTTGTGGCCCACTTACCATCTAGCCCCTTGGGGCCCACTTACCATCTACCCCTTGGGGCCCACTTACCATCTATAGATGGTTTTACCATCCAAACCATCTGAAATTCCAGTGAAGACGAGCAGAGCACCACCAGGTCCGGTAAGTTTGGCCGCTTCCCTCCGTCTTCTCCTTGTGTTTTTGTAAACCGTTTTTTTATTTGGGTATTTTCTCTTCTAGGATCCGACTACAAAATAACATCAGGAACCTCTGGTGACAATATCCTGTCCCTGAAAATCTGCCAGAGGTGCGACCCCCGACCTCCTCTCTACAAGTTATCGGACCTGAATCCAGCCAATCCTGAAGACGGAACCAGAGCTGCAAAAGAATAATTTAAAACCTAAAACCTTTTTCAAATAAAAATAGTGTTTTTTTAAAAGAAAAAAATGTGTTTTATTTCTCTTAATTATCAAATTGCACAAATCGTACTCAGCCTGCTATTTTCTATGGGTGTCCTGAGGGTATAGTAAGTAAGCTCCGAGCTGGATCCTGAAGGGGCGCGTTACCAATATTTAAAAGCGTTATATTTAAAGTCACACATTTTTCCATATAATCTGCATGCGCTAAAGTTTGTGACTGTTATTATAGCCGGAAAACTAGTACAAGTCTTAAAATAACAGATTCCCCCGTTAATACTCCATCCACTAGTTTTATTTCCATTAAGGGTATGTTAATAAAGTGTGAGCCCATTACATTCAAGATGGCCGCTCTGATGCTAAGCCTCCCTTTGTAATGTCACCATTAGAATCCTGCCATGGTAACACATTTTGTGATGTCACCATTAGAATCCTGGCACGATAACGCGTCTTGTTTCCTTAGAAACACTATCTGTGATGTCACCATTAGAATCCTGGCACGATAACGCGTCTTGTTTCCTTAGAAACACTATCCGTGATGTCATCGGCTACAGAGTCATAATCAGTGGCATGACTGCGGGGCATAGATAGGGGGTCAGCACCCGTCACCTGAGTGGCCCCCAATCCAGATAATGCCGCACCATGACTACTAGTAATACAGCTAAATAGTGACTGAATATTACCACCGTACTGTTACTAACAGACCACTGTAGGAAGATCACTATTACCCCCATACATTAATAACATAGTAATATAGTGTGTACGGCTAGGGCTACACTGCGACTTTTTGTAGCGCAACTGATTGATTTTAACTATTGAATGACAGCTGCAGTCCACAAGATTGTATTCAACCGAATGCATTCATTTGGATTGCAGCTGTAGTTCAATAGTTAAAATCAATTAGTCGCGCAACAAAAAGTTGCAGTGTAGCCCCAGCCTAAGGCCTCATGCACACGGCCGTTCCATGCATTGGGGACCGCAATTTGAGGTCCCCAAGACATGGGCACTATCCGTGCGACTCCCGAGATGGATTCAGACCCATTCAACTTAATTGGGTCCGTGATCCGTCCACACCATAAAAAAATAGAACAAGTTCTATTTTTATGCGGCGCAGAGGCACGGACAGAAAACCCATAATGCTTCCAGGGGGTTCCGTGCCTCCATTCCTCACCACACCTTCCGGATTGCCGACCCATTCAAGTGAATGAGTCTGCATCCGTGATGCGGTGAGCACATGGCCGGTGCCCGCATATTGCGGACCTGCTGTTTGTGGGCCGCGATAAGGGGTCACGCCTGGCAATGGCCATGTGCTACATACGTCCATCTAGTTCAGCCTGTTATCCTGCAAGTTTATCCACAGAAAGACAATAAAACCTACAAGGTGAAAGCCAATTTTCGGGGGGAAAATTCCTTCCAATCAGACATCAGAATAACTCCCTGGATCAACGACCCCTCTCTAGTAGCTATAGCCTGTAATATTATTACACTCCAGAAATACTTCCCGGCCCCTCTTGAATTCCTTTATTGTTCTCACCATCAGCACCTCCTCAGGCAGAGAGCTCCATAGTCTCACTGCTCTTACCGTAAAGAATCCTCTTCTATGTTTGTGTACAAACCTTCTTTCCTCCAGACGCAGAGGATGTCCCCTCGTCACAGTCCTGGGGATGAATAGATGACGGGATAGATCTCTGTACTGACCCCTGATATATTTATGCATAGTAATTAGATCTCACCTCAGTCGTCTTTTTTAAACTGAATAGCACTACTTTCACATTAGCATTTTTTCGAGATCCGTCATGGATCTGCATAAACACTTCCGTTACAATAATACAACCTCATGCATCCGTCATGAACGGATCCGGTTTATTATGTCTTCTATAGCCATGACTAGGGTTAAGCGAACCCGTGGAAGTTCGCGTTTGCCGGGTTCGGTCAAACTTCAGGTCAAATTTCGGGTTTGGGACCCGAACTTCATCCCAAACCCGGACCTTATTTAAGTCAATGGGGACCCGAACTTCAATTTATTATTTTCCCATGTTGAGTGCGGTGACATCACCGCAGGTCCTTCTATCTTCATTCAGCAGGACCTGCGGTGACGTCACCTGGTGAGCGCGGTGATGTCACCGCAGGTCCTTTTGCAGGTCCTGAAGAAAACAAGATACTGGCTGCGTGATCAAGTGGATGAGGTGAGTTTTTTTTTTTTTTTTTAAACCCCTTAGTAGACATTTTATTTAGCATTCTGGTTTAATAATGCTATTAAGACACGAACACCGAACCCGAACTTCAGTGAAAAAGTCCGGGTTCGGGTCCGGATACCTGAACCCACAAAGTTCGGTACGAACCCGAACTTTGCAGTTCGGTTTCGCTTAACTCTAGCCATGCGGGATCCGTCTTGAACACCATTGAATGTCAATGGGGGATGGATCCGTTTTCTATTGTGTCAGAGAAAACGGATCCGTCCCCATTGACTTGCATTGTGTGTTATGATCCATCTCGTTCCACACCACATGGCGGACAGAAAAATGCTTCAGGCAGTGTTTTGGTGTCTGCCTCTAGAGTGGAATGGTGACTGAACGGAGGCAAACTAATGTATTCTGAGCGGATCCTTTTCCATGCAGAATGCATTAGGGCAAAACTGATCCGTTTTGGACCACTTCTGAGAGCCCATGATGGAACTCAAACGGAAAGCTGTCCACAAAAATTCCTCGGTCCTTTTCCATGTCAGTGTTACCCAGTGTTTTACCATTTAGTATGTACGGGTGACTTGCATTATTCCTTTCTATGTGCACAATCTTACATTTGTCAGTGTTAAACCTCATCTGCCACTTCTCTGCCCAATAGTCCAAACTATCCAGATCCCTCTGTAGCAGTATACTGTCCTCTGTAGTATATATACAGTATACTGTCCTCTGTAGTATATATATGTACAGTATACTGTCCTCTGTAGTATAGATACAGTATACCGTCCTCTGTGATATATTTACAGTATATACAGTATACTGTCCTCTGTATTATGTATACAGTATACTGTCCTCTGTATTATGTATACAGTATACTGTCCTCTGTAGTATATATATATATATTTGTGTAAGGCGCTTACGGTAGTACAGTGAAGAACCTAGGAAATCAGGGAATAAGCGTAGTCGGTTGTGGTGTGGCAAAACCGAGGATGAGGTAGGCCTGAGAAAGAAGAGGGCCCACCCAAGGAAAGAGATGTGGAAGAAATGAGTTGTAAATGAGTGGAGTGGTGGGAGGGTCAAGTTTAGACCTCGGACGGTGCAGGAGCCAGGTAGAGGGGGGTGCCCTAAATAGGCTGGAGGCGGACCTCAGCCCCTCCCACAAATCCAGGCAAAAGCCTTCACACTTGTGTAAGGCGCTTACGGTAGTACAGTGAAGAACCTAGGAAATCAGGGAATAAGCGTAGTCGGTTGTGGTGTGCCGAAACCGAGGATGAGGTAGGCCTGAGAAAGAAGAGGGCAAAAATGAAATAAACAGTTTATTGTATCCAATATACATGAAAGCTCAACCCGACATGTTTTGGAAAGCGTCTCTTAACTCCCGTGTTGGATTGGGGATGTAACGTGAGAAAGCGGATGACTTCCAGCGCCCCAATTTCTTGATGACATGAGCCGGGATGTTGGCACTGGAGGCCGTGGACTCGGCCCCGATGCGAAAGGAGTGCCCTGAGTAGTTGGATGCGTTGAGGCCCAGTTGTGTGAGGGATGACCTGACATAGGTCATAAAGGTGGTGGTGGTGAGTACAGACCCATGCAGTTGAAGTAGTGGTTGAGAGGGTAGGAACTTGTGATGCTGCTTGTAAGCGTCCAGAACCCCGACTGGGCACCATCTGTTCTGCGTAGGGTAATATGGAATGTTCACGGGTGAGAGCTGACTGCTTTTGGAGTGAGGTAAGGTTAGGATATAATGATCCACGTGTTTCGTCAAGTGGGAGACAAGAAGACAAGGTGTGGCTTGGGTTGCGGAGGTCGTGGTGAATTCCCCGGGCCTCAGGAATCCGTAGAAGGCCAGGTACATCGCTGTTTTGATGATGGAGTTGGTATCTGCCTCAAAAGGCCTGGTGTCTAGTAAGTCGGATAATGCCTTGAAAACGTGACTGTTAATGGGTAGCCTCTGTGTTGGTAGTGCGGGTTCTGTCTTCTGAATACCTTTGAGTATGGTTTTGATCTGGTGCGAGGCCATGAAACTGATGTTGTTAGGGTGTATGATTAGCATATCATGTTGAATGCCGGTGAGATAGAGTTTGATGGTGTTGTATGACATTTTGAGCTTGAGGTGGCAAAAGGAAGCAAACCCCAGCAGGGAAGTCATGACAAATGGGTGCGTGATGTTGTGTTCCAACAGGAACCTGTTGAAAAGTGCGAACGCTCTGTTGTACGACCTGCGTGTGTTGTCTGATAGTGCAAAATGGGACAATGACTGGCTATGGCGCATGATGACATCTAATCCAGAATGAGCTGATGAAATGACGGGGTGATGGAGGCCGTGGGCGTCGCTGACGGGAGAGCCTGATGAAACGCCTGAAATTTGAAACGAGACAGATTGTCAGCTGCCGTATTGCACCTCCCCCGGACATGGAAGCAGTGTACAAAGAAACCTCATGATTGCGAGGGATTTGGACCGACCCTTGTTGATGATCTGGCAGGTCGCCTGGTTGTCTGAGTAGCATCGGACCGACATGTTTGCCCATGAATGACCCCACGCCACGGCAGCTGCCACGATGGGGTAGATCTCAAACAGAGCTGAGGTAGTGGAAAATCCTTCCAAACCCTGGACCGCAGGAGGCCAGCTACCCCATAGCCAATCGTTCCCAAAAATGGCCGCGAAGCCTGTGGTAGATGCCACATCTGACCAGATAGAGGGGGAAGAGTCCGATAGCTGAGGGAGGAACATGCTCCTGCCGTTCCAGGTGGACAGAAATCTCCTCCACATACCCAGATCTGCAGTGGCGTGGGCATCCAGGGGCAGCCTGTGAGAGTCGTGAAGAAAAAAAGGGAAAAGGTGCAGAAGCCGTGAAATGAACGAGCGACCCTGGGGAATGATGCGCATGGCAAAGTTCAGGGAACCCAATAGGGACTGTAATTCTTTGCGATTGCAGTTGCCGAGTTTAAGGTAGTTGTCTATGTGGTCGAGAATAACCTGGATCTTCCCGGGTGGCAAACTGGCTTGCATTGAGGCAGAATCCAACTGAACGCCCAAGAAGGTGATGACTGTGTCTGGCCCCTCTGTTTTCTTAGTGGAGATGGGTACCCCAAGTTCCCCGAACAGCTTGATGGTGGCTCTGAGGCTGGCGGGAGGGGAGGTGTTTTCCTCGAGTAGAAAGTCATCAAGGTAATGCAATACCATCGGGCATCTTGCTACGTTTAAGAGCAACCAGCATAGTGCCTCCGCGAATGTGTCAAAAATGGCCGGGCTACTCTTGGATCCGAAGGTCAACCGGGAGAAAAAATAATAGTTTCCGGACCACTTGATGCCATGAAGGTGCCACAGCGACGGGTGAATTGGTAGCAATTTGAATGCGTTGGCGATGTCGGTTTTGCTGAGCCATGCTCCGACCCCTGCTTGCCTGATGGCGGTGATGGCGTGATCTATGGTGGTGTATTGTAGTGAGAATTCCTCCGAGGGAATGAGGGAGTTGAGACTGGGGTTGGCTGAACCGTGTGGTGCCGACAAGTCGATAATTAGCCTCTGTTTCTGGGAAGATTTCCCAGTGACGATGCCAATGGGATTGGTGCGCCATGTGGCGAATGGGGGGGTCTTGAAAGGTCCTAGCACGAAGCCCTCTGCGACTTCCTGGGCTATGAGGGCGTCAATTGCGGTGGGGTTGCCTTGGGCGGATAGGAGATTAGGACACTCCAGGGTGCCTGTCGGCATGTGCAGGATGCCCGTGTGGAAGCCTTCTGTCAGCCCTGCCACGAGGAAATCCGTGAGATGCCTGGATGGGTGCTGAGACATAAATGCTGTAAAAACCGGCATATTTATGGTCGATAGATACGGTTTAGAAAACATTTTATTTGGACACATGGATTTGGCATGTGCCCGGAAACAATTGGTACAAATATGCAACAACCTACACCCGCTATAATTGCAGGACCCCACATTAAAATTGTTGCAAATCTGGGACTTGCCCAGAAACTTGATTGGCCGTCCCAGCTTGTCCCGGCCTGATTTCTCCGTGACCCCGGAGGGGCCGGCCGCTTGAGAGGGGGCCTGTCTGTCCGCCGCGTTCGGGCAGAAATTGGTGGTGTGGGCCGTGGAGGAGCAGTACGCACAGGCTGGCGTCCTCAGGCCTGCGAAGTGCCGGCAAAAAATGACAGTGTCGATTCTTGCCCAGTTGGAGCGGACTCCGTACTGGGAGAAAGCCCCTGCCACCTTTGCCGAAAAAGATCTATGGTAGTCATAGAATGCTGACCCTCCATATTTGTTGCCTAGGTCAACCAGTTTGTGCATGTAGAGGTCGAACTCCTCCCTTCTGTTGGGGTAGACCGCACAGATGACATCCCTGTAGATGCCGAAAGCCAAAACAAATTCTGGAATAGACAGTTTTCTATTGAGGCGGGCATCCCTGGATTTGACCACAACTGAGACATCGTCATAGGCATAAGTTTTGTTCTTGACAACATCTTGGGAGGCAATCAGGAGGGAGGCCAGGTTCACATCCTTACCTTCCAGAATGTCCCTTTTCAAGTGCTCCGGTATCATGTGCGCCGGGCTGACTTCTTGGTCATCTGGGTTGATGGATGGCGCGCCCACTGGCAAACCGGATGGTGCCGGTGACGCTGCCGGTGGTGGTCCTGCCAAGGAGAGGGTCGTGGTGACCGATTCCAGCCTTTCCAACCTGTCGTTGACCTTGGCCATGGACGTCATCAAAGAGGCCAGCATGGCATGTATGTCCCCCGAGCTGGACTGGCTAGGTCCTTCCCCTGCCTCTGCGTTATTGGTTGCCGTGCGTAGTAGTCGGAAAAGCTCTGCTTTCCTTGCCGTGGCGGGGAAGGGAATCTGTCGTCTCCTCAACTCCGTCGTGATACGCGGAATTGTCCAGGATCTGATGGACGCTGGGCTGGCAAGACCGTCTCCCTGGGCTGAGGTGATGGATCTAGCAGGAGTGCCAGGAAGGGAAAAGTTCTCTATTCCTTCCAGAGACATGCTAAAACAGAATAGTTTGTTAGTGTGGGGAAACACAGGATCATGCTGGCCCGACGTGGCCGCGCATGCACAGACCAGGCGCCGGGACGGTGCGGCGGTGGGGAAAAAGGGGGACCGCGGCAGTAGTGTTTGGCTATGGAGGGGGAGTATGTGGAGCGGCCGGAATGAGGCGAGCATGTGGCGAATATGAGGGTGCGGGCATGCCGCTGAGCTGGACCGGGGGTGTTGAGGGGAGGGGGGCGGATGTGTGTGAGAGAGGTGTCGGTGAGGAGGGAAAACGGAGTTGGTGGCCGCCATGGGAACTAGTACCTGTGCTGGCAGTGCTTGGTGTGGGGATGCGGTGTGGTTGTGTACTTGCATGACCCGAAATTGTGGCAGACATGAAAACCGTGACTTTGGAGTGACGAACCGTGACATGAGTGAAATGAAAAATGGTGAAATGAATTGAGCTAGTACAGGGGCAGCCGTGAGGCCCTGTGCTGTACCGTATGGATGACTCACAGTTTAACGGGCAAACGTGACCCGCAAAGAACCAGGTGAAGCCGGACGGATGGAACCGGAAAGTTCCAAATCCTGGACCCGAAAGCAACGAACTTCAGAAAACACAGCAACTCGTAAGTAACTCTCCAGTTAACTCCACAAGCGACTCTCTCTCTCAAGCTCAGACCTCGGACGGTGCAGGAGCCAGGTAGAGGGGGGTGCCCTAAATAGGCTGTAGGCGGACCTCAGCCCCTCCCACAAATCCAGGCAAAAGCCTTCACACATATATATATATACAGTATACTGTCCTCTAAAGTATATATGTAATATCCCGGAGTGCCACTACCACTCCTTTGGACACCTTGCTACTGTCTCCTATGTGCTAATATCTGTCATCTAATGTATTTTATGTCATCTCAGAATAATGTACATATTTTTTCCATGTAACTGTTATAGTTCATGTAATGTGCCTGTTCCGCCAGCAGGTGGAAGCAAACACTTCACAGAGCCTTAGCAGAGTCTGGAACTTTTCCTTCCAGTCTCTAACCCTCTCTGAGAGAGAGGGGGAGTTTAGTGTTGGTGAGTCAGTCTAGCCTACCCCCTCCTGGGGAAAGGTTCTATGTTGGCTAGCAGAGAGCTGCCTGCTCTGCTAGGCCCAGAGGCCCTGCCTCTAAAGTGAATTTTGGTTGCTTGTCCCCTCCTGGGCCTGCATTGCCTTAACCCCTTATGGACACATGACTTATTGGTACGCCATGGATCCCGAGTCCTTAAGGACCCATGACGTACCGGTACATCATGGGTTTTCTGATCACCGGCACCTCGGCTAAATGCCCGGGGGGTCCCGTGACCCCCCCCCCCGTGTTGGCGATCGGTTTTTATTGTGCGGCGGCGGTACCATCGGGTCCCCATGGGGCTGTGGGGGGGACCCGATGGGATGGATCTCACAGGCCCCGGAAGCTGTATGAGTAATACACACAGTATTACTCATACAGCCAATGCATTCCAATACAGAAGTATTGGAATGCATTGTAAAGGAATATACCCCCCAAAAGTTCAAGTCCCAAAGTGGGACAAAAAATAAAGTGAAAAAAAAGTTGAAAAATAAAGTTTTCCCAATTTTTTTTTAAAGTTTCAAGTAAAATTAAACAAAAACGTCATTTTCCCCAAATAAATTTTTAAAAAATTGGTAAAAAATGTATAAAAGTATACATATTAGGTATCGCCGCATCCGTATCGACTGGCTCTATAAACATATCACATGAACTAACCACTCAGATGAACACCATAAAAAAAATTAAAAATAAAATCTGTGCTAAATAGACAATTTTTTTGTCACCTTACATCACAAAAAGTACAACAGCAAGCGATCAAAAAAGCGTTTGCCCACCAAAATAGTACCAATCTAACCGTCACCTCATCCCACAAAAATTGAGCCCCTACCTGAGACAATCGCCCAAAAAATAAAAAAAACTATGGCTCAGAATATGGAGACACTAAAACATCACTTTTTTTGTTTAAAAAAAGCTGTTATTGTGTAAAACTTACATAAATAAAAAAAAGTACACATATTTGGTATTGCCGCGTTCGTATCGCCTGGGTCTATAATAATATCACATGACCTAACCCCTCAGATGAACACCGTAAAAAATAAAAAATAAATAGTGTGCTAAATAAACCATTTTTTGTCACCTTAGATCACAAAAAATGTAATAGCAAGCGATCAAAAAGTCACACGCACCCCAAAATAGTTCCAATAAAACCGTCATCTCATCCCGCAAAAATCGTACCCTTCCCAAGGTAATCGCCCCAAAAACTGAAAAAATTATGGCTCTCAGACTATGGAAACACTAAAACATGATTTTTTTTGCTTCAAAAATGAAATCATTGTGTAAAACTTATATAAATAAAAAAATAAGTATATTAGGTATCACCGCATCTGTGACAACCTGGTCTATAAAAATACCACATGATCTAACCTGTCAGATGAATGTTGTAAATAACAAAAAATAAAAACGGTGCCAAAAAAGCTATTTCTTGTTACCTTGCCTCACAAAAAGTGTAATATAGAGCAACCAAAAATCATATGTACCCTAAACTAGTACCAACAATACTGCCACCCTATCCCGTAGTTTCTAAAATGGGGCCACTTTTTTGGAGTTTCTACTCTAGGGGTGCATCAGGGGGGCTTCAAATGGGACATGGTGTAAAAAAAAACAGTCCAGCAAAACCTGCCTTCCAAAAACCGTATGGCATTCCTTTCCTTCTGCTCCCTGCCGTGTGACCGTACAGCGGTTTACGACCACATATGGGGTGTTTCTGTAAACTACAGAATCAGAGCTATAAATATAGAGTTTGGTTTGGCTGTTAACCATTGCTTTGTAACTGGAAAAAAAATATTAAAATTGAAAATCTGCCAAAAAAGTGAAATTTTGAAATTGTATCTCTATTTTCCATTAATTATTGTGGAACACCTAAAGGGTTAACAAAGTTTGTAAAATCAGTTTTGAATACCTTGAGGGGTGTAGTTTATAAAATGGGGTTATTTTTGGGTGGTTTCTGTAACGGATCTCCTAGCACCCCGACCGGGTACCTCTGTTGATGGATGCTCCCAGTGCTTCCCGAGGACTCCAAGCACTCCGCTCGACACCGATACCACCACAGGAACCAGGAACAGGAACAGCTCTTACAAGAGCTAGGAGTAATAGCCAAGGGAGTATACAGCGTATAGCAATCCCCACACACATGAGACGAGGCCAATCCTGTACAGTTTAAACACAAAACTAACCCTATTCAACAAACACACTGGCATTGTCTTTGACGCAATCAACAAAATACAATTGCCAAAACACATTGGGCTCTGCCTGTGATACAATTGCCAAACATAATGGGCTAACTTAGTCACCCACAGACAGAAACCACACATTTTTCCCAAAACACAGAAAACACTTCAAAACCCCACATATCCCCATTATGTATACATCCATGGATAGCTCTGATCTGGGTGAACAACATATCCAAAAATCACCCATTCCATGGAAGTCACATTTAGCTGGCCGCAAGCATGGCTTTCCTGCCCAAAACAGTTCCACAGATTTAAGCTGTGCAGCCGGTCTGTCTTCTCCTTCAAAGTTAGTATGGGCCATAATCCTGAGGCAAGAGGCTGGCAAACAGCCCCCTCCAAAACCCAGTGGCGAGGTTATTTTCGCCACAGTTTCTATTATGTAAGCCTCACAAAGTGACTTCAGACCTGAATTGGTCCCTAAAAATTGGGTTTTTGAAAATTTCTGAAAAATTTCAAGATTTGCTTCTAAACTTCTAAGCCTTGTAACATCCCCAAAAAATAAAATATCATTTCCAAAATGATCTAAACATGAAGTAGACATATGGGGAATGTAAAGTAATAACTATTTTTGGAGGTATTAGTATGTATTATAGAAGTAGAGAAATTGAAACTTGGAAATTTGCAAATTTTTCCAAATTTTTGGTAAATTTTGCATTTATTAATTTTGACCCAATTTTAGCAGTGTCATGAAGTACAATATGTGACAAAATAACAATCTCAGAACGGCCTGGGTAAGTAAAAGCGTTTAAAAGTTATCAGCACTTAAAGTGACACTGGTCAGATTTGCAAAAAATGTCCAAGTTCTTAAGGTGAAATAGGGCTGAGTCCTTAAGGGGTTAAAGGGAACCTGTCACCGGGATTTTGGGTATAGAGCCTAGGACATGGGTTGCTAGATGGCCACTAGCACATCCTTAATACCCAGTCCCCATAGCTCTGTGTGCTTTATTGTGTAAAAAAAAACGATTTGATACATATGCAAATTAACCTAAGATGAGTCACAGCTTGAAAATATGACTCTTCTCTGGTCACAGAAGTAAGATATGACTCTTTTATGTTAATTTGCATATGTATAAAATCGTTTTTTTTACACAATAAAAGCACAGAGAGCTATGGGGACTGGGTATTGCGGATGTGCTAGCATAGCAACCCATGTCCTCAGCTCTATACCCAAAATCCGGGGGGACAGGTTCCCTTTAAACTCCAAGCCAAGTAAGCTTGATGCCAGGAAGAAGTTCCTAGGATTAGAGATAAAGATACAATAAGAAAAAAAGCTAACTTCCAGCAGAAGAGAAAAGATCCTATTCACTCTAGCTAACATAGCAGAGCTGAGAAAGCTAAAGCATAGCAGGGCTGGGATTGTTGCAGAAGTGTTTGCCTGCCAAAGTTAAGATAAGACCTGCTGATGACCAAGATACCGTCTAGAAACTGTATGGATTACCATTTATGCCAAGTAAAAGCAACTGTTCAACGTTTACTCAGGTCTGGGCTCAACTTTATTTCTACCCCATCCAAGTTTAAGTCCCCTTTGCACTGATTTGGACCAACCAGGGATCCCCCAGATGCTGGGATTGGGGCGCTGCTAACAAGTGGCGTCCCGATCGCAGCCATTGCATATATATATATATATATATATATATATATGTGTATATACAGTATACTGTCCTCTGCACTATACATGTATAGTGTATTGTCCTCTGTAGTGTATATATATACAGTATACTGTCCTCTGTAGTGTATAGATATATATATATACACACCTTCTCATTCAAAAAATTTTCTTTATTTTCATGACTATGAAAATTGTAGATTCACACTGAAGGCATCAAAACTATGAATTAACACATGTGGAATTATATACATAACAAACAAGTGTGAAACAACTGAAAATGTCATATTCTAGGTTCTTCAAAGTAGCAACCTTTTGCTTTGATTACTGCTTTGCACACTCTTGGCATTCTCTTGATGAGCTTCAAGAGGTAGTCACCTGAAATGGTCTTCCAACAGTCTTGAAGGAGTTCCCAGAGATGCTTAGCACTTGTTGGCCCTTTTGCCTTCACTCTGCGGTCCAGCTCACCCCAAACCATCTCGATTGGGTTCAGGTCCAGTGACTGTGGAGGCCAGGTCATCTGGCGCAGCACCCCATCACTCTCCTTCATGGTCAAATAGCCCTTACATAGCCTGGAGGTGTGTTTGGAGTCATTGTCCTGTTGAAAAATAAATGATGGTCCAACTAAACGCAAACCGGATGGAATAGCATGCCGCTGCAAGATGCTGTGGTAGCCATGCTGGTTCAGTATGCCTTCAATTTTGAATAAATCCCCAACAGTGTCACCAGCAAAGCACCCCCACACCATCACACCTCCTCCTCCATGCTTCACGGTGGGAACCAGGCATGTAGAGTCCATCCGTTCACCTTTTCTGTGTCGCACAAAGACACGGTGGTTGGAACCAAAGATCTCAAATTTGGACTCATCAGACCAAAGCACAGATTTCCACTGGTCTAATGTCCATTCCTTGTGTTCTTTAGCCCAAACAAGTCTCTTCTGCTTGTTGCCTGTCCTTAGCAGTGGTTTCCTAGCAGATATTCTACCATGAAGGCCTGATTCACACAGTCTCCTCTTAACAGTTGTTCTAGAGATGTGTCTGCTGCTAGAACTCTGTGTGGCATTGACCTGGTCTCTAATCTGAGCTGCTGTTAACCTGCGATATCTGAGGCTGGTGACTCGGATGAACTTATCCTCCGCAGCAGAGGTGACTCTTGGTCTTCCTTTCCTGGGGCGGTCCGCATGTGAGCCAGTTTTTTTGTAGCGCTTGATGGTTTTTGTGACTGCACTTGGGGACACTTTTAAAGTTTTCCCAATTTTTCGGACTGACTGACCTTCATTTCTTAAAGTAATGATGGCCACTCGTTTTTCTTTACTTAGCTGCTTTTTTCTTGCCATAATACAAATTCTAACAGTCTATTCAGTAGGACTATCAGCTGTGTATCTACCTGACTTCTCCACAACGCAACTGATGGTCCCAACCCCATTTATAAGGCAAAAAATCCCACTTATTATACCTGACAGGGCACACCTGTGAAGTGAAAACCATTTCAGATGACTGCCTCTTGAAGCTCATCAAGAGAATGCCAAGAGTGTGCAAAGCAGTGATCAAAGCAAAAGGTGGCTACTTTGAAGAACCTAGAATATGACATATTTTCAGTTGTTTCACACTTTTTTGTTATGTATATAATTCCACATGTGTTAATTCATAGTTTTGATGCCTTCAGTGCGAATCTACAATTTTCATAGTCATGAAAATAAAGAAAACTCTTTGAATGAGAAGGTGTGTCCAAACTTTTGGTCTGTACTGTATATATATATATATATATATATATATATTATATATCTTATAGACAATCCAGAAAAACGGGCAGCACTCCAAAAAATAAATTAAAAAACCTTTATTCACCCATGTGGAAAAAGCAACGTTTCGGCTCAACAGTAGAGCCTTTCGTGTCAATTACTTTACACAGTTTAGTGTCATCTGCAAAAATGCATAGTTTACTGTGCAAGCCTTCTGACCACTGCATCTGAGAGGACTAAAACCCCAAAGATTAGGGAAGACTTTCCTTTACAATAATGAGGCAGAGCCTGCACTAGGCTTCCAGAATCGTCACGTATATTACAATTCAGGCCAGCAGGTGGCAGCACTGAATTGTAATATATTGATTTCTGTGTAGAATAATGGCGCAAATTCCATTATTCTATACAAACTGCAAACTGCACTTAGGGACCTAAAAAGGTAAAAAAAAAAATTACAAAAATATAAAAATTCAATTCACTCCGCTTTTCCCAAAATACAAATATACAATTTAAAAAAATTCAATCAAGGGCATCCCTCATGCGAAAACGCTCTAATTATTAAAATATAAAAAAAAAAAACTTATCCCATATGGTGAATGGCATAACGGAAAAAAATAAAAATGGTTTATTCGCCATTTTTTCCATCACATTAACTTCTTAAGAAAATTGAATAAAAAGTGGTCAAAGTTATTCACGTCCTGAAAAAATAATCATCCCTCACACATTTCAGTAGACATAACTATATGAAAGTTATGAGGGTCAGAATACGGTGATGAAAAGAAAATAATACTTTTGTATCCATTTTTCAGTATTAAAACGCATGAAAAACAAAACTTGTAAAACTGTGGGGGAATGGCATCTTTTTTGCCAATTTAATGGTGGCATTAAAAAGTACAAAAAACAAGCCTTCATATGAACGGAAAAATAAAAAAGTTATGGTTTTTGAAGAAGAAAAAAAATGCAGATGGTGTTACATGGCAGGTGTCATGTAATAGGTATTCACACACAACAGATTTGTTGCAGACATCTCCTTCGCGTGAATAGGACTTGCGGCGATCCATGTGCTTGCCACCAAAACAACCTCATTCATAAGAACAGAACGAGTTTGCAGTCTCAGAAATGTCATCATATCCGCCGTGTGTGAATATAACCGAATGAATATAACCGTCCTCCTGCTGCTGCAGGCAGCTTTCTTAGGTGGTGACACCCCCGGGGGTGTCCGCTCCTAAATCCACAGAAGTCAGTTGATGATATCACGGTGCATGGAACAACCGGTAAACAGGCGACCCCTTAGAGATACAAGCTTGGATCTCATGTGCGTGTGCATTTTGGCTTGTGATAGTTGACATAAAACGGCTCCATATTCTGATAGACGCTCCGCTTACAGGTGAAGTTTTACTCAAAGAATTCAATTCACTACCTCTAGGGGAAAACTTGGTCCAAAATACGGCCTGCAATTTTTGACTTGTGGTCTCTGCTCGTGTTCGGCCTTCATAGCAGTGAGAGTGACCCCAGTAAAATTTAGTGACACCATATTTGGGATACATGACGCCTTCTGTTGCAGATTTTGCTGCAGAAAATCTCTGAGTCTGAAAACCAGTTCCATTCATCTGAACGGGGACATCCATGTGCTTCCCGCCAAAACAACCTCATCCAGATAAATGGAACTGATTTTCAAATGAAGACATTTTCTGCAACAAAATCTGTCACATGTAACTAAGCCAGTTCTACTTTACATCAATTTGATAAATGACCCCAATTATGAGAAATCTGACATGTCTGTGTAACAAACTCTGTAGAGACGAGATGCGGCTGAAAGAGTTAGTCATGGCGGTCTGGGTCAAACGGAGGAGAAGAGGAAAGAGAAGGTCTACATGACAGGAGATGTCACTGGAAGTAAGAGGCATGTGGTGCTGTATTCTCCTATATGTGGTGCTGGCTTACTACTGTGAGCTGCGGCTCATCTTCTCCTCCAAGCCTTTTTTTAAATTATAATTTAGATATTTTAAATTTGGCAACTAAAAATGTAATTTGGCTCCTACATTTTTTTTAGTTTAGAAGCCAATGGCTGCTGGGTATTTTTGCAGTCCTATGTAACACTACAGATTACATAAGGTAAAAGGGTTCTCTGGGATTTATATATTGATGACCTATTCTCAGGATAGGTCATCAATATGAGATTGGTGGGGTCCGACTCCTGGCAACCTTGCCCATAAGCTGTTTGAGGAGACCACGATGTTCCTGTGAGCGCCGCAGTCTCTTTGCTCGTTACCAAGCACAGCGCTGTCCATTTGATAGCACCGCGCTTGGTATTGCAGCTCAGCCCCAATCACTCGGATGGAACTGAGCTGCACCCAGGCCACGTGAACAATGAATGTGATGTCATATGGCCTATGCCTATATGGCTCACGGAAGCACCACAGCCTTTTCATATAGAAAACAAAAACGAAACTAAAATTGAGGGAGGGGCCCGAGTTGGGTGGACAGCCCCGGGCCCATCATGCACTTAATCCGCCCCTGGGTATGGGACCCCCGTTCTTGTGATTGTGGGGGTTCCAGTGGTAGGACCCCCACCGATCTAATAGTTATCCTCTATCCTGTGGATAGGGGATAGTTTAAAACAATCGGGATGCCCCCTTAAAGACATAACCAGGGTGATGGATGTGGTCTACTGCTGTATATAAATTAGGCCCCCTTATGGTGGCTAGAGAAACTGTTTTACTTACCTTACATACAATGTAATAAACAAATGAGAATAATGCATGATATGCTGTGGCTTATGCTGCGTCTGTGTAATAATTGCATGGGCGCCCCGTTCTCGTGATCAGTTGGGTCCCAGCGGTAGGTCACCCACCTGTGGATAGAGGATAACGTGAAACAACTGGAATACCCCTTTAAGGACTAGGGCTAACATTGCAGAGCTGTTTCAGGACCCTGGAGAGGGCCCGACAGCCATCGAGCCTACAACACGAGAAACAGGTGACGGCATGAGGTACTATACGAATTATTAGGGTAACCACAATGCCTTTCAGCAGCATATACCTGATCTATCTCATGTTTCTGTGGGGCTACAGGTCAGTCCATGGACCTTCTGGCAGTACCCCAGTGTCTACCCACAGACTTTTATAGCAAGGCAGTTTCAGTTCCATGATATCAAATCTATTTAAAGTTGCATTCACAGACATGAAACTCAGTGCATTGTTATAGAGGACAACCATTGTACTACACTTGCTGTATAAATCCATAAAGGGGATAAAGGGGTTGTCCAGTTTTGAAAAACAGGTCTGCTTTTTTTTTTTTATAGAAACAGCACCACACCTGGCCACAGGTTACATCTGGTATTGCAGCTCAGGCGCAGTGACATGAATGGGTATGAGCTGCAATACCACAGACAACCTGTGCACAGGGGTGGCACTGTATTTTTTAAATCCTGTACAACCCCTTTAAAAGATATTCCAAATAAAAAATATTTTCTAGATTCCCCGAGAGGCATTTACTTTATCTCCATCACCAACTAAGTTTAGGCTAAGAGAATACTATGTCTGGGACATGACAAACTAATGAAGTCAAATTTTTTATAATAAACTTATTTTTTTAAGATTTTGTTGATGATTTTTCATTTTCCACATCATTATATATTTTTCCACCCTAATCATTGAGCCTCATCATAGGCTGACACTGACCGTTCTGTAGATATCATCTTTCAGCAGTCATCTCATTATCACCACATCAGATCACAATGACAGGTAACACCAATACAGATAATAAAGGATCCACCGTTCACAAAATTCGATGCGAGATCAAGATAGATTCAATCAACCAATACTTAGCACAGAGCTAAGGGGAAGCTGTGAGAGGGAAGGAGGAGTTTCTGCCGGGTGACCAGGTGACAGAAACATTATCCCTATGCAAGATAGAATGGTTGACAGGTTCTTCTTTCCACAGTCAAGCTGTGTGATCTCATATTACAGATACCTTTAAATGGAGTCTGCTGACAACAGGTAGGGGCTGGGGAGATCAGTTCTAACATAGCTTTTCTCATCAGGAGTAGTGTGAATATGAAGGTTTGATTTGCCAGATTCTGCTCTCCCAAGTTCTCAGTAGGCGGAGTTTCACTGTAAAGGTCTCTCTGCATTGAGCTGCTTTATAGTTCCTCCCCTCTGATTTGAGTGACAGCTTCAGCGTCCAACCAGAAATCAACTACAGCTGTCACTCAGAGCAAAGGGGAAGAGCTGAGAAGCAGCTCAATGAGTGACATAATGAAGCTCCGCCTCCTGGGCACTTGCAAGAGCAGAACCTGGCAGAATAAAACCTCATGTTCTCACCACTCCTGATAATAAAAGCTTCACAAAATGTATGTTTGTCCTACACTCCCCAGCTCCTACCTAGTGCTGTCAGCACAGTCAAAACTGCTGATAGACCCCTTTAAATGCTCCTCACCATCAAATACTGGCTTTATAATGAACCGAAATTAATTACAGTGTGTTCTATGACTCTGGTGTTAGTTCACAATAATATAACTGAGGGATGTCCCAGATTATAAAAAATGGAAGCAGCGCTACTTTGTTCATGGTTTGTATCCGGTGTTGTAGCTCGGCCACATATGTAATACCAGGTGTAGCCTGTTGACAAGAGTGGTGCTGTTTCTGGAAAAAAGCAGAACCTATTTTCTAATTCTGGACACCATCCTGGTGGGTCTAGGAACTAATTCTTAATTATTGCCTGTTGCTTGTGCGTATAGCTACATGATCTGTCTCTAGACGCTTTAGCTAAAGAACATCCCTGCAGCGTACTGATGTTCAGCGTGAACACTGTGGCCCGAAGGGTGTTCGTGAATGGAGTCACACTCCATAATACCCGAGTCTTCCTCCAGAGATAACACCAAGTTCCGTTCCTTGATCAGTCACATCGTGTAATAACCTGTCGGCCTGGCTGTCCTACAGTTATTCCTGGAATATGAAGAATATCTCAAGAATCCCCTGAGGAAACAGCAGAGCATGAACCCTATTCTCCTAAAAGGGACGGCTTTGCATATAGTGCAACATCAAAGTAAACCGATCCTGGATGTAAAACATCTGAAAATTCCAACATTTTTTGCCATTATGATATTGGTTAGAAATGTTTCTAAAACACCCCAATATAATGCCCCCAGTAAATGCCTCCATAGTGCTCCTCTCCCCCCTTCCTCCTAGTGCCCCCATAATGCACCAGTATAAAATGCCCCAGTAGATGCCCTCAGTGTCCCCTATAATTTGCAAGTATAAAATACTCCTTCTTAGTGCCCCCGTAGATGACCCCATAGTACTTCTCTCCCCCCTTCCCCATAGTACCCACCATAATGTGTCCCAGTATAAAATTCTACTGTACACAGCCCCCCATATAAAATACCCCTTCTTTGTGGCCTCAGTAGATGCCCCTATAGTGCCCCCAATAATGTGCCAGTAATAACAGCCCCCCATCAGGTGCCAGTAATAACAGCCCCCATCATGTGTCAGTAATAACAGCCCCCCCATTATATGCCAGTAATAACAGCCCCCCCATTATGTGCCAGTAATAACAGCCCCCCATTATGTGCCAGTAATAACAGCCCCCCATTATGTACCAGTAATAACAGCCCACCCATGTGCCAGTAATAACAGCCACCCCATTATGTTCCAGTAATAACAGCCCCCCCATTATGTGCCAGTAATAACAGCCCCCACCATTATGTGGCAGTAATAACAGCCCCCCTATTATGTGCCAGTAATAACAGCCCCCCCATTATGTGCCAGTAATAACAGCCCCCCCACTATGTGCCAGTAATAACAGCCCCCCCATTATGTGCCAGTAATAACAGACCCCCATTATGTGCCAGTAATAACAGCCCCTCTATTATGTGCTAGTAATAACAACCCCCCATTATGTGCCAGTAGTAACAGCCCCCCCATTATGTGTCAGTAATAACAACCCCCTATTATGTGCCAGTAATAGCCCCCCAATTATGTGCCAGTAATAGAAGCCCCCCAATTATGTGCCAGTAATAACAGCCCCCCATTATGTGCCAGTAAAAACAGCCCCCCCATTGTGTGACAGTAATAACAGCCCCCCCATTATGTGCCAGTAATAACAGCCCCCCATTATGTGCCAGTAATAACAGCCCCCCATTATGTGCCAGTAAAAACAGCCCCCCCATTGTGTGACAGTAATAACAGCCCCCCCATTATGTGCCAGTAATAACAGCCCCCACACTATGTGCCAGCAATAACAGCCCCCCCATTATGTGCCAGTAATAACAGCCCCCCATTATGTGCCTTTAATAACAGCCCCCCATTATGTGCCAGTAATAAGAGCCCCCCATTATGTGCCAGTAATAACAGCCCCCCCTATTATGTGCCAGTAATAACAGCCCCCCCATTATGTGCCAGTAATAACAGCCCCCCCATTATGTGCCAGTAATAACAGCCCCCCATTATGTGCCAGTAAAAACAGCCCCCCCATTGTGTGACAGTAATAACAGCCCCCCCATTATGTGCCAGTAATAACAGCCCCCCCACTATGTGCCAGCAATAACAGCCCCCCCCATTATGTGCCAGTAATAACAGCCCCCCATTATGTGCCTTTAATAACAGCCCCCCATTATGTGCCAGTAATAAGAGCCCCCCATTATGTGCCAGTAATAACAGCCCCCCCTATTATGTGCCAGTAATAACAGCCCCCCCATTATGTGCCAGTAATAACAGCCCCCCATTATGTGCCAGTAATAACAGCCCCCATTATTTGCCAGTAATAACAGCCAGCCCCATTATGTGACAGTAATAACAGCCCCCCCCCCCATTATTTGCCAGTAATAACAGAGGAACTAAAGGGGCAGTAGACTAACTTAAAACTTATTTTTAATACATCAGGAGATAAAAAAGCCCCTACTAGACAAACAACGATTAAGACGTGCCCGGTGGGTATTAGCACCGAACAAAAAATGCCACTGGTAAACAGGCAGGAAGGGGGTGATTGACGGGCGGCGGATACGTAGACAAAGACCACTAGCCCTAGTACCTCCCTGCTTGACCTGTGACACCCTATAAGTATCCGAGTGACGGGGTCCAAAAAACCCCGCAAGGGGTGGCCCAGACAGGAACTCTGTTCCTAAATACAATTCCCTGGTAAAGCCCTATAAGAGCAGTGCCAGAAAAAATAGGTGGAGTTCCTACTTTGGGATACTGAAGGGTACATGTGAACACAAATGCAATAAAGAAAAAAAGGGGTATAACACCACCTGAATGTATAGAGGTCAGAGTGGGTGCATACCTATATACCTATAACAGCCCCCCCACTATGTGCCAGCAATAACAGCCCCCCCCCATTATGTGCCAGTAATAACAGCCCCCCATTATGTGCCTTTAATAACAGCCCCCCATTATGTGCCAGTAATAAGAGCCCCCCATTATGTGCCAGTAATAACAGCCCCCCCTATTATGTGCCAGTAATAACAGCCCCCCCATTATGTGCCAGTAATAACAGCCCCCCATTATGTGCCAGTAATAACAGCCCCCATTATTTGCCAGTAATAACAGCCAGCCCCATTATGTGACAGTAATAACAGCCCCCCCCCCATTATTTGCCAGTAATAACAGCCCTCCCCACGTGCCAGTAAAAGTTCTGTATATATATATTTAAAAAAAAACACTTATACTTACCTCCTTGGCAGCGATGCGATGCAGGCCTCTTCCGGCCTGTGTCCCGCGCTGTACGGCTCAGGCGTCGCAATGACGTCATCACGCCCACTACGTCGGCCTCTGATAGAGATGACTATTGAAGCGCTCATCTCCCTGTGCCCCGCCGCCCCCACCTCTGAGCAGCTCGTGGGAGGGGCAATTGCCCAGTTGCCCCTCCCCCCTTCCCCTGGATCCGCCACTGGTCTAGCATGGGGCAAACAAATATGAAAGAGTCCATGATGAACAGCATAGGGCAGGAGTCATTGCAGTTCAATATAGAGCAGTCATTCTGATGGAAACCAAGAGATTCAACATAGGGCAAACCAATCTAAAGATGCACATATGGTTCAACATAGGAAAACCATTCTCAATGTGCCCATGAGGTCCAGCATATGCAAAGCAATCTGAAAATAAATCAAGAGGTCCGGAACAGAGCAAACCAATCTGAAGGTCCAGCACAAAGCAAACTTATCTGCAAAAACCCAACAGGTCCAGCATATAGCAGACAATCTGGGGTCCATCATATGGCAAAGCAATCTGACCCAGTAGTGACATTCCACTTGGGTGGACACACATGACTGTGTCCATAACCTTTCCAGAAGTAAACAAGCCAGGAACCGGAATATGGACAAAAGGGAGCTGGCGTGCAAGACCAGAGCGGTGGGGAGCAGGTGATAATGACACTTTCATTCGGTCTTACATACTATTAAGTGTAACTAAAAAGAGTAGAATTCCCAATAACCCCCTTTAAAACGGTTTTCCCATCTGCTCATAAATGTCCAATAAGAACATTTCCTACCTCTACGACCAAATCCTACCTCAAGAATGGGGCTGCATCTCCCCATGGTGAATGGATAGTGCAACACTATGGGACTTTGGGAGCAGGGGCGCCTCAGATAAAATGTGTTTATACGCGGATGATGTCCTGTTTTTCTTGAAAGGGGGGGCGCCGGCGGTTCAATACCTGATGCGAACGGTAAATCAATTTGGTCAAATCTCCGGCTTCAGGGTGAATTGGATGAAATCAGTGTTACTCCCAATTGGCTACGAAACCAGGAGAATGGATCTTAATGTTAAAGTTTTGAAACCCACAGATGCACTGGAATACCTTGGAATCAAAATAAGTGCGAGGATCCAGGAATATATAGAACTGAATCTTGCCCCTCTGCTTAAAAGGGTTAAAAATAAAATAAGTATTTGGCAAAAAATACTGATAAGACAGGTAGACCGTATAGCTATTATAAAAATGATTTTGTTGCCGCAGGTCCTCTATGTAATATCCTCATGCCCTGTCTGGATAGGTGACCACCTTTTCAATGTATTGGAGGGATTGATAAATGATCTTATATGGGGGAAAAAAAGGGTCAGGCTCAAACAAAAATACCTATGGCCTGATGAAGAAGATGGTGGCTTGTCCGTGCCCTGCTTCAGAGGCTACTATTACGCATCCCAGCTACAATGGTTAATGATAGAGGATGACAGGTTACGCCAGTACCTAGTGGGCGAGTTTGTAGGTCTCCAATATAACATTTTTAGTATCTTGGAAGCCGGGATATTAAAAATAAAGGGTAAGAAGTGCCCTATTAGTAATATGATGCACTTGATATGGGTGAATGTTAAAAAATTATTGGGGATAAATTACTCACTAAAGATCACCCCACTATGGGGGAATATAAACTTAGGCGAGTTTCAGAAGTTAGAGGATTATGTATTTTGGGAAAAAAATGGTATTAAGTTTATTTCACAGATTGAGATAAAAGGAAAGCTCAGGACACTAGAAGAATTAGGACTTAGTATAAAATTAGATACCCTTACACGCTTTAGATATTTTCGGTTAAAACACGCATTTGACAGTACTGAGAATAAATCGTACTTAATCACCAAATATTCAGAATTTGTTGAATTTTGCTGTCTCAATAAGGGGACCAAAATATCAATATCACAGATATATAAAATAATTAAAAGGGGTTTAAGGGGAGTGATAAAGTTTAATAGTGAACAAAAATGGGCACTAGAAGTTGACCCCAACACGCTAGATTGGAGATGTATCTATAAAAGTATAAAAAGAAGTACGGTATCGAGTAATTTCCGACTGATACAGTTCTTTATTGTCCATCGTACCTATATCACCCCACGGGTGTTGAGTAGGATGTATAAAACAAGGGATGCTAGATGCTGGAAGTGCAGGATGGATAACGCGGATTTCACCCACGTGATCTGGCACTGCCCCCTAATGCAGGATTACTGGTCTCAGGTTTATCGGGAGCTGACCAGATCAACTGGGTGCTCAGTCCCAATGGAGATCGCTACAGCGGTGCTTGGATATATCAGGAAAATAGGTCTCGACATAGAAATAGAAATGAAATGGGCCAAAGGACTAATGCTGGCGCGGGTAGTAGTGGCTAGGGAGTGGGGGGCGGACACACCTCCAAACATCGAAGCATGGAAGAACTTATGTGGGAGGGTATGCAGATATGAATATGCCGGTACCCATAAATAAATGGAGGATGTGGAAGAGAGAAGGAAAATCTGTGGTATCCATCAAGACAACCATGGGGGGGGGGGGGGGGGAAGGGGAGGGGTTATATTGTTTTTCTTTTGTCTCTTCGTTTTGTATATGATATGAGGAAAGAAACAGGACAGGGACATATTCCAGAGGTTTAAGGATAAGCGAGTAACAAATGTATGTGTATATACAGGAATTAGCATTGTTTATGCCCTGCTGTATTACTGCCTTTTGTTATGTCTTGCTCCTGAACTTTTTATATATGATGAAGGAAAAAATAAACTAAAAGTATTTAAATAAAAAAAAAAAAAAAAAAAACACCAACAGGTCCAGCATATAGCAGACAATCTGGGGTCCATCATATGGCAAAGCAATCTGACCCAGTAGTGACATTCCACTTGGGTGGACACACATGACTGTTTCCATAACCTTTCCAGAAGTAAACAAGCCAGGAACCGGAATATGGACAAAAGGGAGCTGGCGTGCAAGACCAGAGCGGTGGGGAGCAGGTGATAATGACACTTTCATTCGGTCTTACATACTATTAAGTGTAACTAAAAAGAGTAGAATTCCCAATAACCCCCTTTAAAACGGTTTTCCCATCTGCTCATAAATGTCCAATAAGAACATTTCCTACCTCTACGACCAAATCCTACCTCAAGAATGGGGCTGCATCTCCCCATGGTGAATGGATAGTGCAACACTATGGGACTTCTGAAAATAAACAAATAGGTGCACTTAGCTATTTTCAAAAGTCCCATAGCAGGGAATGGAGAGACACCCGCATGGGCACCTTCAAATTCATAGCAGCGAGAGATGGGGCCCCATTCTTGAGATAGGAGTGGATCCCATTGGTTGGAAACTCTCCCAGCCCAAACCATGAGAAGTCACCCCTTGACCATTGCAGTTGTTGGTAAGCTTCTGGGCATGGAGAGCCTGGTATACACCAACCCATACTTGATCCTCAGACTTCCTTACCCTGTAGTGTAAGCCGTCTTACACTAAGACTGGCGCTGGATATGCCAAAGTTATGTAGAGGTCGGCGCCTCTTCATAACTTCCCCGGATCCACAGCCAGCACAAGAGGTTATTAAGACTGGCATCTTAAACACCAGTCTTAATAAATGACCCCCTAATTTTCCTTTTGCATTGCCATATTCTGACCCCCATAACTTTTTGTTTTTATGTGTAAGGAGCTGTGTGAGGGCTCATTTCTTGGGGGACAATCTGTACTTTTCATTGATACCTGTGGCGAAACAAACCTCGCCACTGGGTTTTGGAGGGGCCTGGTTGCCAGCCTCTTGCCCCAGGGTTATGGCCCATACTAACTTTGAAGGAGAAGACAGACCGGCCGCACAGCTTAAATCTGTGGAACTGTTTTTGACAGAAAAGCCATGAGTACAGCCAGGCCCAAGAGACTTTTACAACTAATTTGTGCTATGTTGGGATGTTAAATGTCTATGTGTATTGTAAAGGGTGGGACATTGTATACGTCGAGTAGTGAGGTCTGTTCCATTGTCTCTCTGTGTGTATTGGTGATTGCCCTCTGTCCTGAGAGATAATTGAATTACAATTCAGATGTCTCCAGGAACAGAGGACATTGTGTATTCTCCTGCCTGTGATGATTATGTTAACCATGGTGTACCATGATTATATCACAGGCAGAGGGGAGGATTCTATGTGGGTTGTAGCCTTTGTGTTATTGGTAATTGTATTTTGTTGATTGCGTCTCAGACAATGCCAGTGTGTTAGTTAATTGCGTCTCAGACAATGCCAGTGTGTTAGTTAATTGCGTCTCAGACAATGCCAGTGTGTTAGTTAATTGCGTCACAGACAATGCTCATTGTATTTTGTTGATTGCATTACAGACAGATGGAAGGGGGTTTTGTGTACAATTGCTGGGAAGGTTTCAATACTGTAAATGCATGTGATTGGCTAAAATATAAACTGTCACAGTCTTCTACAAGGGCCCCAGGGGGAGTGTCCCTTGCTAGGAGACCTGCATAAAAGGCTGAAAAATAACCCATTAAAAGGTTGCTGTTTTACATTCAACATAGAGCCTCGTCTCATGTGTATGGGGATTGCTATACATGTATACTCCCCTGGCTATTACTTCTAGCTCTTGTAAGAGCTGTTCCTGCTCTCTGGATTTAGGAGAGGTTCACCAACTGGATCCTGGAGCCTTGTCGTAGGTCCAGGGTGGGTAGGAGACGGCGAGACCTCAACCAAGCTTCGGCGGTTCGTGGGGTCTGCAGCGCTTACGGTGTCAAGTGGAGTGCTTGGAGTCCTCGGGAAGCACTAGGAGCATCTATCGACGGAGGTACCCAGTTGGGGTGCCAGGAGATCCGTTACATTTGTGTGGCGAAACCAACCTCGCCACTGGGTTTTGGAGGGGCCTGGCTACCAGCCTCTTGCCCCAGGATTATGGGCTCTCTCATCAGCCAGGCTTCCTTTGTTCACAAAGGACTTGTACTAACTTGAACCCCTGGTCTAATTCGTGCCATTTTGGGATGTTAAACGTCTATGTGTATTGTAAAGGGTGGGACATTGCATACGTTGAGTAGTGAGGTCTGTTCCATTGTCTCTCTGTGTGTATTGGCGATTTCCTTTGTCCTGAGAGATAATTGAATTACTTCTCGGTTGTCTCCAGGACACAAGACATTGTGTATTCTCCTGCCTGTGATGATTACATCAACCCAGTGTGAGGTAATTGTATCACTGGCAGAGGGGAGGATTTCGTGTGGGAGTGTCTGAGTGTATTGTACGTGGTTATTGGCTGGTTTTACAAAACCCTGTGGGTGGTAACCTTGTTGGAAAATGTGTATAAATCAATGCTTGTGTGTCCAAATAAAGAGTTCCTGCTTTACCCCTTCATGAAGTTTTGGCTCATGTTTGGGGAATGGGATAACTACACTCTTGGGGATTGCTATATCACAATACTCCCAATACCATTCTGGGGTATATGACTTTTTGATCACTTTTTATTCAATTTTTTGTGGCAGGTGAAGTGACCCAAAAACAGCAAATTGGCCATTTAGACTTTGTTTCTGTTTCGCAGTATGGGATAAATGATGTAGTGTCCTACTAGGTAAATGTGGGCACTACACAAGGGTCAATTGTGGAACAGTGGCATTGTATTTTACAGTCTATTTTAATGTATATTGCTATTCTTTTATGTGTATTTTTCCCTGTATTTTGGGTGTCAGGCCTGTCAGGTTGTAGTTCCTCCTCCTAGACAGTAGAGGGAGCTAGGGAACCCCTAATATATATAGCCAGTCCTGTTCAGGGAAAGTAGTCTGTGTAGTCAGGGGTCTGTGTAAAGACAGAAGAGCGTCTGCACTTCAGCAGAGAGGAGCTGAGGGCCACCTCCTGACATGCAGCTAGACAGCCCAGGCTTTTAGTTGCCACCAGGGGAAGAAGTTGCCTCCTGAGAGAAACCTGCAGTTCCCACCACCAAAGTGCAGAGCAGAGCAGAAGTGTAACCAGCCAACCTGAGAGCTGAAGGGCAGAAGGATTTTACCTAAAGCAAGGATATACATACCTCAGGAAGTTTTCTACCAAGGATAAAGCCAGCATTAGGGCATACGGGCCTTGGGATTAAGACAGACAGGAGTTCTGAGGAAAAGTGCACAGGATTTCTGAGGAAAGGTGCAGCCTGATCTGTAAGTGTTTTAACCCTCTTAGTATCTTTCAAGAACATTGTGCCTGCCATTTGTAAAAGCCTGCTTATGATTGCTACTGCCATGTGGAACTGAACCTAGACTGTACAAAGTTAACTGTTTCCAGTAAAAGGAAGTTTTGGTTCACCACAACAACGTGTTCCTCAATTATTCCTATCCTAAATCGGTGTGCGACCGTTACCGGCACTGGCGTCACAAATCTTAAAGGGACCTTGCCCCCCACATTAAACACCTGCAACATCCAGGGCACCTCATCTACCATCAGGCCTGGTCCCTATACACTGAGAGTGCCCTAGAGGTCCCCTGTGCCAGCCTCTCCGTCACTGCTGTACGCCTGCCCAGGGTCTTTCAAGAAACTGTGAGTAACCCAGAGCTACCCTCGTTTGCCTAAGTAACCGTGACCTCACCATTGCAATACCCTGCAGGGCTGCGTACTGCAATATATCTGGGGGTTTTCGCACGCGGCAATGCCCATGATTTTCATTTTTTTTAAATTAATTTTATTTATTTTTTATTTGGGTTGGGGGAAAGTGGGTGATTTGTATTTTTATATTTTTTTTAATAATTATTTTTTTTACACTTTTTAATAGTTCCCCTAGGAAACTATAACAAGCAATCATTAGATTACTTCTCTCATAGACCCCAAAGCATTAGTATTGGAGTCTATTAGAATTACACGCTATTCCTATGGAGCCCTGCCACAGCGCTGGACCACTCTTGAGTACAGGGGCTGCCGCACGCTGCATCCGGCTCCCCTGGTCCTCGCCGGGGGAGCTGGAGCACGGCAGGTTAAATATCGTGTGTTAGGTTTCCTTGGGCAAGTACTGGGGATGTTTGTAGACTGTTGTTGTTAAAGGGGTTTATCTACATTTTGATATTGATGGCCTATCCTCAGGATGTCAGATCGGTGGGGGTCCAACTCCCTAGGCCTGTGACGTCACGTTGATCAGTCATATGGCCTAGGTGCAACTCAGTCCCATTCATATGAATGGGCCTGGGCTTCAGTATAATGTACGGCGATGTTCTTGGTAAGCTGTGAGGCCCCCTTAGTCCTCACTGGAGCGCCACGCCACAAACATCTGATCAGCCGGGGGTGTCAGGGGTCGGACCACCACCGATTTGATCCTGAGGATAGGTCATCAATATTAAATGTCAGGAAAACCCCTTTAATTTGCCGTTACATGTGTCTATGTCTGGTATTCTGGTCAGTAGAGAATCACTAATGATTGTAGAGATGCACCACACTGGGGGACCTCTATTAGTCAGCGCTGCTGTGGATCCAATGTAAAAAAAAAACCTATGTATTACCATAAAAACAACATATAACACCTCTCCTACGCCATCTTTGGTGTAAAAACAGCCACTTTTTTAATGTCTGTGTAATAAAGTTTTGTCGCACAAGCGTTTTTGCGCCGTGCTCACCACTTGGGAGTGGCGGGGGCATGGTGGAGGCCAGGGGAAAATGGGCCCCCAGAAAATTTACACTTGGAAAGAGGCATAATTGTTGGTAAAAAACCAACATCAATCGGGGGCTGGAGAAGTTTTTACTCCCAGTGCACGGACTGCTGGAGGTGTGCCTCCTCATGAATTAGGTGCTTTCTATTAGGGATCGACCGATTATCGGATTTACCGATATTATCGGCCGATATTCAGGATTTTGAACGTTATCGGTATCGGCATCTATTTTGCCGATATTCCGATAGTGTATGGGGAACACAGATCGTGCTGCTGACAGCGCTCTCCGTGTTCCCCTTAGCAGCACAGGGGAGAAGGAAGCAGCGTCTCCTCCCCCTGTGCTGCTGCCGCCAATGAGGAGAGAGGGGACAGGAGGAGGGGAGGAGCTATGGCCACTGCGCCACCAATGAAGATTAATCTATCATTTATTCATATACAGGAGGCGGGAGCTGCAGGATCACATAGCCGGCTCCCGGCCTCTATGAGCTGTAGCTGCGATCCGCGGTAGTTAACTCCTCAGGTGCCACGGATCGCAGCTACTGCTCATAGAGGTCGGGAGCCGGCTATGTGATCCTGCAGCCAGCTCCCGCCTCCTGTATATGAATAAATGAGAGAGGGGTTGTCCAAGTTATATTTATTGATGACCTATCCCCAGGATAGGTCATCAATATCAGATCGGAGGGGGTCCGACACCCGGCACCCCCTCCGATCAGCTGTTTGAAGAGGAGACTCGCACGGTGTCAGCGCTGCCTCCTCTTCACTGTTTACCTTCTAGCCGTGGTGAGCAGGTGTAATTACACCCAAGCCGTCCCATTCATTTCAATAGGAAGGCTTGGGTGTAATTACACCTGCTCACCACTGCAGATGCAACGGCTAGAAGGTAAACAGTGAAGAGGAGGCAGCGCTGACACCGTGCGAGTCTCCTCTTCAAACAGCTGATCGGAGGAGGTGCCGGGTCATCAATAAATATAACTTGGACAACCCCTTTAATCTTCATTGGCGGCGCAGTGCGCCTCCCCCCCCCCCCCAGTATTAAGCATTGGTGGCGCAGTGCGCCCCTCCACAGGATCCCCTCTCCCCTCCTCCTCCGATCGGAGCCCCAGCAGTGTAATGCTGGGGCTCCGATCGGTTACCATGGCAGCCAGGACGCTATTGAAGCCCTGGCTGTCATAGTAAGCTCCATGCTGATCTATACCAGTGTATTACTGTACTGTGCCGGCAGCAGGGAGCGCATGGCGTCATAGCAACCAGTGACGCCGTGCGCTCCTGCTCTCAGGAGGGATCCAGGCCGCGGTTCCACGGCCCGCACACGGCCGTGAAACACGGCCGTGTGCATGGGGCCTAAAGGAAATAAAAAAACATGTCTCAGAATTCAGAAGAAAGGTATGGTTGTGTTTTGGGCGTTCTGCTCAATTCAGAACTGATTTTGGAGGTGACTGGAACACTTTCTCTGCTTGCCCTAATTGCAAATAGTACAAAAAAAGGAGCAACTGGTTTAGCACTGGTTGTGACCAGTAGGCGGCGGTAGAACCAAGAAATATCAGATTTTCCAGTGCCCCATCGGTGGGGCTGCACCCGGCATCCCCTGTGCTTCTCGCTCTGAAATCTCAAGAACTGACAATCAAACAAGAAGGTGAAGCAATGGGGGCGTTACTGGTGGAGCAATGGTCTACCTATGGAGCAGTCCCACCACGCTTGGCAAGTCTGTTGTGGATTTTCTGCGGTGATGTCACCGCGCTCACCATGGGAAAATAATAAATTGAAGTTCGGGTCGCCTTTGACTTAAATAAGGTCTGGGTTTGGGGTGAAGTTTGGGTCCTGAACCCGAAATTTGACCTGAAGTTCGGCCGAACCCGGCGAACCCGAACTTCCACGGGTTCGCTCAACCCAAGTCATGGCTATAGAAGACATAATAAACCGGATCCGTTCATGACGGATGCATGCGGTTGTATTATTGTAACGGAAGTGTTTTTGCAGATCCATGACAGATCCGCAAAAAAATGCTAATGTGAAAGTAGCGCTATTCAGTTTAAAAAAGATGACTGAGGGGAGATCTAATTACTATGTATAAATATATCAGGGGTCAGTACAGAGATCTATCCCGTCATATATTTATCCCCAGGACTGTGACGAGGGGACATCCTCTGCGTCTGGAGGAAAGAAGGTTTGTACACAAACATAGAAGAGGATTCTTTACGGTAAGAGCAGTGAGACTATGGAACTCTCTGCCTGAGGAGGTGGTGATGGTGAGTACAATAAAGGAATTCAAGAGGGGCCTGGATGTATTTCTGGAGTGTAATAATATTACAGGCTATAGCTACTAGAGAGGGGTCGGTGATCCAGGGAGTTATTCTGATTGCCTGATTGGAAGGAATTTTCCCCGCTAAAATAAGGAAAATTGGCTTTCACCTTGTAGTTTTTATTGTCTTTCTGTGGATAAACTTGCAGGATAACAGGCTGAACTAGATGGACGTATGTAGCACATGGCCATTGCCAGGCGTGACTGCTTATCGCGGCCCACAAACAGCAGGTCCGCAATATGCGGGCACCGGCCATGTGCTCACCGCATCACGGATGCAGACTCATTCACTTGAATGGGTCCGCAATCCGGAAGGTGTGGCGCGGAACGGAGGCACGGAACCCCATGGAAGCATTATGGGTTTTCTGTCCGTGCCTCTGCGCCACATAAAAATAGAACTTGTTCTATTTTTTTTGTGGTGTGGACGGATCACGGACCCAATTAAGTTGAATGGGTCTGAATCCATCTCGGGAGTCGCACGGTGTAAGGAAACCAAGTATATTTAAACCACATTCGGTAGTTTCCTCCCGAACCGCCAGAGCCCGGTGAATATAGCGCTCCGTTCGGCAGTTGAAGTAGACGAATTCCATACGAAATGCCAATAACTTTTTAAGATGATTCCCTTAATAAAGCATGCGAATCCCCAAACATCAGCCGAAGTCCAGAAGAAGGGTACAAATAGAACACGCTTTAATTAACACACACAGGCTTTTATGTAAGTCCCCATGCGAGGGGACATCCCACAGGGGTGGGGGGGTGGGGGGGGGGACAGTATAGCCAATCAAGCACAAGGAAACATAAAACACTTCCAGCATAACCATACAATGTCCTCCCCTAGTCCTGGAGATAATCAAGCCTGATACAGTAACAACTTGGTTATCTCTAGGCAGAAAAGTCACAGTTTTCCCCAATATCTGGAACACCCCTTTATACATGAGGTATCCCCACACATCATATGTCCCCTGATAGCCCCGATCTGGGTGATCAACATATTCAAATTTCACCCCGATCGGTTTAGGGGTTCTCAAAGAAGCATAGAAGTCTTCTGTGACCGGTTCACCCTGGGTGGGCTGCCCAAAATAGTTCCATAAGTTTGGGTGTCTTTGCCGGTCACTTTAGAAAAAGGGAAAAACCAATAAAGTACCGAATAGCGCTCTTCTAGAAAATTCGGTACATATAGATCCAGCGTTCGGTAGTTAGAAAGAAATATTGAAAGAAAAGGGGGATTTCTTCACACTCGGATAGTGCCCATGTCTTGATGACCTCAAATTGCGGTCCCCAATGCATGGAACGGCCGTGTGCATGAGGCCTTAGGCTGGGGCTAAACTGCAACTTTTTGTTGCGCGACTAATTGATTTTAACTATTGAACTACAGCTGCAATCCAAATGAATGCATTCAGTTGAATACAATCTTGTGGACTACAGCTGTCATTCAATAGTTAAAATCAATCAGTTGCGCTACAAAAAGTCGCAGTGTAGCCTATGTTATTAATGTATGGGGGTAATAGTGATCTTCCTACAGTGGTCTGTTAGTAACAGTACGGTGGTAATACTCAGTCACTATTTAGCTGTATTACTAGTAGTCATGGTGCGGCATTATCTGGATTGGGGGCCACTCAGGTGACGGGTGCTGACCCCCTATCTATGCCCCGCAGTCATGCCACTGATTATGACACTCAGACTCTGTAGCCGATGACATCACAGATAGTGTTTCTAAGGAAACAAGAAGCGTTATCGTGCCAGGATTCTAATGATGACATCACAAAATGTGTTACCATGGCAGGATTCTAAGGATGACATCACAGATAGTGTTTCTAAGGAAACAAGACGCGTTATCGTGCCAGGATTCTAATGGTGACGTCACAAAAAGTATAACCATGCTAGAATTCTAATGATGACATCACAAAGGGAGGCTTAGCATCAGAGCGGCCATCTTGAATGTAAAGGGCTCACACTTTATTAACATACCCTTAATGGAAAAAAAACTAGTGGATGGAGTATTAACGGGGGGATCTGTTATTTTAAGACTTGTACTAGTTTTCCGGCTATAATAACAGTCACAAACTTTAGCACATGCAGATTATATGGAAAAATGTGTGACTTTAAATATAACGCTTTTAAATATTGGTAACGCACCCCTTCAGGATCCAGCTCGGAGCTTACTTACTATACCCTCAGGATACCCATAGAAAATAGCGGCTGAGTACGATTTATGCAATTTGATAATTAAGAGAAATAAAACACAATTTTTTCTTTTAACAAAACACCATTTTTATTTGTAAAAGGTTTTAGGTTTTAAATTATTCTTTTGCAGCTCTGGTTCCGTCTTCAGGATTGGCTGGATTCAGGTCCGATAACTTGTAGAGAGGAGGTCGGGGGTCGCACCTCTGGCAGATTTTCAGGGACAGGATATTGTCACCAGAGGTTCCTGATGTTATTTTGTAGTCGGATCCTAGAAGAGAAAATACCCAAATAAAAAAACTGTTTACAAAAACACAAGGAGAAGACGGAGGGAAGCGGCCAAACTTACCGGACCTGGTGGTGCTCTGCTCGTCTTCACTGGAATTTCAGATGGTTTGGATGGTAAAACCATCTATAGATGGTAAGTGGGCCCCAAGGGGTAGATGGTAAGTGGGCCCCAAGGGGTAGATGGTAAGTGGGCCCCAAGGGGTAGATGGTATATGGCCCCAAGGGGTAGATGGTAAGTGGGCCCCAAGGGGTAGATGGTAAGTGGGCCCCAAGGGCTAGATGGTAAGTGGGCCCCAAGGGGTAGATGGTAAGTGGGCCCCAAGCTGCAGATGGTAAATGGCCCCAAGCCGCAGATGGTAAATGGCCCCAGGCGGCAGATGGTAAGTGGGGCCAAGCAGCAGATGTTATATGGTGGCCAAGGGGCAGATGTTATAGTAAGGGCCTATCGGCAGATGTTACAGCCGGCGGCAGATGTTACAGGATGGCCGCTTTCTCTTCCGGGTACTTAAGGCCCTGATGTTGCTGGTGTTCCCCGGAAGGTCCTCCATCTCCACGTCGTCCGGATATTGGCGAGGGCCAACATCCATTTTTTCATCACTCACATCGGACTTCATATCAATATCATCAGGATATTGTCGAGGGCCGACATCCATCTTCTCTACAGGGTTCACCACAGGAATCGTCTTTCGCGCCAACCTCCTCTTCTTCGCGGACTTCCCCATGGTGAGAGACAGCTAGAGATACTGACACTGCTGTCAGGGCGTGACCCCAATTTATGGGCTTAGACCACACCCCCTGATTATTATGTCATAAGTAAATGAGTCATGCCCATTATGACATCACAAGTAAAAAGGTCATGCCAGAGGAGGGGGGGCCAGGGGGACAAGCATCTATTGATGACATCACAATAAGAGCGGCCATATTGGATGTACTGAACTCATGTTTTTAACCCTTTCAGGACCAAGCCATTTTTCACCTTAAAGGGAACCCGTCCCAGGGATTTTGTGTATAGAGCTGAGGACATGGGTTGCTAGATGGCCGCTAGCACATCCGCAATACCCAGTCCCCATAGCTCTGTGTGCTTTTATTGTGTAAAAAAAACGATTTGATACATATGCAAATTAACCTGAGATGAGTCCTGTATGTGAGATTAGGGACAGGACTCATCTCAGGATAATTTGCATATGTATCAAATCTTCTTTTTTTTTACACAATAAAAGCACACCGAGCTATGGGGACTGGGTATTGCGGATGTGCTAGCGGCCATCTAGCAGCCCATGTCCTCAGCTCTATACACAAAATCCCGGTGACAGGTTCCCTTTAAGGACCAGGCTATTTTTTGCAAATCTGACCAGTGTCAGTTTATGTGTGAATAACTTTAAAACACTTTTACTTATCCAGGCTGTTATAGGCTGAGATTGTTTTTTCGTCCCATATTGTACTTCATGACACTGGTAAAATGAAGTAAAAAAAATATTATTTTTTGCACAAAAAAATACCTAATTTACCCAAAATTTGGAAAAATTAGCAAATTTCAAAGTTTCAGTTTCTCTACTCCTGTAATACATAGTAATACCCCCAAAAATGGTGATGACTTTACATTCCCCATATCTCTACTTCATGTTTGGATCATTTTGGGAATTACATTTTATTTTTTGGGGACATTACAAGGCTTAGAAGTTTAGAAGCATTTTTCAGAAAATTTCCAAAACCCATTTTTTTAAGGACCAGTTCAGGTCTGAAGTCACTTTGCGAGGCTTACATAATTGAAACCACCCATAAATGACCCCATTCTATAAACTACACCCCTCGAGGTATTCAAAACTGATTTTACAAACTTCGTTAACCCTTTAGGTGTTGCACAAGAGTTATTGGCAAATGGGGATGAAATTTGCTAATTTCAAAAATTTTTTGCCTAATTTTCAATTTTAACCCATTTTTTCCACTAACAAAGCAAGGGTTAACAGCCAAACAAGACTGTATCTTTATTGCCCTGACTCTGCCGTTTACAGAAACACCCCATATGTGGCCGTAATCTACTGTACGGCCACACAGCGGGGCGTAGAGTGAAAGGTGCGCCGTATGGTTTTTGGAAGCCAGATTTTGCTGGACTGTTTTTTTGACACCATGTCCCATTCAAAGCCCCCCTGATGCAAGCCTAGAGTAGAAACTCTATAAAAGTGACCCCATCTAAGAAACTACACCCCTCAAGGTATTCAAAACTGATTTTACAAACTTTGTTCACCCTTTAGGTGTTGCACAAGATTTAATGGAAAATACTGATACAATTTCAAAATTTCACTTTTTTGGCAGATTTTCCATTTTAATATTTTTTTTCAAGTAACAAACCAAGGGTTAACAGCCAAACAAAACTCATTATTTATGGCCCTGATTCTGTAGTTTACAGAAACACCCCATATGGGCTTGTAAACTGCTGTACGAGCACACGGCAGGGCGCAGAAAGAAAAGGTGCGCCATATGGTTTCTGGAAGGCAGATTTTGCTGGACTGGTTTTTAGACACCATGTCCCATTTGAAGCCCCCTGATGCACCCCTAGAGTAGAAACTCCAAAAAAGTGACCCCCATCTAAGAAACTACATCCCTTAAGGTATTCAAAACTGATTTTACAAACGTTGTTAACCCTTTAGGTGTTCCACAAGAGTTATTGGCAAATAGAGATTATATTTCAGAATTTCAATTTTTGGGCAAATTTTCCATTTTACTATTTTTTTTCCAGTTACAAAGCAATGTTTAACAGCCAAACAAAGCTCATTATTTATGGCCCTGATTCTGTAGTTTACAGAAACACCCCATATGTGGTCGCAAACTGCTGTACGGGCACACGGCAGGGCGCAGAAGGAAAGGGATGCCATACGGTTTTTGGAAGGCAGATTTTGCTAGACAGTTTTTTTGGGCACTATGTCCCATTTGAAGCCCCCCTGATGCACCCCTAGAGTAGAAACTCCAAAAGAGTGACCCCATTTTGGAAACTATGGGATAAGGTGGCAGTTTTGTTGGTACCATTTTAGGATAGATATGATGTTTGGTTGCTCTATATTACACTTTTTGTGAGGCAAAGTAACAAAAAATTGAAATTCTGAAATTTAATCTCCATTTGCCACTAAATCTTGTGGAACACTTAAAGGGTTAACAAAGTTTGTAAAATCAGTTTTGAATACCTTGAGGGGTGTAGTTTCCAAAATGGGGTCACTTTTTGGAGTTTCTACTCTAGGGGTGCATCAGTGGTGCATATCATTTTTTAAACAAAAAAAAATCATGTTTTAGTGTCTCTATAGTCTGAGAGCCATAGTTTTTTCAGTTTTTAGGCGATTGTCTCAGGTTGGGTATCATTTTTGCGGGATGAGATGACGGTTAGATTGGTACTATTTTGGGGTGCATATTACTTTTTGATCGCTTGCTATTACACTTTTTGTGATGTAAGGTAACAAAAAAATTGCTTTTTTGAAACCGTTTTTTTTTTTGTTTTTTTTTACAGTGTTCACCTGAGGGGTTAGGTCATGTGGTATTTTTATAGAGCAGGTTCTTACGGACGTGGCAATACCTAATATGTCTACCTTTTTTTAATTTATCTAGGTTTTACACAATAATATCATTTTTGAAACAAAAAAAATCATGTTTTAGTGTCTCCATAGTCTGAGAGCCATAGTTTTTTCAGTTTTTAGGCGATTGTTTCATGTAGGGGCTCATTTTTTGCGGGATGAGGTGACGGTTTAATTGACACTATTTTGGCGTATATGCGACTTTTTTGATCACTTTTATTATCTTTTTTGGGAAGTAAGGTGGGCAAAATTTCTATTTCCTCATAGTTTTTATTTTTTTATTTTTATGGCGTTCACCGTGCGGGGAAAGTAACATGATTGTTTTATAGATCAGGTCGTTACGGACGCGGCGATATCTAATATGTGTAGTGTATTTTATTTTTTTATTTTTTATTCAGTGATAAATGTTTTTTTTTTTATCTTTTACTTTTTTCACTTTTTTTTAACATTTTTTTGACCCAGACCCACTTGGTTCTTGAAGATCCAGTGGGTCTGATGTCTGTATAATACAGTACAGTACAATATACTATACAGTACTGTACTGTATTTTACTTACAGTTTGTCTGAACAGATCTATGCCTTCAGCACAGATCTGGTCAGCACCATGGACAGCAGGACGCCTGAGAAGGCATCCTGTTGCCATGGGAACCTTCCCCGTCTGTCACAACTGCGCAGACGGGGAAGGGTGAGGACTGGGGTGTCGGAGGGCTGTCTGGGGGCTCTCTCCCTCTCCCATCGGGGGGCTGCAAAGGCACAGCAGCCCCCCGATCGGAGAGGGAGGGAGGTCCCTGCGCTGTTAACCTTTTCCATACAGCGGTCCGTACGGACCGCTGTATGGAAAGGGTTAAACGGCTGACATCGCATCAACGATGTCAGCCGTTTATACCAGGGTGCCAACAATGTGCTGGCACCCTGGTATACCCACTAGAAACCAACGATTATTGAAAGGGAGGCGGGCGGGGGGATCGCGATCCTGCCTGCCGCACCGCCCGCCTCCCGCACCGCCCGCAACCCTCCCCCTGCACCACCCGCCCACATAATACCATTCAGGGGTGCAGGGGGGGGGTAAAAAAACGTTATTTTGGGAATTTTAAAGTTTCTGATCCCCGCGGTCAGGGACGGCAGGGATCAGAAACTACATAAAGCGCTAAAAACCGCAGGTCTGAATTGACCTGCGGTTTGAAGCGATCGCCGATACGGGGGGGTCACAGGACCCCCCTCGGCATTGACCCTGGGTGCCTGGCTGTGTGTAACAGCCGGCACTCAGCGCTGTCACCATGTCTGCAGAGATGGTGACAGTTTAATGCCATGACGTTTATACTCGTCATGGAGCACTAACTAGCAGTGCTCCATGACGAGTATACATGTCATAGGTCGGTGAGGGGTTAATACCACATCATGTACATACATGTTCTTGCCTGAAATTTTCTTCATGTTTTTTCATTCTTTTCACATAGATTTTGGGATGAGGGGTGGGATATATGACCCCAGGGGAATTTGGTCCCTATAGAAGCCAATCACATCGCAGCTTTCAGTTCGTATTCTGCTCTTGGAAAATAAAAGCTGCGCTGTGATTGGTCGCTATGGGTAACAAAGACAGTTTTTTTACCATTTCACCACATCTGTCCCATCTTCATCTAAATCTCTCGACCGCTCAGTTTTCATGAATAAAATTGCTTTGGACAAATGAAAGCAGCGCTGTGATTGGTTGCTAGAAACTGTTTTACTGTTAATCTGACCCGATTTGTGAGATGATGGGAGTGATAGATTACATACAAGATGATGGGTGTGACATACAGTCATGTGAAAAAATTAGGACACCCTTTGAAAGCATGTGGTTTTTTGTAACATTTTTAATAAAAGGTTATTTCATCTCCGTTTCAACAATACAGAGAGATTAAAGTAATCCAACTAAACAAAGAAAACTGAAGAAAAGTCTTTTCAAGATCTTCTGTAAATGTCATTCTACAAAAATGCCTATTCTAACTGAGGAAAAAGATAGGACACCCTCACATGTATTCCCTCTTAAATTGGCTCAGATCTCACACAGGTATATCACACCAGGTGCACATAATTAGTAGATCGTTACTCTGCATGTTGAATGAGGCTTGCCCTATTTAAACCTCAGACATTTAGTTTGGTGTGCTCCTGACTGTTGAAGTGAGAGTGAGCACCATGGTGAGAGCAAAAGAGCTGTCAGAGGACTTCAGAAAAAAGATTGTAGCAGCCTATGAGTCTGGGAAGGGATTTAAAAAGATCTCAAAAGATTTTAAAATCAGCCATTCCACTGTCCGGAAGATAGTCTACAAGTGGAGGGCTTTCAAAACAACTGCCAACATGCCCAGGACTGGTCGCCCCAGCAAGTTCACCCCAAGAGCAGACCGCAAGATGCTAAAAGAGGTCTCCAAAAACCCTAAAGTGTCATCTCGAGAACTACAGCAGGCTCTGGCTACTGTTGATGTAGAAGTACATGCCTCTACAATCAGAAAGAGACTGTACAAGTTTAACTTGCATGGGAGGTGTGCAAGGAGGAAACCTTTGCTTTCCAAGAGAAACATCGAGGCCAGACTGACATTTGCCAGAGATAAAGTTGACAAAGACCAGGACTTCTGGAATAATGTTCTTTGGACAGATGAGTCCAAAATTGAATTATTTGGACACAACAGCAGAGGACATGTTTGGCGTAAACCAAACACAGCATTCCAAGAAAAGAACCTCATACCAACTGTGAAGCATGGAGGTGGAAGTGTCATGGTTTGGGGCTGCTTTGCTGCAGCAGGACCTGGTCAGCTCACCATCATAGAATCCACGATGAATTCTACTGTGTATCAGAAGGTGCTTGAAGAACATGTGAGACCATCAGTTAGAAAATTAAAGCTGAAGCGGAACTGGACCATGCAACATGACAATGACCCAAAACATACTAGTAAATCAACCAAAGATTGGCTGAAAAAGAAGAAATGGAGAGTCCTGGAATGGCCAAGTCAAAGTCCAGATTTGAATCCCATTGAGATGCTGTGGGGTGACTTGAAAAGGGCTGTACGTGCAAGAAACCCCTCAAACATCTCACAGCTGAAAAAGTTCTGCATTGAGGAGTGGGGTAAAATTTCCTCAGACCGATGTCGAAGACTGGTAGATGGCTACAAGAACCGTCTCACTGCAGTTATTTCAGCCAAAGGAGGTAACACTCGCTATTAGGGGCAAGGGTGTCCTATCTTTTTCCTCAGTTAGAATAGGCATTTTTGTAGAATGACATTTACAGAAGATCTTGAAAAGACTTTTCTTCAGTTTTCTTTGTTTAGTCGGATTACTTTAATCTCTCTGTATTGTTGAAACGGAGATGAAATAACCTTTTATTAAAAATGTTACAAAAAACCACATGCTTTCAAAGGGTGTCCTAATTTTTTCACATGACTGTACATTGTGTATGAGATGATTACAGATATTTAACTATAATGTAATATTTTTACAATAAAACATTTTATGGTTCAATAAGATTTTATTGATATAATTATCATTTGTACTCATAAAAGAACATCACACATTGCAGTATACAAACCGCACATAAGGTTACATTGCGACATGCAACTGTAAACAGCAAAACCGCATCAAGGACAAGGCTCGCGGAAGTAACTGTATTAGTATAAGCAAGCAAACAATCAGCTTACAGAAGACGGCGGAGACATAGGCCCTGAAGGGCTCAACAAGGCCTCAAGCAAATGATGTAAGGGCCAATAATTCCAGACCATCTAGACAAACATGTGGGGAGACAGGACGACACACAAAAGGAGGGGGGGGGGAGGAGAAATTGTAGGGCATAGCTAGAGAATAGCTGGGTAGTATTAAGGAGGGGAATCAGGGAGCACCCCGGATGCCACCCAACCCGAGAACGAAACAGAAGATCTAAACCTGGACCATGGCTCCCAACTCCGGAGAAACGCCGGAACCTGGTTACGATCAGAGGCACACATCTCTTCCGTGTGAAGCAGCGCATCCAGAGCCGATGCCCAGGTGACCCTTTTCAATCTCTCAGTTGACTTCCAATTACGCGGGATAATTTGTCTCATGGCCAGCACAAAGAGCCTCAATGAACCTTTTTAACATGTGAGATCCGCCCCGGGAAAATAGATAGCAGAGCGATGGAAGGGGAAAATGCTATGGAGGCCCGGAATAGAAAATTATACAGTTTGAGGACATCCAACCACAATGGGTGAAGCCCCGGACAACCCCACCATATATGGGTCATGGTCCCCCTATCACTATGGCATCTCCAACATAGGTCAGAAACCGAGGGGTAGAACCTATGCAATTTTTCCGGTGTCCGATACCATCTGGTGAGAATTTTATAATTGAGTTCTTGTAGATTACACGATATAGAGATCTTATGCGTAAGAAGCAAAGAACGTTTCCATTGATCCCCCGTAAATGTTTCACCCAATTCTGTCTCCCAATCAAGCATAAACCTGAGTTTGGGGTAGGAATCTCCAGATTGGCTGCCCTCAGTCTCCTCAGCGTTCAACATGATATAAAGTAAGGAAATAGCATGGCCAGGGGCCGTCTGAGCAACACATAGCTTTTCAAAATCTGTTAAAGATGTGTGGGACTGCAAACCAGGCATCAGAGAACCAACAAAACCCCTGAGCTGAAAGTAAAGGAACCATCTACCGGGGGATGGTGGGAGTATGTGCGATAGGTCCTCAAGGGGGCGTATCCCCGTAGAAGAACAGACGTCTCTCAGTCTGACAGTAGATGTGTGGTTAATACGAAAGGCAGGAACCTGCCTTAGCCCCACAGGTAAGTCTGGATGGCCAGTGAGCAATGAGAGGGGACCTGGGATCCTAGCCAAATTCAGTTTGGTAGCAAACTTTATCCATGAGGCGGCTAAAGTAGGGAGAAGCATATCAGAATGGGCCAACGGGAGGTTGTATAGGGAGTTCGGGGGCAACCAAAATATGCCTGTGGCAAGGTGGGGAATCGAAACATGCTCGATTTCCACCCACATCTTAGTAGTCTTATTGTGAAAAAGATCTAAGACGCAGTTCAAAACTGCCGCTCTGTAATAAGACAAAAAGTTTGGTAAACCCGTTCCTCCCTTAATTTTAGGGCGAGTCAAAAGACTATGGCCCAGCCGGGCTCTGGACTGCTTCCATACGAATTGAGAGGTCAAGCGCCGGAGGCGAGTAAAGTAGATCAGGGGGATCTTACAAGGAATAGTTTGAAATAAATATAGCAGGCGCGGCAATATATCCATTTTAAGGGTGTTACCGTATTTTTCGCTGTATAAGACGCACCGGCCTATAAGACGCACCTAGGTTTTTGAGGAGGAAAATAAGAAAAAAAATATTTTGAACCAAAAGGTGTGCTTTTGGTGGGTTTTGAACTAATTGTGGTCTGTGGATGGCACTGTTATGGGGGATCTGTGGGTGACGCACTGTTATGGGGGATCTGTGGGTGACGCACTGTTATGGGGGATCTGTGGGTGACACTTATGGGGATCTGTGGGTGACACTTATGGGGAATCTGTGGGTGGCTCTTATTGGGGTCTCTGTGTATGACAGTTATGGGGGGGATCTGTGGATGACACATATATAGCATCTTATGCTATGTGTCATCCACAGATCCCCTCCATAAGTGTCCCTGTAGTGAATGACCCTCAATACAGGGCTGGGGGCCGGCATCTGGCTTTATAATGACAGCGGGGCCCGTGCAGTGACTGTATTCTACTACACGGGCCCCGCTCACTGTATAATCGTATGTCTAATAGTAAATAGTTATGTGCATAATCGCATAATGAGCGGAGTACTTACAACTACAAGCGCTCGCCGAGAGGAGGGAGGAGGCAGGAGGCAGGCTGGGAGGACAGGCGCTGGCAGCGTGAGTCATACGTCATGCGCCCACGCCGCCTGCTTCATTCATAAAGTGGGCGGCGCAGGCGCGTGACGTATGACTCACACACTGCCAGCGCCCGTCCTCCCAGCCTGCCTCCTCCCTCCTCTCGGCGAGCGTTTGTAGTTGTAAGTACTCCGCTCATTATGCGATTATGTACATAACTATTTACTATTAGACATACGATTATACAGTGAGCGGGGCCCGTGTAGTAGAATAGTCACTGCACGGGCCCCGCTGTCATTATAAAAGCAGACGCCGGCCCCCAGCCCCTCCTCCCTCACAGCTGATACATGAAAATGTATCATTGAAAATGGCAAAATAATTTGCGCAAAAAAAATCGCGCTAAAATTCGCGCAAAAAAATCGCGCAAAAATTTGCGCGAAAATTCGCAAATCGCAAAATAAGCTGCATTCGCCGTATAAGACGCACTGCTATTTTCCCCCCACTTTTGGGGGGGAAAAAGTGCGTCTTATACGGCGAAAAATACGGTAATTTTACCAAACCAGGAGATTCGTAGGGGCAGCCATTTTTGTAGGCTCTCTGTAATGGATTTGAGGAGAGGAGTATAATTCAATTTAAATAGGTGCGAGGGATTGGCAGGAATGTGAACTCCCAAATATTTGATAGAATCTTCCGCCCATTTAAAGGAGAAGGATTGTCCAAGGGATAGCACTTCCCTCTGGGGAAGGTTAATATTCAGAATTTCGGACTTGTGTACATTAACTTTGAAGTTACTGACGCGTCCAAATATACCAAACTCCCTGAGAACTGACGGAAGACCTATCCTGGGGGACGTAAGGTATAAAAGCAAGTCGTCCGCAAACAACGATAGCTTATGTTCAGTTTGTCCGATCCGAAAACCTTTGATTGCTGTGTTCGCCCTAAGGGCATTGGCCAGGGACTCCATAGTCAGTATATATAGAAACGGGGACAAGGGACAGCCCTGGCGTGTTCCGTTTCTAATCTGGAACGGTGATGATAGAGTGCCATTGACCCGCACACATGCTGATGGCGTAGAATAAAGAGCCATGACACGCTGGAGCATCTTGACACCTAGGCCTAGGTGGGCTAGGGTTTCAGACAGAAACCTCCAGTCCACCCGGTCAAATGCCTTCTCGGCATCAATTGACAGAAGACAAAGCGGTGATTTATATTGTCAAGCTCTGGCTATGAGCCCCAGGGTCTTCAGAGTATTATCACGGGCCTCTCGGCCGGGGACGAATCCCACCTGTTCCTTATGAACACTGCCAGGGATGTGTGGGCGCAATCGCATGGCCAATATCTTTGCATACATTTTTAGGTCGACATTAAGAATCGAAATGGGCCTGTAATTTCCACAAACCGTATGATCTCTACCCGGCTTAGGGATGACTACTACGTGTGCCTGCAGGGCCTGATACGGAAAGGGGCATTCGGCAGAAATAGAGTTATATGTCTCAGCCAAAAATGGAGCTAAGTCCTCTATCAGGACTTTGTAAAAACGGGGAGTGAACCCGTCAGGACCCGGGCATTTCCCTATTTTCAGATCTTGGATTGCTGCTTTGATTTCAGATATGGAAAAATCGCTCTCTAGGTCGGACGATATCTCCGAATCAAAGGGCCGGGGACCGTGGGAGGCAATGTATTGACGGATGTCCTCTAACGGGAGTGCCGAGGCTACATCTCGGGAGGCCTGCAGGTCGTAAAGGGTGGAGTAATAGTTTTTAAATTCCGCGGAGATCGCAGAAGGGGCATGGACCAAGCCATTTGTGCTTGTGTTGATGGCCTGCACGTATGTCGTTTGGGGTTTGGGATGAAGGGCTCGTGCTAACCATCGGCCGCTTTTATCTCCATATTCATAAAAACCATGTCTAACTCTATCTCTGGCGCATAAGGATTTTTGATCTAATATCTTTAAGATCTGCTGACGAAGGGAAGAGATGTCCGCCCTCAGGGAATCAGCAGGAAACAGCTTATTCCGCTCCTCACTCCGAGAAAGCTCAGAGAAAAGATTGGACAGCTTCAAGGTACGCTCTTTTTTCAACCTCGACCCGTGTGAGATAAAGAGGCCACGTAACACACATTTGAGGGCTTCCCATTTTAACGGTTGAGCAGTAGTGTCGGATTCGTGATGAACAGAGAAATCCGCCACGGCTTTCCTGACGTCAGCCATACACACCCCATCGTTCAGCAGATTATCGTTAAGCCGCCATGAAGACGCCCTATTACCTAGCGTGGAACCCTTCAGTAGCCCATATACAGGGGCGTGGTCGGACCACACAATATTGTCTATGGAGCATTTGGGATCAAGGTCAAGAAGCTTCTGCGATATGAAAAGATGGTCCAGCCTGCCGTAGCTATTATGACTATGGGAGAAATGGGTGTAGTCTCTGATGCCTGGGTGCAGGACCCGCCACATGTCCACCAAACCAAGAACACCTAAGTCCTTTTGGAACTGACGTACCGACACCGAGGAGACTGAGGACTTACCAGTGGATGAGTCAAGGGTCGGGTCCATCACTAAGTTAAAGTCGCCACCTACGATGATCGGGGAACCATCCGCGAATTTAGCCACTTTCCTCAAGACCTTAGTCCCGAATACGGATTGACCCTGGTTGGGGAAATAAACGTTAGCAATTGAAATAACAGATTGGTCAACCGAGATCTTTAGAAAGAGATATCTGCCCCTAGGGTCCACCTCAGAGGACAGTACGGAGTGGCGGAGGTGTTTATGCAAAGCAATGGACACCCCGGCCGCTTTTCTCTCAGGGTTGGGAGCATGAAACCAGGTTGGGTAATATCTAGAGTCACATTTCGGGATAGCAGTAGCTTTGAAGTGCGTTTCTTGTAACATAGCAATCAGTACCCTTTTTCTATGTAGTCTGTATAGGATCTGACTCCTTTTTTGTGGTACATTGAAACCCCTAACATTGTAGGTACAGAAAGAAAGAGGTGTCATCTCTATGTAGCTCTACAGTAGCCTGTATGGGGAGAAAGGTTGGTAGGAACACCAGGGGGGGGATGACAGATGGGGCTAGGGACAAATACACGGAATATAGGACTAGACAAGACACACACTAAAGGCCGACAACGTCCGCCAGAAGAAAAAGAAAAAGGAGAAAAAACTCCAGGGAGGGATGGGAGGAAGAAGAAAGGAGGACTAGAAAAACAGAAACAAACAAAAAAAAAAAGAAGAAAACTTAGGTCGTGACTACGGTCACCGGCAGTACTAAGTACCGCAGACCCCTAGGTGGGAGAAGGAGAAGCCCAGAACCAAGTGGACTCCATCTTAGACTCCAGCAACATAAGGAAGTGAACTTATAACAGTGCAGGACAATTCAAATACACAATGAGACCCATATAGAAGACTGGGAAAGAGAACTAGGTGAGTAATACAATTGCGACAAAAGTGACTCTTAAACATCATCAAGAGTCCGCGAGAAAAAACAAAGGCTAATCGGCAATCGCTGGAGGATCTCTGGGTGGTCTCTTCGGTTTAGCCGCCACACTCTGCCATTGCTCGCGACGTGGGGCCCCCGGGATTTCCCGAGGTCTAGGCCACTCTGGCAAGTCCAGATGAGGGAGATCGAAGGTTTCCAGAAATTTCGGAAGGTCCGATATAGATTTGAATGACCCCGTCTTCCGATCTTTATTGGCGATTAGTTGAAAAGGATAACCCCACCTATACGGTATGGAACGCTTCTGTAGCTCAGAAAGAAGGGGTTTTAGGGCCTTTCTCAGGAGCAAGGTGCGTCTGGCCAAATCTGGCAGGATGAGGATCTCTTTATCCTCCGACCGGACATGTTCCGCATTCCTGTAGGCCTTCAGGATTGCCTCTTTATCCCTGAAAAAATGCACCCTGCATATGACGTCACGGGGACGCGTGAGGTCACTGGGTTTGGGGCCCAGTGCCCTGTGGATCCTGTCCAATTCAATATGTTGATCTGGATTTCTTTGTAGGATGGATCCGAAGAAGGACAGGGCCCAGGCTTCCAGTTCCTGAGGGAGTATTTTCTCAGAGAGGCCCCGAATCCGGAGGTTATTCCTCCTGTTACGGTTTTCAATGTCCTCAAGATGGGAGAGGATATCTTGGATCTGGTCCGTATGGTCTTGCAGGACCAGCCTGTGTGAATCTATTGTCGCCTGAAATTGCTCCTGGGCAGACTCTATGTCCTCCACCCTGTTGCCGACATGTTGTAAGTCCTGCTGTAGGGCCGCCATGTCCTGCTTGTGAGACGCCTCAAGTCTCATGAAAAGCCCGTCCATCTCATGTTTAGTGGGAAGGGACTTGAGGTGGGTTTTCCAGTCCCATTCATCCCCATCATTCTGCAGGCCACGCGGTGTCACTGACCTGGGTGAAGATTCTGGCGAGCTGCGGACCTGAGGTGAGGAGCTCAGGGATGCGTCCACCATCTTGAAGAGGGCAGGAGAGGACGAGGGAGCTGAGGACGGACTCACCGCCGCTGCATACGAAGTAGGTGCGTGTCTACTCGGCGGGGTCCCGATACCAGGTACAGCGTCCTGACCGGAGTTGTTCAGCGCACTGCTGGAAGAAGCGGCCGCTTGACTCACTGCCTGCGCCATCATGGGCTCCTCGATTTTCCCGCCGTGAGCACTCGACTGGCTGGGAGTGTTAAAAAAGCGGGTGATCGCTCTCGTGGATCTCAGGGCAGGAGCAGGAGTCGACGGGGCCCCTCTCCTACGGCCTCCCATGGGGTCTTGGAAATAATTAAAGTCCTGCAGAGAGAGTAATGGCTGGAGTCTTTCGGGAGCTCACACGAGACGCGTCTCACTCAGCCATCGGCAAGCTCCGCCCCCCCAATAAAACATTTTAAAGATATTTCTCATACAGTGGATTATTGCGTAATATACAGGACTATACATGGGGTGCAGTATAATATACAGGACTATACATGAGGTGCAGTGTAATATACAGGACTATACATGGGGGGCAGTATAATATACAGGACTGTACATGGGGTGCAGTATAATATACAGGACTATTCATGGGGTGCAGTGTAATATACAGGACTATACATGGGGTGCAGTGTAATATACAGGACTATACATGGGGTGCAGTGTAATATACAGGACTATACATGGGGCGCAGTGTAATATACAGGACTATATATGAAGTGCAGTGTAATATACAGGACTATACATGAAGTGCAGTGTAATATACAGGACTATACATGGGGTGCAGTGTAATATACAGGACTATACATGAGGTGCAGTGTAATATACAGGACTATACATGGGGGGCAGTATAATATACAGGACTATACATGAGGTGCAGTGTAATATACAGGACTATACATGGGGTGCAGTATAATATACAGGACTATACATGGGGTGCAGTGTAATATACAGGACTATACATGGGGGGCAGTATAATATACAGGACTATACATGGGGTGCAGTGTAATATACAGGACTATACATGGGGTGCAGTATAATATACAGGACTATACATGGGGTGCAGTATAATATACAGGACTATACATGGGGTGCAGTATAATATACAGGACTATACATGGGGGGCAGTGTAATATACAGGACTATACATGGGGGGCAGTGTAATATACAGGACTATACATGGGGTGCAGTATAATATACAGGACTATACATGAGGTGCAGTGTAATATACAGGACTATACATGGGGTGCAGTATAATATACAGGACTATACATGGGGTGCAGTATAATATACAGGACTATACATGGGGTGCAGTATAATATACAGGACTATACATGGGGTGCAGTGTAATATACAGGACTATACATGGGGTGCAGTGTAATATACAGGACTATACATGAGGTGCAGTGTAATATACAGGACTATACATGGGGTGCAATATAATATACAGGACTATACAGGGGGTGCAGTGTAATATACAGGACTATACATGGGGCGCAGTATAATATACAGGACTATACGTGGGGTGCAGTGTAATATACAGGACTATACATGGGGTGCAGTGTAATATACAGGACTGTACATGGGGTGCAGTGTAGTATACAGGACTATACATGGGGTGCAGTGTAATATACAGGACTATACATGGGGTGCAGTGTAATATACAGGACTATACATGAGGTGCAGTGTAATATACAGGACTATACATGGGGTGCAGTGTAATATACAGGACTATACATGGGGTGCAGTGTAATATACAGGACTGTACATGGGGTGCAGTATAATATACAGGACTATACATGGGGTGCAGTATAATATACAGGACTGTACATGGGGTGCAGTGTAATATACAGGACTATACATGGGGTGCAGTATAATATACAGGACTATACATGGGGTGCAGTGTAATATACAGGACTATACATGGGGTGCAGTATAATATACAGGACTATACATGGGGTGCAGTGTAATATACAGGACTATACATGGGGTGCAGTGTAATATACAGGACTATACATGGGGTGCAGTGTAATATACAGGACTATACATGGGGTGCAGTATAATATACAGGACTATACATGGGGTGCAGTGTAATATACAGGACTATACATGGGGTGCAGTATAATATACAGGACTATACATGGGGTGTAGTATAATATACAGGACTATAAATGGGCTACAGTATAATATACAGGACTATACATGGGGTGCAGTGTAATATACAGGACTATACATGAGGTGCAGTGTAATATACAGGACTATACATGGGGTGCAGTGTAATATACAGGACTATACATGGGGTGCAGTGTAATATACAGGACTATACATGGGGGGCAGTATAATATACAGGACTATACGTGGGGTGCAGTATAATATACAGGACTATACGTGGGGTGCAGTGTAATATACAGGACTATACATGGGGTGCAGTGTAATATACAGGACTATACGTGGGGTGCAGTGTAATATACAGGACTATACATGAGGTGCAGTGTAATATACAGGACTATACATGGGGTGCAGTATAATATACAGGACTATACGTGGGGTGCAGTGTAATATACAGGACTATACATGGGGTGCAGTGTAATATACAGGACTGTACATGGGGTGCAGTGTAGTATACAGGACTATACATGGGGTGCAGTATAATATACAGGACTATGCATGGGGTGCAGTGTAATATACAGGACTATACATGGGGTGCAGTGTAATATACAGGACTATACATGGGGTGCAGTGTAATATACAGGACTATACATGGGGTGCAGTGTAATATACAGGACTATACATGAGGTGCAGTGTAATATACAGGACTATACATGGGGTGCAGTAATATACAGGACTATACATGGGGTGCAGTATAATATACAGACTATACATGGGAAGCAGTGTAATATACAGAACTATACATGGGGTGCAGTGTAATATACAGAACTATACATGGGGTGCAGTGTAATATACAGGACTATACATGGGAAGCAGTGTAATATACAGGACTATACATGGGGTGCAGTGTAATATACAGGACTATACATGGGAAGCAGTGTAATATACAGGATTATACATGGGGTGCAGTGTAATATACAGGACTATACATGGGGTGCAGTGTAATATACAGGACTATACATGGGGGGCAGTGTAATATACAGGACTATACATGGGGTGCAGTGTAATATACAGGACTATACATGGGAAGCAGTGTAATATACAGGACTATACATGGGGTGCAGTGTAATATACAGGACTATACATGGGGTGCAGTGTAATATACAGGACTATACATGGGGGGCAGTGTAATATACAGGACTATACATGGGGTGCAGTGTAATATACAGAACTATACATGGGGTGCAGTGTAATATACAGAACTATACATGGGGTGCAGTGTAATATACAGGACTATACATGGGAAGCAGTGTAATATACAGAACTATACATGGGGTGCAGTGTAATATACAGAACTATACATGGGGTGCAGTGTAATATACAGGACTATACATGGGAAGCAGTGTAATATACAGGACTATACATGGGGTGCAGTGTAATATACAGGACTATACATGGGAAGCAGTGTAATATACAGGACTATACATGGGGTGCAGTGTAATATACAGGACTATACATGGGGTGCAGTGTAATATACAGGACTATACATGGGGGGCAGTGTAATATACAGGACTATACATGGGGTGCAGTGTAATATACAGGACTATACATGGGAAGCAGTGTAATATACAGGACTATACATGGGGTGCAGTGTAATATACAGGACTATACATGGGAAGCAGTGTAATATACAGGACTATACATGGGGTGCAGTGTAATATACAGGACTATACATGGGGTGCAGTGTAATATACAGGACTATACATGGGGGGCAGTGTAATATACAGGACTATACATGGGGGGCAGTGTAATATACAGGACTATACATGGGGTGCAGTGTAATATACAGAACTATACATGGGGTGCAGTGTAATATACAGGACTATACATGGGAAGCAGTGTAATATACAGGACTATACATGGGGTGCAGTGTAATATACAGAACTATACATGGGGTGCAGTGTAATATACAGGACTATACATGGGGTGCAGTATAATATACAGGACTATACATGGGGTGCAGTGTAATATACAGGACTATACATGGGGTGCAGTGTAATATACAGAACTATACATGGGGTGTAGTATAATATACAGGACTATACATGGGGTGCAGTGTAATATACAGGACTATACATGAGGTGTAGTATAATATACAGAACTATACATGGGGTGCAGTGTAATATACAGGACTTGTGAAGGACTTTGATGCAATTGCCTATATGCTTCAGTTTAATTCTCTCCCTGCTATTTTAAGGTCTATATTATTCGGTTCCAAATGTCAAGAATGAATGTATTCGTGTACCGAACAGGGAGGCTGAAATTATGTTTGTATGTGGGATGGAAAGTACTTTTCTGAAAAGTGTTAAGAGCTGTAAATGTTCTGGCCAGCAGACAATTGAGCTGTGTGTATTGTTACCACTCCATTATCTAGCCGGGCCCAGAGGAGGAGTTTTATGCTGCATAAATTGTGAGTTCTGTGCGCCAGTAAAGTTAGTCTCGTGGTTCCAGCATTAAGTTGACTCATGTGTGGATTATTCGGCGATTCCAGGGATATTCCTACTCGTGGAATATTGGATGATTTTCTGTTATGGGAAGAAGGGAATGCTTGACGGGGATATTTTCTACTACCGTCACAGGGGGTTTAAATTTCCCTGATATTAAACTGTACAATCATCCCCAAAGACACAGAAATTGCAGGCGGCGCTGCCCAGTGCTTCCTCCACGGCAACACGTCCACTTAGTACCCCAACAAACCCAGTACAGGTGGTGCACAACCTCGATAATTCAAGAGAGTCAGCGCTACTGCCGGAAGAAGCGCAGTTGCGCGAAATGGCCGTTGCTGCGAGCGTTCTGTAAAGGCTACGGTCCGCCCCAGCGCTACTGCTACCTATGTCCAAGTGAAAAATAAAGAAGATTTGATGGTACCAGTGTTGAGTGCCGCCTGCTTTCTTTCTTTTCTACAATCCTAAACTGTACAATATTGCGGCCCTGATGAGAGTGGTGGGGGATTGGCTACACTCATCGCGATAGACCTCAGTGACCATAGACCAATCCTTCACACCGCACATAGCACTGCCAAAACTACTAGATACCTCACATGGGAATCTTCCCCAAATGGTGAAGGATAACCCACTTCTCATGACGACGTGGCGAGCATGGTGCAAGTCAAGGGGTCTGTGTAAAAAGCACTCTTCGTCCTCAACACAATTAACGTTGGTGTTGAATCCCTCTCTTCAGAATGGGTCTTCGCACCCAATCTTTATCCGCCGGCAAATGCAAGGCATCACCAACATAGACAAACTCATAAATGCCCAAACTAGGAATGTTAAACCAATCCATGAGCTACAGAGAGAATACCCAAATATAGCTTTTCCCTTGTTCCCGTATTTGGGCTTTGTTTGGTTACTTGGACACAGACAAATATAAATGTATCCCAGGATGCCGGAAACTGTTCCCTTTCAAAGTATTCTTGGAGAAACTCTCATATATTATGCGCATAGATTGGGTCGTGGCCTCACACCAAAAAGACAAGAAAGTAAAACACTTCTTCCAGGGGTGGGAAAGCTTTATTAACGTATTACCGTTACATATACGTAAGGCTACTGTGTTAACTTCGCCTTTACTGAAAGTGCGGTACTAACTGGATAACCTGTCTGTATGAATCCGGAGAACCGTAAATGACAAACATGTTTTGGACTTGTCAAAAACAAACATAGATGATGACAAAATGTTGTTCTACTTTACACCAGTTTGATAAATGACCCCCAAATGTCCCTATGGTGTCTACAGCAATTATAATGTCCCCTAGAGTGCCCCCAGTAATAATAACATCCTATATTGTGCTCCAGGTAATAATCCCTGTATAGTGTCCCTGAAAAATAATGTCCCATAATATGTCCTTGTAATAGAAATGCCCCTATAGTTCCTACCCAATAGCCACACACTACCCCCATATATTAGTTTGCCCCCACAGTAGTAATTTTCTCCCACAGTATTAATTTTCCCCCACACTGCTCCCACAGTATTAATTTTCCCCAACACTGCCCCCACAGTATTAATTGTTCCTCACACTGCTCCCACAGTAGTAAATTTCCCCCACACTGCCCCCACAGTATTAATTCCCCCCCACACTGTCCCCACAGTAGTAATTTCCCCCCACAGTATCCCCACAGTAGTAATTTTCCCACACACTGCCCCATGTAGTAGTTTGCCCTCCACTGTCCCTTCAGTAATATCCTCCTGTGCCCCCCAGTAATGTTCCCCAAAGTTGGCACACAAAAATGTAAAATAAAAGCTAATACTTACCTGTGTCCCAGACTCCTGGCACTCACTCATAGATGGTAGGCAGGCGCGCACACGTCACTGTGCTGTGTCACGGCACAGGCGCGCAATGATGTCATCACGCCCGCTTGCGCCGGAATTTTACTACCGTATATAGTGGTGATTGGTGGGACAGGGAACTATGCGGTCCAGTGCCCCGCCATAGTTTGTGGGCGTTTGGGTCGGCGTTGGGCCCCCCAGGGATGCTGGGCCTGGGGCTGCAGACCCAATGCCCCAATTATAATCCGCCACTGGTAGCTGGACTATAGACTTACATCCCTGACCAGTAGGAGAAGAGTTTGCCTCCCTGGAAAAGAAACAAGCAATCCTAGGAATTCATCGGTGATACGAGCCATTATTGAGGGCCACAGACACCTTGGCACGGTGGAGGACTGTTGGTAGTCACTCTCAGGAAAGGAGAAGGGGGGAGGGGAACCATCTAACCCCTGGGCACGACATGCCAACCCACCACAAATGACACAGACAACCTTGTCAAGTTTATAACTTTTATTTAACAATTTTGTTGGGTGGTAGTCGGCCACAGCTAATTCTTTTAACGGCATAACCATAGCTGAGCCTGTGCAATCCACCAGCCGCTGAACTCCCAGCGGGCGGATTACGCCAGTTCACCTGCTCAGTATCCAACTTCTCTTTACCAGCCACCAGCTGTGACTTAGTAGGATGCCCCAATTAACATGAACCATCGGTCCAGACGTCACAAGACCTCCATGACCAAAACCCACACCAAAATAACCCTCGTACCCCAACAATAGGGAGGGAGGGACACAGCGCTTCTGCAAAGAGGAAGAGGGAGGGGACGCAGAGCCTTATAAAGGGGCATCATGCAGCACGCCCCTTCCTGCACGGCAGGATGATACCATTAACCCCCAATGCACCAAACCCTGACCCAAAACGAGTGGGGCCCTAGAACAAGGATAGGGAACCTAGGAAAAGGGGGGAGGGGGACCCCCAGTCCCTGTACACCCTCCCAATATGGTCAGGTGTCCACCAGTTTTATAGCTTCAGGCAGCCACACCAACCTTCTGAGGGACAGTTGAGTTTTCCTGTCTAAAAATATTTAGCTTGTAGGGAAAGACAAGGAATAGGATCCAAGGCATCTAAAGGAACCAGGTCCACCTAACCCACTGCTCCAAAACCACAAAAACCTGACAAGCCTTAGACAGTGGATTTGCAGAATTATCTCTGCACCATCTAGAGACTGCATATTTGCACTACTGCAACCAAAAGACATCCAAAGTAAAAGTTGTGAGTTGCATCTTACCACTGTCTACCTCATTATTACTACCTATGGTTGTACCACCATTAACGGTATTGGCGTCACGACAAAAACCATCAAAGGACTCAGCCGCAACAAGCACCCTAAGCACCCTTAACATCAAGGGCACCTCAACCACCATCTTGGCTGATGCTTCCTACCACAGACCATGCCCCTGAGGATTTCGCGCTGTCCACCTCAACACTGTGCTGCCGGCCCAGAGAGGCTATCTGCTAACCGCGAGTAAACCGATGAACTGTGTGTTATACCATTTGGCCCCTCATCAGTCCACCGGGCACCTCACGTGTTCCCCCTGCGACTGGCTGGCTGCACTCTGCATCGCAAAAGTTAGAACTTGTTCTATTTTATTGTGGTGCGGATGGATCACGGATCCACGGATAGTGCCCATGCATTGGGGACTACAAATTACGGTCTCCAATGCAGGGAACGGCCGAGCAATGGCCGCCTGCATGAGGTTTTAGGCTAGGGCTACACTATGACATTTGTCGCGCAACATTTTGTCACACCAATGTCCCGCGACAATCTTTATAATGAAAGTCTATGGTGTCGAACTGCGACATGCTGCGACTGTGGCACGACTGTTGCAAAAAAAACTATCAAAATAGATTTTTCTGCGAATGTCGGTCGCAGTCGCAGCATATCATAGACTATGACACCGTAGACTATCGTTATAACGATGGTCGCGCGACACGTTTTGCTGTGTAGTTGTGCCCTATATGTCACGCAACTTATCGTTGCGCGACACATGTCGTCGTGTAGGCCTAGCCTTAGGCCCCTTTTACACGGGCGAGTTTTCCACGAAGGTGCAATGCGTGAGGTGAACGCACTGAACCCGGACCAACTCACTTCAATGGGGCTGTGCAGATGAGCGGTGATTTTCACGCATCACTTGTGCGTTGCGTGAAAATCGCAGCATTTTCTATATTCTGTGTTTTTTCACACAACGCAGGCCCCATAGAAATGAATGCGGATGCGTGAAAATCGCCTTCCTTACTGATCAGGATGAAGACCTTGGGCAGTCAGGATTTCCGAACCTTGTACCTTAGGCCTCGTTCTCCTGCACTGGCCAGAGAGCAACCAACAGACTAACGTTCTCATAAGGATTTTATAAAAAATATGTTAATTAGATATAACCTGATAATATGCAGTGTGCGCTCTGGAATTATGGATATGCAGAGTTTTCTCCGTGCATTATGAATGTTACCGAGCTTATAATACACAGTAAGTGCGCATTTGCGTATCCCTACCCATAATTCTCATGCATTGGAGTTAGTGCTGGCCTTATGCCTTTACAAAAAATATATGTAATGACCAATTCTATCCACTGGGAGGCAGCAATACACACTGAGAAGTGGATTTAAACTCCTCTTCTTTTTTTTTTTTTTCTCAAAAATTAAAATTGCCATTACTCCTCAGTTGGGACATCGATGTTGTGTTTTTATTATGTGAATTAATGTCCGGGTCTCATGTTCGGAGCAGATTACAAGCCGGTTACATGGAGAAAATGGCTGCACACAGGGGCCAGTCTACCCTTGTAGGCCAGGATACAGATCAGAGAATAGTATTACTCTTTCCCCACTAGGGGGCGGCAGCTGTCATTAGCTGAGCCTCTAGAACCAGTCGCCGTTCTACTAGCGCTAGTAGTAATAATCCAGTTTGGAGAGGGGCTCACATACCCATTACTACACCGATAAATGATAAAAGAGACAAATGGGAAGATTTCTATTGGACTGCAGGATAATCAAATATTATATCTGTTGAATAATCCAGGAACCAAGTCCCCTCCCCTTTATGAGGTCCCCCATTGATGATTATTTACGAATGATACAGCCATTGTTGTAGGCATAGTCTTATTATTCTTCTCAGATTTTTTATACATGAATTTTATTCGTGGTAACATTATATATATGCATAAGATCGCAGGAATATTGATCGAGAAATTACGTGAAGATGGCAATATATTTATATTAATATATATTTTTTAGTGTTTTATATGTTTTTATGATATGTGTTGCTAATAGCAATGCCACAGGAATATCTCCTTCATCATACAGCTGTATTGTAACAAGAAGGAGCTAATATAACAAAAAACGCATATGCATCAGAAAAACCGCAAGAAAAATGCACCGATGCCGGAAGCAGTCAAAATCCGACTCTGACCCGGGTTTTTGATTATACTGAGTGGACTATAAAAGGAAGTGACACCACAATGGGGGTAGAGCCACTGAGGAAGGGGAGAGACGTCCCCGAAACGCGTCTGGCGTAGTCCACCCCCATAAGGAAGAATCCGGAGTCACTAAGAAAGTTTGTAAACTTTTCGAATGTTGGAGCGCTCCACTGAATCTTGATTCGAAATTACTCCAAGGAGAAATAGGACCGAACGAACTGACAGGCAAATCCCGCGAGACAACCATCACGCGGTACGGTAGTCTCGAGCGAGGACGCCAAACAGCGTGAGAAGAAGACGGCGCAGCGTGGTGAGTAGCGGCAAGAGAAAGAAACTTTCCAGCTACCGGCCCCGAACCAGAAGGGTAAGAAAAACGGTTCCGCTTTACTCCTCGCCTGCAGCCTCATACTAACAGTCCGGTGTATTAATATTAGTTGGGATCGCATACCTTCTCCTTAAATCGATATCACCATCCGGCCATAGTGCCGATTCCGGATTATTCTCTGTCCCAAATCAGGGAATCATTTCAAGGAGGACACAATTAGATATCAGAGTGACTGTTCTGAAGGATTTCCCTACAGATCCAACTAGGGGACACATTCACTTTGAGTCTTCTAAGGGACACCTGTAATATTTATTGATCGTGATAGTGATCACCAACAGTGTGTATTCATCCTGCGGTTTTAATATTTTTATATTTACATTTATATTCCTACATTATTTTTTTGTATTTTATTTTTTTGTATTTTATTTTTAAGTGATTGTACTTTTTATGTCCTTTTACTGTGGATGTTATGCTGGTTTTAATTCTATGTTGAAATAAATTGCCACTTTTCAATAGAATCACCTATTTGAGTGCCAGCCTTACACTTTTTTTACTATATTATTCTTCTTACTGATCGGGTGATCAGTTTTTTGGCTAGAGCACCAGTTCCGTTTGGGAGAGGCGGTGAGCTATCCACTATTGTGTTACAAATAATCTAGTTGAGTTGGTCTCTATGTTGACAGTAAGTGCGCATTTGCGTATCCCTACCCATAATTCTCATGCATTTGGGTTAGTGCTGGCCTTATGCCTTTACAAAAAAAAATATGTAATGACCAATTCTATCCACTGGGAGGCAGCAATACACACTGGGAAGTGGATTTAAACTCCTCTTTTTAAAAAAAATTCTCAAAAATTTAAATTGCCATTACTCCTCAGTTGGGACATCGATGTTGTGTTTTTATTATGTGAATTAATGTCCGGGTCTCATGTTCGGAGCAGATTACAAGCCGGTTACATGGAGAAAATGGCTGCACACAGGGGCCAGTCTACCCTTGTAGGCCAGGATACAGATCAGAGAATAGTATTATTCTTTCCCCACTAGGGGGCGGCAGCTGTCATTAGCTGAGCCTCTAGCTCTAGAACCAGTCACCGTTCTACTAGCGCTAGTAGTAATAATCTAGTTGAGTTGGTCTCCATGTTGTCAGTGACATATAGAGATTGTACAGCTGGATGCTAAGCCGTCTGGTTGAAAGTACGGTCTTAAAGGAGTCCTGTGGTAGACTCGTCCCTTTAAAAACCATCCGTCCCCTCTCCTGACATGTTTTATTTTATTAACTACTTGTATTCCCCCATGTAATAACATTTCTGGAGCATCTAGGCCCCTTTCACACGGACAAGATTTCCGCGCGGGTGCAATGCGTGATGTGAACGCATTGCACCCGCACTGAATCCGGACCCGTTCATTTCTATGGGGCTGTGCAGATGAGCGGTGATTTTCACGCATCACTTGTGCGTTGCGTGAAAATCGCAGCATGCTCCTCTTTGTGCGTTTTCCACGCAACACAGGCCCCATAGAAGTGAAAGGGGCTCCGTGAAAATCGCAAGCAAGTGCGATAGCGGTGCGATTTTCACGCACGGTTGCTAGGAGACGATCGGGATGAAGAGCCGATCATTATTATTTTCCCTTATACCATGGTTATAAGAAAAAATAATAGCATTCCTAATACAGAATGCATAGCACAATAGGGCTGGAGGGGTTAAAAAAATAAATAAATAATAATTTAACTCACCTTAATCCACTTGTTCGCGCAGCCCGGCTTCTCTTCTGTCTTCTTCTTTGAGGAATAGGAACTTTGATGACGTCACTGCGCTCATCACATGGTCCGTCACATGATCCATCGCTATTATTAAAAAAAATCATGTGATGGACCATGTGACGTCATCAAAGTTCCTATTCCTCACAGATGAAGACAGAAGAGATGACGGCTGCGCGAACAAGTGGATTAAGGTGAGTTAAATTATTTTTTATGGTTTTCTTAACCCCTCCAGCACTATTGTACTATGCATTCTGTATTCAGAATGCTCTAACTTTTTCCTATAACCATGGTATAAGGGAAAATAATACAATCTACACAACACCAAACCCGAACTTCTGTGAAGAAGTTCGGGTTTGGGTACCAAACATGCCGATTTTTCTCACGCGCGTGCAAAACGCATTACAATGTTTTGCACTTGCACGGAAAAATCATGCATTTTCCCACGACGCACCCGCACCTTATCCGGGCCAAAACATGACGCCCGTGTGAAAGAGGCCTAACTCTATGATGTGCCATTCCTCTATTATTCCTTCTAAAAAAAATGTTATGAATTACTAGCAGCCTGCAATAAAGGTCCATTTGACTGATGCCGGTTGAGGGGTGTCCCTGCACAGTCTGCAGGGGGTACACCCTCAGCTGGTGACACCCATCCAAACCTTTATTGCAAACTGCTGACAATTCATTTTTAAACTTCTAGAGAGAATAATAGAGGAATAGCACAACACGCAGTCATATGAATAGACGCCCGGACTCTATGGGGCACTGTGTATAGGGGATAAATGTTCAGGGGCCGACCTGTGTAATAGCTCATATTGTAAGTCTCTGACAGTGAGACAGACACCAGTACATCTTGTTGTGGAGTGGGGGGGGGGGGGGGGAGGGTACCGATTTCCGCACAGGGATCCATATAACCTAATTCCAGCCCTCCTTACCTTCTTCTTGAAGTGATGCATCTAATATACAGAAAACGTCTCTGGTGTCCACTGTGACAAGATGGCGCACCAACACTCACACATTGTCCCGGCGGTCTCAGTCGCTGCAGGTGTCTTGCTTGTCTCCTACCATCTCTGCTCATAGCTGGGACAAGCAGTCATGGTCACTGGAAACCTCTGTGTACGGCACAGTAAAATGGTCAGACCCATGTAGATTTCTTGGGCATTGCACTTAGGCTTCATGCACACATCAGGCCATACAGAGGCATACTGAGTCACTCTACACCATAGGACAGAGCCCTAGGCAACTCCCTGTACCACCATATAGTTCCCTGTGCAGCACCATGTTACACATTAGAAGGTTAGAAGCTTTGCTCCATCATATCGCATCTGATGGAGCATGTCATGATCTGCCTGAACCTCAGTAACTTTTGATGGACATTTTAACACTGGAAATAAAACTTCTCAGATGATGGTTTTGGAATTTAATTTAATTGACATGTTTTTAAAGGCCACAAATGGTCAGAATCTTTCTCCAGAGTTGACCATCAGATGACCATAAATAATCATGATGCATGATAGATGACTCCGCTCCTGAGAAGAAGTGATGCTGAAATTAAGAAGAACACTATTACACAATTAACAAGAAATATTCTACTATAGATTTATGATATATTTCTATAGAAACCTCCTAGAATATATTGTACCTCTGTGTACTGAGTATTAGAGATGCTGTTGGCACCGGAACTACACAGCGCCATCCATTATGTGGAGGACAGAGCTGGTAACTGCAGGGCTGCTCAGGCTGAAGTGAGTTCTGTCAGTTCTGCAAGGTAAGAGCTGATCGATGAGGGTGCAGGGTGTCGGGCCCCCGACCATATTATATTGATGGCTTAATTTAAGGATATGCCATCGATATCAAAATCCTGGACAGCCCCTTTAGTGGTGTTAGCCAGGATAGGATAGATGCTTTCTTCCAAGATTGGTGCCACACTCCCACAGGTTGTATGTGGTATTGCAGATGCGTTGAGCTAGACCGGGGTATGCACTCTGACGCCAAATTATGCAATGGCTAGGTCAGGTGTAGGTGATAGTTTATAGTTTAGTTTGTGACGCCAATTGCAGTGTGCGCAGGGTACTGTTGTAAAGCACCAGTTTAGTGTCTCCTACCTGAGTATGGCTGGACTCCTGGATCCTGGCTCACTTGCAAAAAATTGAATGTGGTGCTAGTAGGAGGAATTTGCAGCAGAAATTGAGATCCAGACATTGGGTAAAGTTCAAACTTGTCTTTACTGGTTGTAGCTTTCATCCAAGCAAGATACAGCATTAGTCTTTGGTCCAAGCAGGTATTGGCAATGTGTGGCAGGAATATATCTTCTGCTCTATCATGTGCCTGAAGCTTTGCAGGAAAAGACGTCTGCTTAGTGGCTCTGTAATGTGGCAGGAATTTGGCTTCTGCACTTTCTATCTTCTGCTGTCTGGGGACTGACTAGCTGAGGAGGAATATGGCTTCTCCTGGGTCTCTGGTCTGTACTCACAGTTATCTTCACAGGGTATGCTTTCTTCTTGTAATTGGAGTTGTCTGCTTGGTTCTTCCAGCTGAGGCTGAAGGGCTCAGGCTGGGGATGTTGATCAATGTCTCAGCCGAGACAAGATCCTGTCTTGATTCCTTATATCTGGCAGCTCCTACATGCACAGCCTTCCCCTAGCAGGGGTGGCTGGCACACTGACTTAACTTCCTTCCCTCCCCATAAGGCAAGATATGGGCACCGCCCACTTTGCTCACCGAGGGGGGAGCTAAACCGGAATGAATTATTCCAGTTTAGAAACACTAAACTAAAACTGACTCCTTGCTAACACATGGTTGCTACCTGCTGGTGAACATGGAAATTACAGCAACATACATTTAACAAGGTTTACAATGCACATTTGTGAGGATATACTATAAAATTACATTAGATGACAATGTAAATGCTCTTAAGAGATTGTAGCTGGGTAAAAGAGTTTAGTAACACAACTCTGGCGTGTTACACAGCTTATTCACTTCAATGGGGCTGAACTGCAATACCAGAAGCAACCCATGGACAAGAGCGGCACTGATTGTGGAAAAAAGCGACCATGTTCATTGAATACTGCCCAACTCCATTCACCATGGTATAACGGAATGGTACCGCTACACTGGACAATGCAAAGCAAGGCCAGAAATATCTGAGAAAACCCCTTTGAGGCTAGGACTACACAGAGACATTTTTTGTAATAGTCAATGGTGTCGTGCTGCGACATGTCACAACAGCAATGTCACGGCTCTCCTGTGCGGTGTAGTATAGAGGATCTGTCGGCTCTCCTGTGCGGTGTAGTATAGAGGATCTGTCGGCTCTCCTGTGCGGTGTAGTATAGAGGATCTGTCGGCTCTCCTGTGGGGTGTAGTATAGAGGATCTGTCAGCTCTCCTGTGGGGTGTAGTATAGAGGATCTGTCGGCTCTCCTGTGTGGTGTAGTATAGAGGATCTGTCAGCTCTCCTGTGTGGTGTAGTATAGAGGATCTGTCAGCTCTCCTGTGTGGTGTAGTATAGAGGATCTGTCAGCTCTCCTGTGGGGTGTAGTATAGAGGATCTGTCAGCTCTCCTGTGGGGTGTAGTATAGAGGATCTGTCAGCTCTCCTGTGTGGTGTAGTATAGAGGATCTGTCAGCTCTCCTGTGTGGTGTAGTATAGAGGATCTGTCAGCTCTCCTGTGGGTGTAGTATAGAGGATCTGTCAGCTCTCCTGTGTGGTGTAGTATAGAGGATCTGTCAGCTCTCCTGTGTGGTGTAGTATAGAGGATCTGTCAGCTCTCCTGTGTGGTGTAGTATAGAGGATCTGTCAGCTCTCCTGTGTGGTGTAGTATAGAGGATCTGTCAGCTCTCCTGTGTGGTGTAGTATAGAGGATCTGTCAGCTCTCCTGTGTGGTGTAGTATAGAGGATCTGTCAGCTCTCCTGTGTGGTGTAGTATAGAGGATCTGTCAGCTCTCCTGTGTGGTGTAGTATAGAGGATCTGTCAGCTCTCCTGTGTGGTGTAGTATAGAGGATCTGTCAGCTCTCCTGTGTGGTGTAGTATAGAGGATCTGTCAGCTCTCCTGTGTGGTGTAGTATAGAGGATCTGTCAGCTCTCCTGTGTGGTGTAGTATAGAGGATCTGTCAGCTCTCCTGTGTGGTGTAGTATAGAGGATCTGTCAGCTCTCCTGTGTGGTGTAGTATAGAGGATCTGTCAGCTCTCCTGTGTGGTGTAGTATAGAGGATCTGTCAGCTCTCCTGTGTGGTGTAGTATAGAGGATCTGTCAGCTCTCCTGTGTGGTGTAGTATAGAGGATCTGTCAGCTCTCCTGTGTGGTGTAGTATAGAGGATCTGTCAGCTCTCCTGTGTGGTGTAGTATAGAGGATCTGTCAGCTCTCCTGTGTGGTGTAGTATAGAGGATCTGTCAGCTCTCCTGTGTGGTGTAGTATAGAGGATCTGTCAGCTCTCCTGTGTGGTGTAGTATAGAGGATCTGTCAGCTCTCCTGTGGGTGTAGTATAGAGGATCTGTCAGCTCTCCTGTGTGTGTAGTATAGAGGATCTGTCAGCTCTCCTGTGTGGTGTAGTATAGAGGATCTGTCAGCTCTCCTGTGTGGTGTAGTATAGAGGATCTGTCAGCTCTCCTGTGTGGTGTAGTATAGAGGATCTGTCAGCTCTCCTGTGTGGTGTAGTATAGAGGATCTGTCAGCTCTCCTGTGTGGTGTAGTATAGAGGATCTGTCAGCTCTCCTGTGTGGTGTAGTATAGAGGATCTGTCAGCTCTCCTGTGTGGTGTAGTATAGAGGATCTGTCAGCTCTCCTGTGTGTGTAGTATAGAGGATCTGTCAGCTCTCCTGTGGTGTGTAGTATAGAGGATCTGTCAGCTCTCCTGTGTGGTGTAGTATAGAGGATCTGTCAGCTCTCCTGTGTGGTGTAGTATAGAGGATCTGTCAGCTCTCCTGTGTGGTGTAGTATAGAGGATCTGTCAGCTCTCCTGTGTGGTGTAGTATAGAGGATCTGTCAGCTCTCCTGTGTGGTGTAGTATAGAGGATCTGTCAGCTCTCCTGTGTGGTGTAGTATAGAGGATCTGTCAGCTCTCCTGTGTGGTGTAGTATAGAGGATCTGTCAGCTCTCCTGTGTGGTGTAGTATAGAGGATCTGTCAGCTCTCCTGTGGTGTAGTATAGAGGATCTGTCAGCTCTCCTGTGTGGTGTAGTATAGAGGATCTGTCAGCTCTCCTGTGTGGTGTAGTATAGAGGATCTGTCAGCTCTCCTGTGTGGTGTAGTATAGAGGATCTGTCAGCTCTCCTGTGTGGTGTAGTATAGAGGATCTGTCAGCTCTCCTGTGTGGTGTAGTATAGAGGATCTGTCAGCTCTCCTGTGTGGTGTAGTATAGAGGATCTGTCAGCTCTCCTGTGTGGTGTAGTATAGAGGATCTGTCAGCTCTCCTGTGTGGTGTAGTATAGAGGATCTGTCAGCTCTCCTGTGTGGTGTAGTATAGAGGATCTGTCAGCTCTCCTGTGTGGTGTAGTATAGAGGATCTGTCAGCTCTCCTGTGTGGTGTAGTATAGAGGATCTGTCAGCTCTCCTGTGTGGTGTAGTATAGAGGATCTGTCAGCTCTCCTGTGTGGTGTAGTATAGAGGATCTGTCAGCTCTCCTGTGTGGTGTAGTATAGAGGATCTGTCAGCTCTCCTGTGTGTGTAGTATAGAGGATCTGTCAGCTCTCCTGTGTGGTGTAGTATAGAGGATCTGTCAGCTCTCCTGTGTGGTGTAGTATAGAGGATCTGTCAGCTCTCCTGTGTGGTGTAGTATAGAGGATCTGTCAGCTCTCCTGTGTGGTGTAGTATAGAGGATCTGTCAGCTCTCCTGTGTGGTGTAGTATAGAGGATCTGTCAGCTCTCCTGTGTGGTGTAGTATAGAGGATCTGTCAGCTCTCCTGTGTGGTGTAGTATAGAGGATCTGTCAGCTCTCCTGTGTGGTGTAGTATAGAGGATCTGTCAGCTCTCCTGTGTGGTGTAGTATAGAGGATCTGTCAGCTCTCCTGTGTGGTGTAGTATAGAGGATCTGTCAGCTCTCCTGTGTGGTGTAGTATAGAGGATCTGTCAGCTCTCCTGTGTGGTGTAGTATAGAGGATCTGTCAGCTCTCCTGTGTGGTGTAGTATAGAGGATCTGTCAGCTCTCCTGTGTGGTGTAGTATAGAGGATCTGTCAGCTCTCCTGTGTGGTGTAGTATAGAGGATCTGTCAGCTCTCCTGTGTGGTGTAGTATAGAGGATCTGTCAGCTCTCCTGTGTGGTGTAGTATAGAGGATCTGTCAGCTCTCCTGTGCGATGTAGTATAGAGGATCTGTCAGCTCTCCTGTGGGTGTAGTATAGAGGATCTGTCAGCTCTCCTGTGTGGTGTAGTATAGAGGATCTGTCAGCTCTCCTGTGTGGTGTAGTATAGAGGATCTGTCAGCTCTCCTGTGTGGTGTAGTATAGAGGATCTGTCAGCTCTCCTGTGTGGTGTAGTATAGAGGATCTGTCAGCTCTCCTGTGTGGTGTAGTATAGAGGATCTGTCAGCTCTCCTGTGGGTGTAGTATAGAGGATCTGTCAGCTCTCCTGTGTGGTGTAGTATAGAGGATCTGTCAGCTCTCCTGTGCGGTGTAGTATAGAGGATCTGTCGGCTCTCCTGTGTGATGTAGTATAGAGGATCTGTCAGCTCTCCTGTGTGGTGTAGTATAGAGGATCTGTCGGCTCTCCTGTGTGGTGTAGTATAGAGGATCTGTCAGCTCTGCTGTGTGGTGTAGTATAGAGGATCTGTCGGCTCTCCTGTGTGGTGTAGTATAGAGGATCTGTCAGCTCTCCTGTGTGGTGTAGTATAGAGGATCTGTCAGGCTCTCCTGTGTGGTGTAGTATAGAGGATCTGTCAGCTCTCCTGTGTGGTGTAGTATAGAGGATCTGTCAGCTCTCCTGTGTGATGTAGTATAGAGGATCTGTCAGCTCTGCTGTGTGGTGTAGTATAGAGGATCTGTCGGCTCTCCTGTGTGGTGTAGTATAGAGGATCTGTCAGCTCTCCTGTGTGGTGTAGTATAGAGGATCTGTCGGCTCTCCTGTGTGGTGTAGTATAGAGGATCTGTCGGCTCTCCTGTGTGGTGTAGTATAGAGGATCTGTCAGCTCTCCTGTGTGGTGTAGTATAGAGGATCTGTCAGCTCTCCTGTGTGGTGTAGTATAGAGGATCTGTCAGCTCTCCTGTGCGGTGTAGTATAGAGGATCTGTCAGCTCTCTTGTGGGGTGTAGTATAGAGGATCTGTCGGCTCTCCTGTGTGGTGTAGTATAGAGGATCTGTCGGCTCTCCTGTGTGGTGTAGTATAGAGGATCTGTCAGCTCTCCTGTGTGGTGTAGTATAGAGGATCTGTCAGCTCTCCTGTGTGGTGTAGTATAGAGGATCTGTCAGCTCTCCTGTGGGATGTAGTATAGAGGATCTGTCAGCTCTCCTGTGTGGTGTAGTATAGAGGATCTGTCAGCTCTCCTGTGGGATGTAGTATAGAGGATCTGTCAGCTCTCCTGTGGGATGTAGTATAAAGGAGCTGTCAGCTCTCCTGTGCGGTGTAGTATAGAGGATCTGTCAGCTCTCCCCTATATTGCACCACACAGGAGCACTGACCGATCCTGAACTGGAGTGATGAATGGGGAGAGCTCGAGATTAGAGATGAGCGAATTTATGAAAAGTTTGATTCGGCAAATTTTACAAAAAAGAATTTGCTTCAATAACAAATTTTTGTAAGTAAATTTGTAAGGTGCAATGACAGGGAGCTGCGATAGCACCGCCCCGTCATCATATCCCTCAGATGCCGCATTCATGCATGATCGCGGCATCTGAGTGTAAAAACAGTGAGAAATTAACATACATTGTTTTTTACTTCAAACTTACCGCCTCCATTCGCTCGCTACGGGCCGGCTGCCTCCATCTTGCTTGAAGATCTGAAGCAAAATGTCGCTCGGCCCAAGAATACGTCATCACGCCGGCTGGAGTGGTGATGTCCTACATCACCACGTACCGGATTTCAGCCGAGATCTTAAATCAAGAGGGAGGCTGGTGGCCCGTCGCAAGCAAATGGAGGTAAGTATGAATTATTTAGTTTTTTTACACTATTTCAGGTTATATCGATTCGCTAACACGAAGCACAAGGAAATTCGACTTCGAGGCGACTCAAATTTATCCGGAAATTTGGATCAAATTCTACTTCGTGGTATTCGATTCGCTCATCTTTACTCTAGATATTTGTGAGGGACAGAACTGTAACGGATCACCTGGCACCCCGACTGAGCACCTCCGTTTACGGATGCGCCTAGCGTTTCCTGAGGCTTCCAAGCACTCTGGCAGACACCACAATCACCAAACCGAAGAAGCATATAAATCCTCTCCTGCATATGAATGCTGTAGGCAGTTGAATAGGAAACCATACGAATAGGTTTTCACTCCTAGCAGTCAAACTGGGACAGCATGCAATAAATCCTCCCCCAAGAATGAGACGACACTTCACCTTGAGGTTTAAAACAGGAACTGACTTTATTTGGACATAGCACACCTACTTTAAACCCCCCCCAACAGCCTCATTTGCATACAATAGGGCACATGGAGGGCTATGGTACAAGGAAGGGTGGGGCCCGACAATAGCAAGGGCTGATGGGAGATGGAGGAGGGACAGGAAAAGGGGTAGGAGAAGAGGCACAGAACAGCAATGCCTTTAACATCACAGCAAGAGCAAGATACACACAGCCCACAATACATCGCAACACAATCCAACCGAACCCATAACAACATACACAATATGTAGAGCAACGGAGCGGGGCGCAGACAGTAGCGAAGTGAAGCTTGACTTAGGGGGAAGTATTCAGGCAGTAAAGGGTTAGTGGTAAATTACAGGTTGAGGTGTCCGCAGGGTTAAAATTAGTAGGTGGAGTTTGTAATTCGCGGGCTGTATATTATCTGGAGTGGGGGTGGGATCTATACCAGTGTCCGGGGCATTGCGGTGAGTTAGGGGCTGCGGTATCATGTCTGCCTTAGAAGATGGCTGCGGTCAGGGCCGCGGCGGAGCGGCATGGGCCTGAGTTGATTCAGCAGAGTTTGCAGGCAGCTATGGCGGCGCCTGCGGCGCCTCCGGCTGCGGTAGTGGGGAGGGTTAGGGCCCGGCGGTCCGTACCGCCTGAGCAGCTGAGTCTTGAGGCGACCCCCCGGGTACGGCGGCGTGTGCTGAGCCCCTTGAGAGTTGTCGCTGGGAGGCAGGTTAGGGCTGATATGGTGGCGGCTGGTAGGCGTAGCGGCCGTAATGCAGCACCTCGTCGGGCGCCTGCGGGAGAGGGGCGGGTCAGTTCCCGCCGTTCGTCCCTTGCCCGGCGGGGGGGGGGTCGCAGAGGGAGGAGGCCTGTCCGGCACAAGATGTCCCTGGAGTTGTGAGCGATGGTCCTGGCGGCTTACCTGCATCAGCGGTGGGCCGGCGTTCGGAGGGGAGGACGTCGGGTGCTGCGGCCTCACGCTCCTGCGGTGAGGGCTTGCCGGCTGTGGAGGCGTCTGTGGAGGTGGGAGCGCTGCGGCCTGGTCCTGGAAGCCGGCAGCATTCTGTACTGTCGCAGCTGGGAGAGCGTTCGGCGGCCACAGCGACACCAGTGGCTGGCCTGGGTATTGCAGGCAGATGGATGAGTGACGGTTCGCTGGCTGGGGGTTCTGGTTTGGCCCCGCCCCCAGTGCAGCAGGCAGGCGTTACAGCTGCAATGGGACATGATGCGGCCACTGGCCAGCGGGCCAGTGGGTCAAGGGGTGGCGGAGTGGACGCGGTGACCAGTGCGGAGATGGGATGGCGGCCGCCGTCGGGTGGGCTTGGGAGCGACGCGTCATTGGATTTGCGACCCGGCCACGTGGACGGTGGTAGGGGTCTCCATTCTGCTTCGATGTTGGAAGAAGGGGAGCTCTCCGTGGAGGACTGTGGAGCGGACGACAGGTCGGTGGTCGCGTCGGGTGTCGGTCCATCGTCTTCTTTATCTACGTTCGTGGTGGCGCCGAGTGATGTTCCGAAGCGGTCTGCGGCGACTGGGAGGTTACCCCATGGTCAGCCAGGTGAGAGATCTTCGTGTCAGGCTCCGGGTGGTGGCGGGTCGGGGGTTGCGGGGGGGCAGTTAGGTAAGGTAGGGTCAGAGAGTTTGGCGCAGGAATTGCTGGCGGGTATGTTGTCTCTTATTTCGCGTTTGGGTACTGAGGCTGCTGCTTCCCCTACGGCGGTGTGGGCGTCTGGGCCTGAGGTTGGGAGTGGCGGACAATCTAGTGTGATAGGGCCTGGTGTTGCGCCTGCTACGGCGGTGAGTACTTCGGTGGGTGCCGTGGTGGCGGACGTGAGTAGTAAGGGAAGAATTGGGGAAGACGTTAGGTTGGGGGATGCCGCGAGAGGGGAGGTGTACGTGTGCTTTGAGGGGCCGTTGGGTGCGCACTTGAAGCCGGAGGTTAGGGAGAAGATTTGGAAGGACGAGTATGTGGAGATATTTTCGTTGCTTCCGTTGGAGAAGTTTCAGTTGGATAGGGTGCGGTTGGATGAGAGCAAAAGGGAGGAGGAGGAGAAGCGGCGGTTCAGGCTTATTCCGCGCACTTTTCTGAATTGGCTGCAGGCTTTTGCTATCTTGGCGAGTGTGGTGGGGGAGAAGGCGCCTGAGCACTGTTCGGCGCTTTTCTGCTATATGGACGCGGTTGGGGAGGCGTATAGGACATATGGGGGGGTGGCCTGGCTTAGGTACGACGAGCAGTTTCGTCTGCGGAAGGCGGTCCGGCCTAGTATTAGGTGGGACTGTAGTGTCCCACTAGGTAAAGGTGGGCACTGCACAGGTTAATGTGTTACATTGCATTAAATGTCATGTGCATGTTTTTCCCTGTATTATCTGGGTGTCAGGCCTGTCAGGGTGTAGTTTAGCCTCCCAGACGTTAGAGGGAGCTGGAGAGCCCTAGTTACATATAGGAAGGCCCAGACAGGGAAGAGTTAGTTCATTCCAGGGGACTAGAGGGGTCACCTCGTCCACCTGAAGCTCCTGAAGCTAGGATCAGCTTAGTAGAGACACCCCAGTTGCAGGATCCAACCTCCTGGGAGAAAACCCACAGTTACTCATCTTACAAGAGGAGGCGACCCAGGGTAAGCAAAGCAAAGTGACCCTGAAGGGCAGAGAACTTAGGAACCATAGCAAGCAGTATAATACCTGAGGAGGAAAGTAACCAAGGATATAAGCCACCCTTTTAGGCATCCGGGCCTTGGGAGATATAAAGCCAGAGCAGGAGTTCTAGAAAGGACAGTGTACATTGATTCTGGGAAAAGTACAACCTGCTGCTGAGTGCTTGTGGAATTTACCCTCAGTGTAACTTGCATGACTATTGCCTGCCGTATTTGTGAATAAGCCCCTTTTCGTGGAACTGTAATATAGAGACTGTACTACACCTGCTGTACAAAGTTGGATTGTCCAGTAAAGTTTACGTTTTGGTTCACTATATACTTGTGTACCTTCATCATTCCAACCACCAACCGGCGTGCCACCGGCCAAAGGGACCTTGCCCCAGGCACACAAAATACCTGTAACATCCAGGGCACCTCAACTACCATCAGGCCTGGTCCCTATCTACAGAGCGTGCCCCAGAGGAACTGTGTCTACCTCTCCTTCACTGCCACGCGCCTGCCCAGGGTTCTTCAAATATAGTGAGTACCCTCGATTGCCCATAACTGTGACCTCACTTCGTCATACCCTGCAGGTCTGGCGTGTTGCATAAATTGGCGTCACGAACAGGATCCGAATATTCCTGCGCCATAGCGGATTTAAGAACTGTGTGCTGAAAATTGTCTTAAAGTGACATGCCCCAATTGTTTTATTGAAAATTGCTGGGCCAAAGTGAACTGTAATATTTGCGGTGTGAAGATTGCATTGTATGGACTATTTTCTGCCGATTTGAGTCACCGCTTGCTGTCAGTGAATAGACAGCCATATTGCCCATTTAACCTGATCGGATTACAAGTGCGCCTCGTGGAGCCGTTTGGCGCGAAAAAGAGGACTTTGGCGCGAAAAGAATCAGGCGGAGCCATCGCCCAACCAACCAGGAAGAAGAACCCCGCCTACCTGAGTCCCGGAGCTACGAGAGGCCGCGCCCACCTGCTGACGCGGTACACAGGACGTCCCGACACCCGGAGATGCGCATCTCGCGAGACTTGGAGCAAGCACCACCGGAGTGAGTACCAACTTTAAAAACTTTTACCGGCTTCTCCGCTTACCTGTCCGGAAGCTCCCCGACCCCTGCCAAGGCACCGGAGGGATCCCCGCTAGTAGTGAAAGACTTGTCTGAAAAAAAAAAGTTAAAGTTACTGCCATAGCCGCTCCGGTCCGCTCCGCTACATTTAAAGGGCCATACCCACCTAGCAACGCCATGTCCGCGGTCGAGGAAATCGCACAGGCAGCCCCAGTCGTTCCTGCTGAAGTACCCGCAGCCGACTCTGGGCCCCCTGCCGCCGCGGCACCGCCCAGCCTGATGCCGCTAACCATGCCGTACTATTTCGGGGCCCCCTGGTTCCCACGTTATTCAGGGGAAGCCCACAAGTTAAAAGACTTTAGGGAACAGATACTGGCTTTGTTCCGGCTTTATCCCATCAATGCTGAGCAGCAAATGGAGATCCTCTTAGCTCAGTTAGAAGGGGCCGCCCGCAGGGAAGTAATGTCATGGCCCCATTCTGAGAAAAATAGCCTGGAACAGATCTTTGAACGGTTGGGCACCACATTTGAAGCCAGAACGGTGTCAGAAGTTAAAATGCGTTTCTTCAGCAGAAAGCAGCAGCCTGGAGAGTCGCTCCGTGATTTTGCCCTTTCCTTACAGGAGACGCTGAGAGCTGTAGTCCAAGTGGATCCTAAAGAAGCTGAGGACCAGGACCGGACTCTTAGAGAGCAATTCATTGCAGGCATAAGTACTGAACATTTAAAGGGCCAGCTACGGATGTTGTCAGCTCAACACCCTCATTGTACATTCTTGGATTTTAAAGAATTGGCCATCAGCATACTGGGCCAGAACCCTGCTCCAGGGCCAGCAACCTTCCCTGAACCCCAGGCTTGTCAGCCAAAGACTATTAATGTGGGGTCTGCAGGAGTCGGTCAAGCCACCCAAGCTCCAGTCACGGATGTAGTGGCAGCATTAATGGAGCAGGTGAACCATCTTACTCTAAGCTTAGAGAAGGTGTGCAAGAAAATAGAGGAGTGGGAGAGACCATTGTTACTAGAAGATGAAGGTCCTTTTCCTCCAAGACTCCCACCTGCATATGGAGATGTATATCCAAAAGAGCCTGATGGGCGACCGAAGTACCGGCCCAGAAGCAGGAAGCAGCCTGTCTGCCACCACTGCAAGAAATATGGACATACTGAATCAATGTGCTGGCAGTTACAACGGGCAACCCCTGAGGCAGAGGACCGCCCCTCGGGAGGTAGAACAGTAGGTCCAAAGGATCCAAGCTGGATGCCTAAGTATGTAGGATCCCGTCCGAAAATTAATATATGTATCAACGGGATACCCTTTGAAGCCCTGTTGGACACTGGGTCACAGGTCACCACCATTCAACGGCCTGCCTTTGACAAGTTCTGGGATCCAAGTCTCCTCACCCAGCCACCAGAGTCCTGGCTAGATATCATCGCTAGCAACGGTAAGCCAGTGAAAGTGCATGGGTATTGGGAACCTACTCTTCAGGTGGGAGAAGCCACCCTGCCACAGCAAGGCGTGATCGTGGTACAAGCCGGAGATAAAGGAGGACACCCTGTGATCTTAGGGACTAATGTTCTTAAAAATTATTACTCCGAAGTACTTGAAGCATTGAACCAAACCATATCATCCGCCTCACCTGCTTCCAGAAGAGTTATTCAGAAAACTATTAGCGTGCTGTGCGCTCAACAAAGGTTCGCCAACAAGAAAGGAGAAATTTGCACTGTCCGGATCCGGGATAACCGGCCGGTGATTTTGCCTCCAAATTCCCAGATCATACTGTGGTGCCGTGCTGTATTAGGGATCCAGGGCCAGGACTATCAAGCCCTAGTGGAACCTATTCCTATTAAGGATCATCCTTTCGTACGGACAGCCAAGAGCATGGTGACCGTGTCCCAAGGTAAAGTGCCTGTTCGTTTAATCAACTTTGGTGATCATCCCGTTACCCTCTTTAAACACTGCCCCGTTGCTCAGCTTTTACAGGTGTCTTTCCAGGATGTGATCCGTCTGCCTGCCACGGAGGCGTTCCAGACCGTGCAGAACAGCAGCACTATTGACATGGAAATGGTAATGTAGGGAGAGTTGCACTAATCGTCTTAAGAGACACATGACATGAGATGACTTGGATAATCCACTATTTACAATGTCTACCACTGCTGTATTGTCAGTCACAAACAAAACAGACCGATTTACCCAATGATTGCCCCATACGTGGGCGGCTACCACAATGGGGTACAGTTCGAACAGTGCCGAGGTTTGGAGGAAACCTAGGATCTGTCTCACCTCGGCAGGCCATTCGTCTGCAACCCAGTGGGTGCCAAAAATGGCGGCAAAACCTGAGCTCGCAGCCGCATCTGAGAAGACTACAGGAGATTGACATGACAACTCGGGTATGAACAAGGACACCCCATTCCACTGGCAAAGAAATTGATCCCACATGTGGAGATCAGCTAAGGCCTGACTATCCAGACACACTGGGCTGTCCTGCTCCGGGGCCGTGACCAAGAGCGCCAGCAGGCGGGATATGAACGACCTGCCTTGCGGGATGATGTGCATGGCGAAATTCAACATACCCAGTAGTGACTGTAAATCAGCCTTAGTGACCACGGTTGTGACTGCAAACCTATGGATGACTTCTCTAATTCTCACTAGTTTGTCCGAAGGTAACCTGGCTAACATGTCCTGCGAGTCTAGTTCGATGCCCAGAAAGGTGATAACTGTGGACGGGCCCTCTACTTTCTTGGGGGAGACCGGGACACCTAACTGGGAAAAACACCTCAACAACTTCCCCAACCCTAGGGGGGCTGCCCCTGGCCTCTCGATCAGCAGAAAGTCATCTAAGTAGTGGATGACAAATTTGCAGTGGATCTTGTGTTCCAAAACCCAGTGGAGGGCCTGAGCCAACTGATCGAAGAGCCACGGGCTGCTCTTGGAACCGAAGGTGAGTTTGGTGGAAAAATAGTATAGGTCCTTCCATTTGATGCCGTGCCATTGCCAGAGCGCTGGCATGATGGGAAGCAACTTAAAGGCATCTGATATGTCGGCCTTGGACAACATCGACCCGGGACCTGACTGCATGATGATGGCAATAGCCTGGTCAATTGAAGAATATCTCATGCCCACTTCTTCTGAAGGAATAAGGGAGTTGAGGCTGGGGACCTGGGAACCATGTGGGGCTGACAAGTCGATGATGAGTCTCTCCTTTTTGCTAAATTTGCCCGTGACCACCCCCACAGGACTGACTCCACCGTTGGAAGGGAGGCACTTTGAAAGGACCGAACAAGAAACCTTTGTTCAACTCGGACTCTATTAGTGTGTCTACAGAATTAGGATTCCTCTCGGCAGACTGAAGGTTCTTGCACTCATACGTGAATTCTGGAGTCGTGATTAACCGTGTATGGAAGCCCTCGTGAAACCCTGAGACCAGGAACTGCACGAACCCTGGATTGTGGTGACCTTGCAAGTACTCCTGTAAACAACTGTTATTGACCACACTCATGTAATTTTTCACTGACTTTAATGAGCATGCGACTCTGGGATGGGCCCTAAAACAGTTGGTGCAGATGTGCAACAGACGGCATTGCCCGAAATTACAAGACGCGTAATTGTAGTTGTTACAGATCTGGGCCCTACCTAGCTGAACAATGGGCCGGCCTAGCTTATCCACAGAACTAGGGGGTCTGAAAACATCGAGTGGCCCAGCTGACGAGCTGGAAGGGTAAGACGAAGTACTGGCGGCTGACTTGTGGCACCTCTCTACGGAGTGGAAGATGGACTGACAAGCCGAACAGGAGGGAGCTTTCAGGCCTGCAAAGTGCCTGCAGAACAGTTCTATATCTAGGTTGGACCAATCTGTAACATGTTGGAACTGAGAGAGAGCTGCTGCTGCCTTGGCTGAAAAAGAACAATGGTAATCGTAAAACGAATTTCCTCCATACTTATAACCCAACTCTGTAACCCGAAAGAGGTACAGATCGAGTTCCTCCCTCCTGTCCGGCCTGGCAGAACATACAACATCCCTGAAAAGGCTAAACGCCATGACGAACTCCGGGATGGTTAACTTGCGGTTAAGCCTGTGGTCACGGCCTCTCAGCACCACCGAGACTTCCCCGCAAGCTATGACTTTGTTGTCAGACAAGTCTCTGGAGGCTATCAGCAATGAAGCGAGGTTAACATCCCTACCCTCTAGGATGTCTTTCCTGATGCTGATCGGGACCAGGGCCGGACTGGGACAAAAAATAGGCCCGGGCATTTTTGACTGAGCAGCCCAATCACATGACCCACAACAGGCCCCACCCCCTTGCAGTCTAGGGGCGGAGCCACCATCGGAAGCACAATTGAGAGGCAGGGCCAGCCACCAGTAAGATAGGAAGGCTTCAGCCAACACACAAGGTTCTTTGGGGGTCCCCAGGTGACATTAGGGGTCTTAGTACGATCCGGCCACCTAATCCGGCAGAAAATGCAAGGAATCGACTGGACACAAAGCACAGCATGCAGCGGTTTATGTCCCGCTGATTCTCTGCATTTTTCCCAGATTGTGGCCGATCTCTGCCGTACCCCATTATAGTTAATGGGGCTGGCGGGCATTCTGTCTGCATCCAGCAGTGCTGGATCCAGTGAATTCTCAGCTGGAACAGCCGCCAGGATCACTATCGCAGATGTGACAGTAGCCTCATACAGCACCCCATACCTCTTATATCCAGTGACGTCTCCTCTGATGTAGATGTTCTCTTTCTTCATCTTCTCCATTCAGACCAGACCACCGTGATGATTTCTTTCAGCCATCTCACGTCTCTGCAGAGTTTGACAGACATCTTAGTTTCCTACTTTTCCATCATCCTCCAATTAACATCCCATCATGCACCCCCAATAATGAGAAGCTGTGCTCCCCAAAACTATACTGCAAAAAGAACTGTGCTAAACTGATGCTGTGCCAGGGTGCCCCCAAAGTAATGGTGCTCCCAAAGTCAGTAATGTGTCCCACAAGTAATAATGCTCCCATAGTCCCCCAGTTGTAATAAAGCCCACCATAATGCCCCGATAGTAATAATTATCTTTATAATGTGCACCAGTACAAAAAATGCTCAGTCGTGTGGCAGTAAAAAAAGAAACACCTCCTCTTAGTGCCCCCAGTAGAGCCAATGTCCCCAGAGGGCCCTCATGTGTTCTAATGACCTGCACTGTGTGCCACTACAAAAAACACTTAGTGCCCAGTTGAGCTTAGGTGCCCATAGTGACCTTATAATTTGTGCCTGTATAAAATACTCCTATATAGTCCCCCCAGAAGATGCCCCCATAGTGCTCCTTCCCCGTCTCCATAGTGCCCTCCATAATGTGGCACTATAAAATGCCCGACATAGATACCCCTATAATGCTCGTTTCCTCCCTTCCCCATAGTGGCATCAAAATGGGTACCAGTATTAAATGCCCCTATATAATGCCCTCATAGTGCTCTTGTCCCCTACTTCTCCATAGTGCCCACCTATAATGCGTGCCAGTATATAGGGCCCCCAGTAGATGCCCCCATAGTGCAGTCATACATGCACTCTCCACATACATGGACGCAGTCATACACGCACTCTCCACATACATGGACGCACTCTCCACATACATGGACGCACTCTCCACATACATGGACGCAGTCATACACACACTCTCCACATACATGGACGCAGTCATACACGCACTCTCCACATACATGGAGGCAGTCATACACACACTCTCCACATACATGGAGGCAGTCATACACACACTCTCCACATACATGGACGCAGTCATACACGCACTCTCCACATACATGGACGCAGTCATACACGCACTCTCCACATACATGGAGGCAGTCATACACACACTCTCCACATACATGGACGCACTCATACACGCACTCTCCACATACATGGACGCAGTCATACACGCACTCTCCACATACATGGACGCAGTCATACACACACTCTCCACATACATGGACGCAGTCATACACGCACTCTCCACATACATGGACGCAGTCATACACACACTCTCCACATACATGGACGCACTCTCCACATACATGGACGCACTCTCCACATACATGGACGCACTCATACACGCACTCTCCACATACACGGACGCAGTCATACATGCACTCTCCACATACATGGACGCACTCATACATGCACTCTCCACATACATGGACGCAGTCATACACGCACTCTCCACATACATGGACGCACTCTCCACATACATGGACGCAGTCATACACGCACTCTCCACATACATGGACGCAGTCATACACGGACGCAGTCATACATGCACTCTCCACATACACGGACGCAGTCATACACACACTCTCCACATCCATGGACGCACACATACACGCACTCTCCACATACATGGACGCAGTCATACACGCACTCTCCACATACATGGAGGCAGTCATACACACACTCTCCACATACATGGACGCAGTCATACACGCACTCTCCACATACATGGATGCACTCATACACACACTCTCCACATACATGGACGCAGTCATACACGCACTCTCCACATACATGGAGGCAGTCATACACACACTCTCCACATACATGGACGCAGTCATACACGCACTCTCCACATACATGGATGCACTCATACACACACTCTCCACATACATAGAGGCAGTCATACACACACTCTCCACGTACATGGACGCAGTCATACACGCACTCTCCACATACATGGACGCAGTCATACACGCACTCTCCACATACATGGACGCAGTCATACACGCACTCTCCACATACATGGACGCAGTCATACACACACTCTCCACATACATGGACGCAGTCATACACGCACTCTCCACATACATGGACGCAGTCATACACGCACTCTCCACATACATGGACGCAGTCATACACACACTCTCCACATACATGGACGCAGTCATACACACACTCTCCACATACATGGACGCAGTCATACACACACTCTCCACATACATGGACGCACTCTCCACATACATGGACGCACTCTCCACATACATGGACGCACTCATACACGCACTCTCCACATACACGGACGCAGTCATACATGCACTCTCCACATACATGGACGCACTCATACATGCACTCTCCACATACATGGACGCAGTCATACACGCACTCTCCACATACATGGACGCACTCTCCACATACATGGACGCAGTCATACACGCACTCTCCACATACATGGACGCAGTCATACACGGACGCAGTCATACATGCACTCTCCACATACACGGACGCAGTCATACACACACTCTCCACATCCATGGACGCAGTCATACACGCACTCTCCACATACATGGACGCAGTCATACACGAACTCTCCACATACATGGACGCAGTCATACACGCACTCTCCACATACATGGACGCAGTCATACACGCACTCACCACATACATGGACGCAGTCATACACGCACTCACCACATACATGGACGCAGTCATACACGCACTCTCCACATATATGGACGCAGTCATACACACACTCTCCACATACATGGACGCACACACTCTCCACATACATGGACGCACACATGCACACACTCTCCACATACATGGACGCACACATATACCATACACATATATAAACACCCAGCTTTCCTGCTGTGCCTCTCCCCCATACTCTAATGCCTCTGCACTTGTGCCATGCAGGATAGCAGGGAAGCTGGATGACATTTCCTGATATAATTCACCCAGCTTTCCTACTGTACTGCAGGTCACATGTGCACAGTCTGGGAAAGCTGAATATAACCCCAGTTCCCCTGTCACTCACATCACTGGTGCAGTTAACTGGTGACAATCCAACTCATGTTCAGCTTGCTGCTGGGCAGGAAAGGTTCAGGCTGCAGGAATCGCTTCGCGGGTAGAAAATGGGCGGGGCTATGATAGCTCCGCCCACATCGGGCCGTCCTGTTGCTGTTTGCTGCCTGCCACATTAATAAAAAATAAAAAAAAACGGCTGCTTGTGTTCGGCCCGGCCCACCGGGCAAATGCCCGGTCTGCCCTATGGCCAGTCCGGCCCTGATCGGGACGAAATGAGAAGGAGCCACATTGGGGATGGCCTGGACAGTACGGATTTCCCCTACAGCAGAGGTGGTAGCGACCGGAACCTCAGGGGAAGAAACCGGAATGACCGAGCCGTGAGACTCGATTAACTCCAACCTTGCCTGCCGGGAAAGGGACGCCCCTCTTCGTCAGCTCCAACATAAGCCTAGGGATGGTCCATGTTCGCAGGGACGGTATACTGCCCCCCTCGGATATTCCTGCTACTTTCTCGTCCACAGACGCCTCGACGATGTCTGATGCGTGTGACATCACACCTGTGGAAACAGTAACGTAAGTGACTGGCTAAACCTGCACGACCACCAGCATCCGTGAAACTGCTTAGCAACGTAAGGAAAGGTGCACTGCCCCCGTGTAGCTACGCACACTAACACCAGAGGAACCGTGAGGGAGTGGCCAGGAACCGCCACCCAGAAATGCACACAGGGGAAATATGATGCACTTACCTACTCAGAAATCTACACACTGACCACCGCGGAAAGCTTGTGAAACAGCACAACCTGGACGTGAGATGCATGAGACACAATCCCCACTGGTGGGTACTTTCTTCCCCCTCCCCCAACGTGTACCCCTACTACCTTGCCGACAAGCCACAATCACGGAATGAGATCAAGACAAAACTTGGACCTGGAAGCAAAACAATTAAGGCGTCAACTCTGGATCGTGCATATGCCGTAAGGAACCATACAAGTAAGACATGAAATGATTGGACGTGAGCTGCAAGCTAAAGGGCGACCGGTAGAAGGGAGTTAGCCGCTGGCTAACATTGTTCCCCCTGGCTAACATTGTTCCCCCCAACTGTTCCTAGCGTTGTCACGGATCCCTGCCTATCTATCTGGCACGGCGGCCCGTGCCAGACTTTAGTGAAGGTGCGGAGCGTGGCCAATGCGTCCCTCGCATCCCTCTACGATAACCGCGTGGGGAGCACGGAGCTCCCTGGCACCGTGGACCAGAGTGGGGGGACCCCTTTGCGCAATGGCCCCCGCCCCACATCAACACTGTACGTGAGCCACGTGGAGAGCTTGCGCGGCTCCCTGGTAGAGTGCCCAGTGCGGGGGTGCCCTCCTCCGCCCAAGGGGCCGACCCACCTGCCGGCTGAGCACTTCTACCGCGTGGGGAGTAGCGCAGCTCTCTGGCATGAACTGGTGCAGGGGGGGCCCCCGAATCAACGCGGACCCCACCCCACCGGTCGGTGGATATTGCCAAGTGGGGGGCCTCACCGCTCCCTGGCAGTGCGCCCAGTGCAGGGGTGCCCCCCTTCGCTTGAGGGGCCGACCCGCCGCCGGCTGGGCACACCCACCACGTAGGGAAACGGCACAGCCCCCTGGCATTTGGGAGCCGGGACAGGGGGGAGGCCTTATGTCACATGGCCCCCACCCTTCACCGGTTAAAGACGTGCCGCGTGGGGGGTCGCGCCGCTCCCTGGCAGGGCGCCCAGTGCAGGGGTGCCCCCCTTCGCTTGAGGGGCCGACCCACCGCCGGCTGAGCCCGCCCACCACGTGGGGAAACGGTGCAGCGCTGGCCAGATATCGGAGGCGGGGGGGGCCCTTCCCATCACGGGCCCCGCCCCCCGCCCCCCGCCGGTAAGTGACTAACACACTAGGTCCTCCCCGCCGGTGAAAGACAGCGCACCAGAAGCCCTGTGGACGGGGGAGGAGGGGAGCGCTGTCTCCGTCGCGGCTCCACCCCCCGCCGGTAAAAGACAGCGCACCAGCAGCCGCGTGGATGGGGGAGGAGGGAACCTTTTCACTGTCGTGGCCCCGCCCCCGCCGGCTTTGGAACCCCGTTGTGATGCGGTCCGGAGCGTGAGGGCCCCTAGGGCTCCATGGTTGGGGCTGGACTCCCAGTGGTGACGGATTTAAAAGGGGCCATTCAGTGGTGCTTCTGAGCTGGAGGGCAATGGCTGGAAGCAAGATGGCTCACCCAGTGGGGTATTTGCGGTTGTTTGGGGGCTTCAAGGACCTCCCCTCGGGGGGGGGGGGGAATTGTTATTTATTATATGTTATGTTTATACGTTAATAAAAGACGGCTGCTGTGGCCGATTTATTCCAAGCTCGGTGTCCGTGTGTCATTTTGGAGGTATGTTAGAAGATGAGGTATGGGCGAAGGTAGGATACGGGGTTTGGAGGGGAAAGAATGGGTATGGATAGGGGTCGGACGGCTGATAACCAATACCACCGTCATGGGTAATACATGTTTTGTTGTTTTGCTCAGTTAGTTGTTACATTTCTTTTTATATCTCTATTGCCACCTGCACTTGGCACACTTGCCTCTGTCTGTATTGTACAGTTCAATGGCTATGTGCATATCTTATGCGGCCATCCCAGGTCTTTGGGTGGGCTAGTTTGCCTTGTGCTATTTGTAAAAAAATTTCATTTATCTTTCTGTGCATGCAACATACATACCAGTACATGTTACTCTGAGTGAACCTACAGTTCTCACAATTTTCATGCTGATGTATACCTAGGGCTGTGACATCTGTTTCCCTGCCAGTTGGGTGTTTGGGAGAGAGGTTGTATCTGACCTCCTTACATGAGGTCTCCCCCCCTCCTGTACACTTGTGCCTTTTGTTTCATATATTGTTTGTTATGTGATCATGTCTCAATAAATTACATATATTTTATATGTGTGTCTCCCACTTTTCTTTGGGGTTATTGGTTCTGTTTTTGGGTTGGCTCAGTATATTATACTAGACCCCAGTGTAATCTATACATTATATGTGAGTTTTTTCTTATAGGTTGGTCTAACAATGAATCGACCTTACACATATAGCTGGCACTAAAAAAAACACAAGTGCTCAGCACCTGCCATTCACAGCTTGCACACAAAAAAAGCCAAAAAAAGAAGCCAATCGCAGCACTGGGAAGGGAGTCCCCTCCCTGACCTAGGAGGAGACATGGGCTGATGTCATCAGCCCCTCCCACCTCTAGCCGAGCCCCCCTGCAGCCCCATGTGTCTGGTGTCCCCTCCCTGACCTAGAAGGAGACATGGGCTGATGTCATCAGCCCCTCCCACCTCTAGCCGAGCCCCCCTGCAGCCCCATGTGTCTGGTGTCCCCTCCCTGACCTAGGAGGAGACATGGGCTGATGTCATCAGCCCCTCCCACCTCTAGCCGAGCCCCCCTGCAGCCCCATACATTGCCGATGCTGCAATGGGCTGGTGTTCACTAGCCAGCCAATCGCAGCGATCGGGGCTGCAGGGGGGCGGAAAAACTCCTTGTCTCCCTCAGCTAAGATGGTTGACTGCCGATTAATGCAGTAAGCTTACTCCGGTCACCGCGCGATTCAGCGCGGTGACCAGAGTTATCCATGACATACTATTACGTCAAGATGCGGTAAGTCACCGACTTTCATGACATAGTAGTACGTCATGTGTCGGGAAGGGGTTAATGCATAGTATGAAAAAATAGACTGATTCCTGCTGTGTTGACCCCACTGTTTACAATGCTGAGCAGCTCAATGGGGGTTTACCAGTAGAATGATTGACAGCCCTTCCTGGTCAGGTCAGGTGATCCCTCTTAGGGCTCTTTCACACTTGCGTTCTTTTCTTCCGGCATAGAGTTCCGTCGTCGGGGCTCTATGCCGGAAGAATCCTGATCAGGATTATCCTAATGCATTCTGAATGGAGAGAAATACGTTCAGGATGCATCAGGATGTCTTCAGTTCAGGACCGGAACGTTTTTTGGCCGGAGAAAATACCGCAGCATGCTGCGCTTTTTGCTCCGGCCAAAAACCCTGAACACTTGCCGCAAGGCCGGATCCGGAATTAATGCCCATTGAAAGGCATTGATCCGGATCCGGCCTTAAGCTAAATGTCGTTTCGGCTGCAAAAAGTCGCAATGTAGCCCTAGCCGTACACACTATATTACTATGTTATTAATGTATGGGGGTAATAGTGATCTTCCTACAGTGGTCTGTTAGTAACAGTACGGTGGTAATATTCAGTCACTATTTAGCTGTATTACTAGTAGTCATGGTGCGGCATTATCTGGATTGGGGGCCACTCAGGTGACGGGTGATGACCCCCTATCTATGCCCTGCAGTCATGCCACTGATTATGACACTCAGACTCTGTAGCCGATGACATCACAGATAGTGTTTCTAAGGAAACAAGAAGCGTTATCGTGCCAGGATTCTAATGATGACATCACAGATAGTGTTTCTAAGGAAACAAGAAGCGTTATCGTGCCAGGATTCTAATGGTGACATCACAAAATGTGTTACCATGGCAGGATTCTAATGATGACATCACAAAGGATGGCGTAGCATCAGAGCGGCCATCTTGAATGTACTTTATTAACCTACCCTTAATGGAGATAAAATTGGGGATGGAATATTAACTGGGGGATCATTTATTTTGAGACTTGTACTAGTTTTCCGGCTATAATTAAAGTCACAAACTTTAGCGCATGCAGATTGTGTGCAAAAATGTGTGACTTTAAATATTACACTTTTAAAAAGCGTAAATAGCGCACCCCTTCAGGATCCAGCTCGGAGCTTACTTACTATACCCTTAGGATACCCATAGAAAATAGCAGCTGAGTACGATTTATGCAATTTTATAATTAAGAGAAATAAAACACAATTTTTTCTTTAAAAAAACATTTTTATTTGTAAAAGGTTTTAGGTTTTAAATTATTCTTTTGCAGCTCTGGTTCCGTCTTCAGGATTGGCTGGATTCAGGTCCGATAACTTGTAGAGAGGAGGTCGGGGGTCGCACCTCTGGCAGATTTTCAGGGACAGGATATTGTCACCAGAGGTTCCTGATGTTATTTTGTAGTCGGATCCTAGAAGAGAAAATACCCAAATAAAAAAACTGTTTACAAAAACACAAGGAGAAGACGGAGGGAAGCGGCCAAACTTACCGGACCTGGTGGTGCTCTGCTCGTCTTCACTGGAATTTCAGATGGTTTGGATGGTAAAACCATCTATAGATGGTAAGTGGGCCCCAAGGGGTAGATGGTAAGTGGGCCCCAAGGGGTAGATGGTAAGTGGGCCCCAAGCTGCAGATGGTAAATGGCCCCAAGCCGCAGATGGTAAATGGCCCCAGGCGGCAGATGGTAAGTGGGGCCAAGCAGCAGATGTTATATGGTGGCCAAGGGGCAGATGTTATAGTAAGGGCCTATCGGCAGATGTTACAGCCGGCGGCAGATGTTACAGGATGGCCGCTTTCTCTTCCGGGTACTTAAGGCCCTGATGTTGCTGGTGTTCCCCGGAAGGTCCTCCATCTCCACGTCGTCCGGATATTGGCGAGGGCCAACATCCATTTTTTCATCACCATCATCGGACTTCATCTCAACATCATCAGGATATTGTCGAGGGCCGACATCCATCTTCTCTACAGGGTTCACCACAGGAATCGTCTTTCGCACCAACCTCCTCTTCTTCGCGGACTTCCCCATGGTGAGAGACAGCTAGAGATACTGACACTGCTGTCAGGGCGTGACCCCAATTTATGGGCTTAGACCACACCCCCTGATTATTATGTCATAAGTAAATGAGTCATGCCCATTATGACATCACAAGTAAAAAGGTCATGCCAGAGGAGGGGGGGCCAGGGGGACAAGCATCTATTGATGACATCACAATAAGAGCCGCCATATTGGATGTACTGGACTCACGTTTTTAATACCACATCATGTACATACATGTTCTTGCCTGAAATTTTCTTCATGTTTGTTCATTCTTTTCACATAGATTTTTAGGATGAGGGGTGGGATATATGACCCCAGGGGAATTTGGTCCCTATAGAAGCCAATCACAGTGCAGCTTTCAGTTCGTATTCTGCTCTTGGAAAATAAAAGCAGCGCTGTGATTGGTCGCTATAGGCAACAAGGACTGTTTTTCTTTTTGACCATTTCACCACATCTGTCCCATCTCCATCTAAATCTCTCGACCGCTCAGTTTTCATGAATAAAATTGCTTTGGACAAATGAAAGCAGCGCTGTGATTGGTTGCTAGAAACTGTTTTACTGTTAGGCCTCATGCACACGACCGTTGTGTGCATCCGTGGCCGTTGTGCCGTTTTCCGTTTTTTTTCGCGGACCCATTGACTTTCAATGGGTCTGTGGAAAAATCTGAAAATTGCACCGTTTTGCAGCCGAGAGCGTGATCCGTGTATCCTGTCCGTCAAAAAAATATGACCTGTCCTATTTTTTTGACGGACAACGGTTCACGGACCCATTCAAGTCAATGGGTCCGTGAAAAAACACGGATGCACACAAGATTGGCATCCGTGTCCGCGATCCGTGGCCGTAGGTTGCTTTCATACAGACGGATCCGAAGATCCGTCTGCATAAAAGCTTTTTCAGATCTAAGTTTTCACTTCGTGAAAACTCATATCCGACAGTATATTCTAACACAGAGGCGTTCCCATGGTGATGGGGACGCTTCTAGTTAGAATACACTACAAACTGTGTACAAGACTGCCCCCTGCTGCCTGGCAGCACCCGATCTCTTACAGGGGGCCGTGATCAGCACAATTAACCCCTTCAGGTGCGGCACCTGAAGGGGTTAATTGTACTATCATATCCCCCTGTAAGAGATCAGGGCTGCCAGGCAGCAGGGGGCAGACCCCTCCCTCCCCAGTTTGAATATCATTGGTGGCCAGTGCGGCCCCCCCCTCCCTCCCTCTATTGTAATAATTATTCGTTGGTGGCACAGTGTGCGCCCCCCATCGGCCCCCCCTTCCTCCCTCTAATGTAATAATTCGTTGGTGGCACAGTGTGCGCCCCCCATCGGCCCCCCCTCCCTCTATAGCATTAACAACATTGGTGGCCAGTGTGCGGCCTCCCATCTGCCCCCCCGCCCCCGATCATTGGTGGCAGCGGAGTTCCGATCGGAGTCCCAGTTTAATCGCTGGGGCTCCGATCGGTAACCATGGCAACCAGGACGCTACTGCAGTCATGGTTGCCATGGTTACTTAGCAATAGTACAATAGTAGAAGATTCATAGTTACCTGCTTGCTGCTGCGATGTTCGTGTCCAGCCGGGAGCTCCACCTACTGGTAAGTGACAGGTCTGTGCGGCGCATTGCTAAATGAACTGTCACTTACCAGTAGGAGGAGCTCCCGGCCGGACACAGACATCGCAGCTCCCAGGTAAGTATGAATCTTTTACTATTGTACTATTGCTAAGTAACCATGGCAACCAGGGCTGCAGTAGCCTCCTGGTTGCCATGGTTACCGATCGGAGCCCCAGCGATTAAACTAGGACTCAGATCGGAACTCCGCTGCCACCAATGATGTTGTTAATGCTATAGAGAAAGGGGGGGCGATGGGGGGCGCACACTGTGCCACCAACGATTTATTACAATAGAGGGAGGAAGGGGGGGGGGCGATGGGGGGCTCACACTGTGCCACCAACGAATTACTACAATAGAGGGAGGAAGGGGGGGCCGGGGGGCGCACACTGTGCCACCAACGATTTATTACAATAGAGGGAGGAAGGGGGGGCGATGGGGGGCGCACACTGTGCCACCAACGATTTATTACAATAGAGGGAGGAAGGGGGGGCCGATGGGGGGCGCACACTGTGCCACCAACCTATTATTACAATAGAGGGAGGGATGGGGGGGGCGCACTGGCCACCAAAAATATTCAAACTGGGGAGGGGGGGCAGTGTAATATACAGGACTATACATGGGGTGCAGTGTAATATACAGGACTATACATGGGGCAGTGTAATATACAGGACTATACATGGGGTGCAGTATAATATACAGGACTATACATGGGGTGCAGTGTAATATACAGGACTATACATGGGGTGCAGTATAATATACAGGACTATACATGGGGTGCAGTGTAATATACAGGACTATACATGGGGGCAGTATAATATACAGGATATACATGGGGTGCAGTATAATATACAGGACTATACATGAGGTGCAGTGTAATATACAGGAATATACATGAGGTGCAGTGTAATATACAGGACTATACATGAGGTGCAGTGTAATATACAGGGCTATACATGAGGTGCAGTGTAATATACAGGAATATACATGGGGTGCAGTATAATATACAGGACTATACATGAGATGCAGTGTAATATACAGGAATATACATGAGGTGCAGTGTAATATACAGGACTATACATAAGGTGCAGTGTAATATACAGGACTTTACATGGGGTGCAGTGTAATATACAGGACTTTACATGGGGTGCAGTGTAATATACAGGACTATACATGAGGTGCAGTGTAATATACAGGACTTTACATGGGGTGCAGTGTAATATACAGGACTATACATGGGGTGCAGTGTAATATACAGGACTATACATGGGGTGCAGTATAATATACAGGACTATACATGGGGTGCAGTATAATATACAGGACTATACATGGGATGCAGTATAATATACAGGACTATACACGGGGTGCAGTGTAATATACAGGACTATACATGGGGAGCAGTATAATATACAGGACTATACATGGGGTGCAGTGTAATATACAGGACTATACATGGGGAGCAGTATAATATACAGGACTATACACGGGGTGCAGTGTAATATACAGGACTATACATGGGGAGCAGTATAATATACAGGACTATACATGGGGTGCAGTATAATATACAGGACTATACATGGGGTGCAGTATAATATACAGGACTATACATGAGGGGCAGTGTAATATACAGGACTATACATGGGGTGCAGTGTAATATACAGGACTATACATGGGGTGCAGTATAATATACAGGACTATACATGGGGCAGTGTAATATACAGGACTATACATGGGGTGCAGTGTAATATACAGGACTATACATGGGGTGCAGTATAATATACAGGACTATACATGGGGTGCAGTGTAATATACAGGACTATACATGGGGTGCAGTGTAATATACCGGACTATACATGGGGGCAGTATAATATACAGGACTATACATGGGGTGCAGTATAATATACAGGACTATACATGGGGCGCAGTGTAATATACAGGACTATACATGGGGTGCAGTATAATATACAGGACTATACATGGGGTGCAGTGTAATATACAGGACTATACATGGGGTGCAGTATAATATACAGGACTATACATGGGGTGCAGTATAATATACAGGACTATACATGGGGTGCAGTATAATATACAGGACTATACATGGGGTGCAGTATAATATACAGGACTATACATGGGGCGCAGTGTAATATACAGGACTATACATGGGGTGCAGTGTAATATACAGGACTATACATGGGGTGCAGTATAATATACAGGACTATACATGGGGTGCAGTATAATATACAGGACTATACATGGGGTGCAGTATAATATACAGGACTATACATGGGGCGCAGTGTAATATACAGGACTATACATGGGGTGCAGTGTAATATACAGGACTATACATGGGGTGCAGTATAATATACAGGACTATACATGGGGTGCAGTATAATATACAGGACTATACATGGGGCGCAGTGTAATATACAGGACTATACATGGGGTGCAGTATAATATACAGGACTATACATGGGGCGCAGTGTAATATACAGGACTATACATGTAGACATAACTAGTGTAGGGGGCACATCTGGGCATATTATCTGTGAAGGGACACTTCTAGTAATCGCTCCTGTAAAGGGGTCACAACTCTGCTCAGTAAGGCCAGTTTCACACTGGCATTTATCTTTTTTTCCCCTGCCGGGTCCGTACTACAGTGCGCACACGTGTGCTGCCGGAGGTCCACCCTCTTGCAGCAGTATGGTCAGCATAGACTTCCATTATGACGGAATATCTCTTATGGACTCGGTGCATGCGTCATAGAATCCCGTTATGGTCCGTGTAGCAGAATCCATAACGAGATTTTTTTATAACCTGAACTTTGGACGCCGAACTTAAAACACAATTTCGCTCAACACCAGTAACAATGTTTGGACCTTTTGACTTTCAGGCTTCATCTCTCACCATGAATTACAGCTTTGAACGTGAGACCACCATCACTTTACAGACCATCCTCTCGGCTCTCCTACATGGATTGGACTTGCAGCTATTAGTTATGCGGGTTCTCAGGTCACTGCATTGTTACTGTTTTGCTCCTAAATTCTAAATTTTAATCTTTAGTATTTTGTAAATCCACCTTTGGCTTTGAACACTGCCTGAATCCTCCTGGGCATCCTCCTGAATCCTCCTGGGCATCCTCCTGAATCCTCCTGGGCATCCTCCTGAATCCTCCTGGGCATCCTCCTGAATCCTCCTGGGCATCCTCCTGAATCCTCCTGGGCATCCTCCTGAATCCTCCTGGGCATCCTCCTGAATCCTCCTGGGCATCCTCCTGAATCCTCCTGGGCATCCTCCTGAATCCTCCTGGGCATCCTCCTGAATCCTCCTGGGCATCCTCCTGAATCCTCCTGGGCATCCTCCTGGGCATCCTCCTGAATCCTCCTGAATCCTCCTGGGCATCCTCCTGGGCATCCTCCTGAATCCTCCTGAATCCTCCTGGGCATCCTCCTGGGCATCCTCCTGAATCCTCCTGAATCCTCCTGCTCGTCTCCACCTAAACCCGTTCCCTGGTCTCTTCTACACGTTCCCAATGCTGGTGAATACTGGTCGCTTCAGTACGAACACAGCTTTTTCTACAACTCTACCCAAAAGTGTTTGATTGAATTGAGGTCCCCTCCAATACTGACCCCTGTGGTACCCCATAGTAACAGTGACCCCTTCAATACTGACCCCTGTGGTACCCCATAGTAACAGTGACCCCACCAATACTGACCCCTGTGGTACCCCATAGTAACAGTGACCCCTCCAATACTGACCCCTGTGGTACCCCATAGTGACAGTGACCCCTCCAATACTGACCCCTGTGGTACCCCATAGTAACAGTGACCCCACCAATACTGACACCTGAGGTACCCCATAGTGACAGTGACCCCTCCAATACTGACCCCTGTGGTACCCCATAGTAACAGTGACCCCTCCAATACTGACCCCTGTGGTACCCCATAGTAACAGTGACCCCTCCAATACTGACCCCTGTGGTACCCTATAGTAACAGTGACCCCTCCAATACTGACCCCTGTGGTACCCCATAGTAACAGTGACCCCTCCAATACTGACCCCTGTGGTACCCCATAGTAACAGTGACCCCTCCAATACTGACCCCTGTGGTACCCTATAGTAACAGTGACCCCTCCAATACTGACCCCTGAGGTACCCTATAGTGACAGTGACCCCTCCAATACTGACCCCTGAGGTACCCCATAGTGACAGTGACCCCTCCAATACTGACCCCTGAGGTACCCCATAGTGACAGTGACCCCTCCAATACTGACCCCTGTGGTACCCTATAGTAACAGTGACCCCTCCAATACTGACCCCTGAGGTACCCTATAGTAACAGTGACCCCTCCAATACTGACCCCTGAGGTACCCCATAGTAACAGTGACCCCACCAATACTGACCCCTGTGGTACCCCATAGTGACAGTGACCCTTCCAATACTGACCCCTGTGGTACCCCATAGTGACAGTGACCCCTCCAATACTGACCCCTGTGGTACCCTATAGTAACAGTGACCCCTCCAATACTGACCCCTGAGGTACCCTATAGTAACAGTGACCCCTCCAATACTGACCCCTGTGGTACCCCATAGTAACAGTGACCCCACCAATACTGACCCCTGTGGTACCCCATAGTAACAGTGACCCCACCAATACTGACACCTGAGGTACCCCATTGTGACAGTGACCCCTCCAATACTGACCCCTGTGGTACCCCATAGTAACAGTGACCCCACCAATACTGACCCCTGTGGTACCCTATAGTAACAGTGACCACTCCAATACTGACCCCTGTGGTACCCCATAGTGACAGTGACCCTTCCAATACTGACACCTGAGGTACCCCATAGTGACAGTGACCCTTCCAATACTGACCCCTCTGGTACCCCATAATAACAGTGACCCCTCTAATACTGACACCTGAGGTACCCCATAGTAACAGTGACCCCTCCAATACTGACCCGTGGTACCCCATAGTAACAGTGACCCCACCAATACTGACCCCTGTGGTACCCCATAGTAACAGTGACCCCACCAATACTGACCCCTGTGGTACCCCATAGTAACAGTGACCCCTCCAATACTGACCCCTGTGGTACCCCATAGTAACAGTGACCCCTCCAATACTGACCCCTGAGGTACCCCTTAGTGACAGTGACCCCTCCAATACTGACCCCTGTGGTACCCTATAGTAACAGTGACCCCACCAATACTGACCCCTGTGGTACCCCATAGTAACAGTGACCCCTCCAATACTGACCCCTGTGGTACCCCATAGTAACAGTGACCCCTCCAATACTGACCCCTGAGGTACCCCATAGTAACAGTGACCCCTCCAATACTGACCCCTGTGGTACCCCATAGTAACAGTGACCCCACCAATACTGACACCTGAGGTACCCCGTAGTGACAGTTACCCCTACAATACTGACCCCTGTGGTACCCCATAGTAACAGTGACCCCTCCAATACTGACCCCTGAGGTACCCCATATTAACAGTGACCCCTCCAATACTGACCCCTGTGGTACCCCATAGTAACAGTGACCCCTTCAATACTGACCCCTTTGGTACTCCATAGTAACAGTGACCCTTCCAATACTGACCCCTGTGGTACCCCATAGCAACAGTGACCCCACCAATACTGACCCCTGTGGTACCCCATAGTGACCCCTCCAATACTGACCCCTGTGGTACCCCATAGTGACAGTGACCCTTCCAATACTGACCCCTATGGTACCCCATAGTGACAGTGACCCCTCCAATACTGACCCCTGAGGTACCCCATAGTGACAGTGACCCTTCCAATACTGACCCCTGTGGTACCCCATAGTAACAGTGACCCCACCAATACTGACCGCTGTGGTACCCCATAGTGACAGTGATCCTTCCAATACTGACCCCTGAGGTACCCCATAGTGACAGTGACCCTTCCAATACTGACCGCTGTGGTTCCCCATAATGACAGTGACCCTTCCAATACTGACTCCTGTGGTACCCCATAGTAACAGTGACCCCTCCAATACTGACCCCTGAGGTATCTCATAGTAACAGTGACCCTTCCAATACTGACCCCTGTGGTACCCCATAGTGACAGTGACCCCTCCAATACTGACCCCTGAGGTACCCCATAGTAACAGTGACCCCTCCAATACTAACCCCTGTGGTACCCTATAGTAACAGGGACCCTTCCAATACTGACCCCTGTGGTACCCCATAGTGACAGTGACCCCACCAATACTGACCCCTGTGGTACCCCATGTGACGAAACCAACCTCGCCACGGTGTTTTGGAGGGGGCTGGTTGCCAGCCTCCTGCCTCAGGATTATGGCCCATACTAACTTTAAAGAAGACAGGCCGGCCGCACAGCTTAAATCTGTCTTTGGAATTGTATTTTGTTATGTGAGGGTACCCAGATGGCTAGTTTAATTGTATTCGTGTGGTCTGAGTGCCATTCGCCTAATGATATGCACTCAGACTTGAGCTATCTGGGAATATGTTAAATGTCTGTGGTTGCTGGGAGGGTGTGACATTGTGTGTTTAAATGGTGATTTCTGTCCTGTTGTCCCCACGTGTGTATTGGCGATCTCCCCTTTGTCCTGAGAGATAATTGGATTATCCCTCGGTTGTCTCTGGGGCAGAGAGGAGGAAACCATGATGCATTGTGGGGATCTGTTCGGTGTGTCGCAGTCTCCATTCTGGTCCCCTGGGGGCGTGTCCACCAGATGGAGACCTGCATAAATACAGGCGGGTAGCCCTCAATAAAGTGTTCCTGTTTTATCCTTCATCATGCTGAGACTGGTGTTTGGATAACTGATCAAACTGGGGGATTGCTATACGCTGAAGAGTTGCTATACTCCCCTGGCATAACTACGAGCTCTTGTAAGAGCTGTTCCTGCTCTCTGGCTGTAGGAGAGGTTCACCCACTGGAGCCTGGAGCCTTGTCGTAGGTCCAGCGTGGGTGGAGGACGGTGAGACCCCAACCAAGCTGCGACGGTTCGTGGGGTCTGCAGGGCGTACGGTGTCAAGTGGAGTGCTTGGAGTCCTCGGAAAGCACTAGGAGCATCTATCGACGGAGGTACCCGGTCGGGGTGCTAGGCGTTCCGTTACAGTGGTGGCAGCAGTGGGATGGCGTCCTAGTGTGAGGAGAAGCAGCTCGGAGACACCGTTCGTGGAGTATATTGAGGGCAACGCTAGTATCCGTACAGCGCCCCTGGCTACAGCAGGATGGAATCGGCTAGTCTTCGAACAGCGTTCCACTACGAGGAGGATGATGACCCGGACTGGAGGGATGCAGTCCGGAAAGGCGTTTGGCACGAGGCCCTGGAAGATGTACAGCGTCGGCGGGGCGAGTGTCTCCCCAGTGAGGAGCAGCAGTTGCGGATGCGAGTGGCCCTGCGAATGCCCCTTCTGGGAGAGGAGCCCCTGAATGAGTGGGTGACAGAACTGGAGAGCCTGGTATGGAAGGAGCTTTGGCTAGATGACGCCTACCAGGCACTCTGGTGGTATGTGATTCGGCACTCTCCCTGGATGGCTGAGCACGACAGACCCGAGGGTGAGGATTATGATGGCCCTGGCCCGTTGTTTGAGGCCTTCGCAGAACCGGAGTTCTGAGATGCTGGAGGGTCCCGGTTCTGGGATATCTATGACTACAGAGAGGCTATGCATGATTGGGCTACAGCGAGAGAGGTGAGACAAGACCTGGCATCTCTAGTGACAAAGGAGTGGGAGCTGGAGCAGGACTACCAATACTTCTTCAGCTCAATTCGGTCCCAATATACACTGCCAGAGAGCTGGGTGGCAGTCCCAGACCTACAACCCTACAGCTGGGAAGACCCGACTGAAGTATCCCCTGCTTCAGTACCAGCTACAGAGGTAGGGGTCCTCATAGACTGGTCCTGTGAGGAACCACAACAGGCAGGTGGAGACGGGACCGAGGGCTCTCCACCGGGATGCTGGGATGCTGGCCCAGACCCTCAGCAGCAGTCGGAGTTGCCAGGTGTGGACGCAGGTGATCCTGACTCGCAAATGTTGAGGGACCTCACAGACTGGTCCTGGGAGGACCCACAGATGGCAGGTGGAGATGGGACCGAGGTCTCTCTACTGGCCCTACAGGGATGCTGGGCCGCCTGCCCAGATCGCCAGCGGCAGTGCATATCACAGGGAGAGGAGACAACCGGTCTCTCTCCGCAGCGGCAACCTGAGTTCCAGGGGGAGGAGATGCGGGGTCCCTCTGCCTTACAGCAACCAGATAATGGCCGATGGGATAGAGAAGGCGCTCATAGGGTAAGTAAATTCAACAAAACAAATCTCTAATAAAAAGAAATGGTTTGCTCACCTATTGCGGTTGCATCAATTGGATGCAACTGCAATGGAGATCGAGTGTAAATAAGAGATGGTTGGTGCAGCCAAGATTCGTCCTAACACCTTGGGCAAGAGCCACCTTGCCACTAGGGTAATGGAAATGAAGAGAAGTACGCTGAACCTCAGTATATACTATAGTTTCTATATTTACAGCTATACTTATCCACATCTATTTATTTTTGTATTTATTTATCTATTTTATTTATCTATGTTTTCTGTTTGTCATACAGAATTACCATAGGGAAGTACAAAATTTACGTTTCCAAATATATGTTTCTCCTTTCTTACCTAACCTCTCTTTTAGACTTGATAAAGGGGACTTTAGCACCCCGAAACGCGTTGTCTTACGAATAAATGGAACATTACTGAAACCAAAACACTGTCTTCGATCGGTTGTTTCGTGCGCCCCCAGCAGTCCACACGCTCCACTTAAGGTTCAGCGTACTTCTCTTCATTACAGCAACCAGAGTCCTGGGGAGGAGAGGCAACCGGCCTCACCTTCCACCAGCAGCCGGAGATACCGGGAAAAGGGGAACACAAGCCCCTCTGCATGGGCGCAGATGAGACCGCGGGCTCGGTGCCAGTCCTACAGAGATGCTGGACAGTCGGTCCAGATCCCCATCCATCTCCGCAGGGATACCAGGAGGAGGAGGTAAGCGAGCCCTCCCCTTCCCAGCTACTTCCCAACAGAGTTCTGGGGGCAGGGGATGAGCCTGCGCTACCCACTGATTTCTTCCCAGCGGAAGAGCTGGCATCAGGGCAGAGCGCAGTCGGCCTCTGCCCTCCTCTATCCTCTTCTCCAGAGCCGGACATCCCACAGGCTACCCCAGCGGAAGTGCTGGCATCTGGGCAGAGTGCAGTCGGCCTCTGCCCTCCCCTATCCTCTTCTCCAGAGCCGGACTCCCCACCGGCTACCCCAGCGGAAGAGCTGGCATCTGGGCAGAGCGCAGTCGGCCTCTGCCCTCCCCTACCCTCTTCTTCAGAGCCGGACTTTCCACAGGCTGCCCCCACGGAAGAGCTGGCATCTGGGCAGAGCGCAGTCGGCCTCTGCCCACCAAGTACTTACAGCTCCAAGCTGGAGAACCACAAGGCAGCAAGGAGTCGCAGATGCCCACTCAACAGCTGGGGACATACAGAACAGAGCCAGGCCCCAAAATTCAACAGGTCCAGTATGGGGTTGTGGTTGGACTGCCAGACTAACTCAGGTACTGACCGTGAGGTCAGGTATCTGGTTAGTCTTCCCTGGAAGGGGGAGATGTGTGACGAAACCAACCTCGCCACGGTGTTTTGGAGGGGGCTGGTTGCCAGCCTCCTGCCTCAGGATTATGGCCCATACTAACTTTAAAGAAGACAGGCCGGCCGCACAGCTTAAATCTGTCTTTGGAATTGTATTTTGTTATGTGAGGGTACCCAGATGGCTAGTTTAATTGTATTCGTGATATGCACTCAGACTTGAGCTATCTGGGAATATGTTAAATGTCTGTGGTTGCTGGGAGGGTGTGACATTGTGTGTTTAAATGGTGATTTCTGTCCTGTTGTCCCCACGTGTGTATTGGCGATCTCCCCTTTGTCCTGAGAGATAATTGGATTATCCCTCGGTTGTCTCTGGGGCAGAGAGGAGGAAACCATGATGCATTGTGGGGATCTGTTCGGTGTGTCGCAGTCTCCATTCTGGTCCCCTGGGGGCGTGTCCACCAGATGGAGACCTGCATAAATACAGGCGGGTAGCCCTCAATAAAGTGTTCCTGTTTTATCCTTCATCATGCTGAGACTGGTGTTTGGATAACTGATCAAACTGGGGGATTGCTATACGCTGAAGAGTTGCTATACTCCCCTGGCATAACTACGAGCTCTTGTAAGAGCTGTTCCTGCTCTCTGGCTGTAGGAGAGGTTCACCCACTGGAGCCTGGAGCCTTGTCGTAGGTCCAGCGTGGGTGGAGGACGGTGAGACCCCAACCAAGCTGCGGCGGTTCGTGGGGTCTGCAGGGCGTACGGTGTCAAGTGGAGTGCTTGGAGTCCTCGGAAAGCACTAGGAGCATCTATCGACGGAGGTACCCGGTCGGGGTGCTAGGCGTTCCGTTACACCCCATAGTAACAGTGACCCCACCAATACTGACCCCTGTGGTACCCCATAGTGACAGTGACCCTTCTAATACTGACCCCTATGGTACCCCATAGTGACAGTGACCCTTCCAATACTGACCCCTGTGGTACCCCATAGTGACAGTGACCCTTCCAATTCTGACCCCTGAGGTACCCCATAGTGACAGTGACCCTTCCAATACTGACCCCTGAGGTACCCCATAGTGACAGTGACCCTTCCAATACTGACCCCTGTGGTACCCCATAGTGACAGTGACCCTTCCAATACTGACCCCTGTGGTACCCCATAGTGACAGTGACCCTTCCAATACTGACCCCTGTGGTACCCCATAGTGACAGTGACCCTTCCAATACTGACCCCTGAGGTACCCCATAGTGACAGTGACCCTTCCAATTCTGACCCCTGTGGTACCCCATAGTGACAGTGACCCTTCCAATACTGACCCCTGTGGTACCCCATAGTGACAGTGGCCCTTCCAATACTGACCCCTGTGGTACCCCATAGTGACAGTGACCCTTCCAATACTGACCCCTGAGGTACCCCATAGTGACAGGGACCCTTCCAATACTGACCCCTCTGGTACCCCATAGTGACAGTGACCCTTCTAATACTGACCCCTGTGGTACCCCATAGTGACAGTGACCCTTCCAATACTGACCCCTGTGGTACCCCATAGTGACAGTGACCCTTCCAATACTGACCCCTTAGGTACCCCATAGTGACAGTGACCCTTCCAATACTGACCCCTGTGGTACCCCATAGTGACAGTGACCCTTCCAATACTAACCCCTGAGGTACCCCATAGTGACAGTGACCCTTCCAATACTGACCCCTGAGGTACCCCATAGTGACAGTGACCCTTCCAATACTAACCCCTGAGGTACCCCGTAGTGACAGTGACCCTTCCAATACTAACCCCTGAGGTACCCCATAGTGACAGTGACCCTTCCAATACTAACCCCTGAGGTACTCCACTAGTGACAGTGACCCAATCTGAGTGTGTACCGTTAATAACCACCCTCTGTTTTCTATCATTGAGCCAGTTACTTACCCACATACAGATGTTTTCTCCCAGTCCGAGCATTCTCATTTTATATACTAACCTTTTATGCGGTACAGTGTCAAATGCTTTGGAGAAGTCCAAATACACGACATCCATTGATTCTCCGCAGTCAAGTCTAGAACTTACCTCCTCATAGAAACTGATTAAATTAGTCTGACATGACCGATCCCTCATGAAGCCATGCTGATATGGCGTTATTTGCTTATTTTCTTTGAGGTACTCCAAGATAGCATCTCTTAGGAAACCTTCGGTTTACCCACGACAGATGTTAAACTTACCGGCCTATAGTTTCCAGGTTATACCGGCCTATAGTTTCCAGGTTATACCGGCCTATAGTTTTCAGCTGCCACCTACAAAGCTTTGTAAGGCCTCTTTCAGAAGACCATTATGGCTACATCTTAGTATCCATGTTATGGCCTCAAAGACTGAACCCCCTGAACCAAGCTTAGATCTCTATAGGGTTTCATGGTGATCTGCATTTGGACCACACGAACCATGGGAGGCCTGAGGTTTGACGATGTAAGGCCTCATGAACATAGTTTTGCTCCGTGTCCAATCCACATTGGTTGCGGATCGCACACAGACTAATTCATTTCTATGGGTCTGCAAAAAGAAACGGGCAGCACATGGATGTCATACGTGTGCTGTCAGCATCTATGGGGTGCAAACTATAGAACCTCCCTATTATTGTCCGTCTTGTGGACAAGAATAGGTTTTTTGTTAAAAACTGAAAATCACAGGATGCACACGGACCGCATACGTATTATCTGGATCCGTGATTTGCGGACCGCAAAACGAATACGGTCGCGTGCCGGAGGCCACAATGGTCATCTGGACACAATGGTCATTGGAATGTACCTTGTGATACTCAAAGGTCAATGTGCGGGGACACTTGGCAGAACAGGCAGATGCATCTTTGCTGTGAGGGCCATTGCTTTCTGTGTCTGAGGAAGCAGACGCCCCATCTTGTTTCAAGTCCTTGGCTGCAGAACGCTGGGTCTGCCCAGGCTTGTTGTTCGTCAATCTGTACAAATGACAGCCAGCTTTCTGCTGCTCTGTACTACTCCACATATCATCCTGCAAAAAGTACAGAAAAGAAGCAGGTGCTGACCTCATCGCCCAGGTGTGCTGTGTTTTCCCTGCGGGAATCAGTCAGCAGGCGTCACCCAAACTCCTACTCAAAAAAAAATAAAAAATACTCTACAAGGCCAAGAAGCCATCCAGTTCAATTACCTTTAAGAAATAACTTACTGATTGCCAATTTCTGGTTTAATTACACCCATACATTCATGATGGCAGACAGCGCCACACTTGTCTACAGGTTGTGTCTAGAATTGCTGCTCAGCTCCTTTGAAGTGCATAGTGCTGAGCTGCAATACCAAACACAACCTGTGGACGAGTGTGGCGCTATTTTCAGATGCAAGAAGCTGTGTTTTTCGAATCCTGTACAAGCCCTTTAAGAGTCTCTCCCAGGTAAAAAGTATTAGGGTATGTTCACAATTAATTTCTTTGGGCGTAGATTTTGATGCAGATCTTCCTCCCCCTTCACGACATCCACCATATATGTTTGGTGAATTTTGGCACTTTAAAGATGGCATACCGGGTTTCGGCTGTTTCACAAAGGCTAATGGCTGCGATTGGCGATTATGATGGCTGTGATTGGCGATTATGCCCTCAGATGTCGTGTCAATTGTGACCATGCCATGTGAAGCGGCTTTCTTCGGGAGAGCTGTGCTGCCAAGGCCCAAACGACTTCCCCGCACAGAGATGGGGGAAGCCGTTCATTGCTGGTCACAGACTGGAGCCTGCTGAAGGTTACCAGGCTCATCACTGGTATTTTCTCATGGACGCCTGCAGTTGGCACTGCTCCATAAGAATATACTGGCCCAGATTCAGGTAGATTTGCCCATTACTTACACCTGAGCCGCTCAGCTGAATTTCTCTGCGCTGGAGCAATTTTGCCAAATTGCCACCTGATTCAGGAATCGTTTGTTCATTTAATTTGCTCCTGTTTAAGGCAAAGCTGAGGGCGCAAGGCCGTGCAAGTCAAAGTGGGTGTGCCCCTATGTAAATGAGGAATTTTCGGCTCAGCAGAGGTTTGCTAGCATAATTTCAGGGCAAATCCTGCTCAGCTGCTTGCACTGAGCAAATAAATAGGAGCAGACTTGCGCAGGTTCTTTGCTGAATTTCATCCTGCTTTTTCCTACCCCCCCCTGAGCAAGGAAATTCAGCCCTTTTGCAAGACATGGCACCTCCCAAAGGGACCAAAATAAGGAAGGCCAACTTTGTGGCTGCAGAGATGGACATCCTGATTGCTGCACTCCAGCAGCATAAGGAAGTCCTATATGGTGCCCAGCGGGCAAACACCACCATTGCCCAAAGGAGGGCTATATATGAAGCCATTGCCCTGGACATCAATGCCCTGGGTAATGAAGTGCGTACCTGGGATGACATCCAGAAGAAATTAAATGATATGAGACATTTGGCCATCTTTTGCTAACTTGCCCCTGCTTTTAACAGGAGCAAGTTTGCCCAGGGAAAAAAGCTTGCACGCTTCCAGCGCAAGATGCGCATCACACGCGCATGTTTCTGAATCATCGGCAGTACCTAATTTGCATATTCGCTGAGGGAATTCCATGAAGGCGCAACTTACACCCCGCGCAAAATTGCACGAAAATTGCGCAGGAACAGCTAGGCTGCGTGCGCGGGAAAATGGCCGCATTTCAGGCTTAACTGGTTTACAGAATCAGCCGCAAATTTGCATAGGAGCAAATCAGTACTTGCGCGGCGCAAATCACACTTGTTCCTGCGCAAGTGCTTCTTGAATCTGGGCCACTGAATTCCCCATACACTACTGTATTAAATCCCACTAGTGTAGGGAAAAAGCAATCTAAGGCCTCTTTCACACTTGCGTTGTCCGGATCCGGCGTGTACTCCACTTGCCGGAATTACACGCCGGATCCGGAAAAGCGCAAGTGTACTGAAAGCATTTGAAGACGGATCCGTCTTCTAAATGCGTTCAGTGTTACTATGGCACCCAGGACGCTATTAAAGTCCTGGTTGCCATAGTAGGAGCGGGGAGCGGGGGAGCGGTATACTTACAGTCCGCACGGCTCCGGGGGCGCTCCAGAATGACGTCAGAGCATCACTCTGAAGCGCCCCGGGAGCCGCACGGACGGTAAGTATGCTGCTCCCTGCTCCCCACTACAGTTTACCATGGCTGCCAGGACTTTAGCGTCCCGGCAGCCATGGTAACCATTCAGAAAATGCTAAACGTCGGATCCGGCAATGCGCCGAAACGACGTTAAGCTTAAGGCCGGATCCGGATCAATGCCTTTCAATGGGCATTAATTCCGGATCCGGCCTTGCGGCAAGTCTTCAGGATTTTTGGCCGGAGCAAAAAGCGCAGCATGCTGCGGTATTTTCTCCGGCCAAAAAACGTTCCGTTCCGGAACTGAAGACATCCTGATGCATCCTGAACAGATTTCACTCCATTCAGAATGCATTAGGATAATCCTGATCAGGATTCTTCCGGCATAGAGCCCCGAAGACGGAACTCTATGCCGGAAGACAAGAACGCAAGTGTGAAAGAGCCCTTAATGCATGTTTAGGTCCCCTCGGGGGCTTAATAAATGTTTTTAAAATGATTAAAATAAAATAAAAATAAACATTATGTTGTGTGCAATATTAAATGGTGTCATTAGAAAATACAATACACCCGGCATCTACAATGCCTAAGAAACTGAGGCCGTGAACAAGGTCTATGTTGGACCGAAACGTTGGCCAGTGACTATTTATGCGGATGGATTAAAATAATGAAATAAAAATAATGACATAAATAAGAAATTATTACAAAATTTCTTCGGAGTGCCGTGGTTTTCTATCAATACTGTTACCCCCTTTACCACTGAGCACCGCCTATCTCCTAGATGAGTGACGTTCAATTCTCTTGTTCAAATTTTCGGTTCCAAGGTACCATTCGGAACCGAACCCGAGTCTGGGAAAAGTTTTTTTACAGTATAAATCAATTTTTTTAAGTAATTATGCGAAGTCTCGCGAGACTTCGCGAAGTAATAACTTCGGCTCATCAGAGCCAATTCATTCTAATACTGTACGGAGCTCCTGCAGTATTAGAACAAAGTTTTATGCAAATCGACTTTGGATGTTTCATCTACCCTCTAGATGGTGAGCTTCACAAACTAATATCCAGGGCTAGTACCCAACGGTGATCCATACTGTAGCTGAAGAAGATCTATGGCAGGGATCAGCAACCTCTGGCACTCCAGATATTCTGAAACTACAACTCCCAGAATCCTCCTTTCACTTCTATGGGAGTTGTGAGAACAGCCAAGCATGTTTGCATGCTGGGAGTTGTAGTTTCACAGCGGCTGGAGTGTCGAAGGTTGCTGATCCCTGATCTATGGCAATGAGAAAAGATGTCTTCTTGTGGACCTCACCTCTGCTCACTACTTCATTAGATAATAAATGTTTACCTCGTGCTAAGTACTTCTGTAGAAATGGTGAAGATGTGCTGGTGGCACGCCATTAACATGCCCCACTGGCAGGTCTGTAGGTTGGCTTGTAGCAAGGTCGGTGGCAGAAAAGTAAGGAACGCCACCCTTGTTTGGGTACCATCAATTCTGAGCATCAACTGGGGAAAACGTTAAATTAAAACACCCTTTAAAGAGCACCTGTCAGTAGAATCATCCCTATTAAACCAGACATACTGCCTGGTAGGGTTGATCCTGATGATTAAAATGAGACCTGTCTTGTGAAAATCGGTTGCAGCATTCCTGAGAAAAAATACTTTTATTCTTCATGCAAACGAGTGCTGCAGCGCACTGAGAGGCGGGGCCTAGCCCCGCTGTGCCCCTTAGCGCCTCAGCTTTCCACTGCTGGCCACGCCCATCACTGCACTGAAGTCTTCTATTCTTAGGAACGCCATAACCGATTTTCACAAAACATGTATCGTTTTAATCAGCGCGATCAACCGTACCGGGCAGTACCCATTTTTGATACAGTTGATCCTGCTGACTGGTGTTCATTAATTCTACAAGGAATCTTTTTAACAAGAGCATGATACTATGCAATGAAGCTATTAAAAAGGGTGGGGCTATGACAACCTATTAAAGGGGTTGTCCGCTTTCTTTTATAAGGGACCCTGAGAAATAAGTTGATCATAGAATGCTCCACCGCTGGGACCCCCGGCAAACAGCTGGGAACCTGGCAGCAAGTGTTAAATACCTAAACAGCACCACCACAGGAGAAACTAAGCATTACAGGGTATTGACTGAAATCAGTGGGCTTTCCGTGTAATGCACAGACATGTTGGGTCCTCCAGAGGTAGAGATGCCCCAGTTGGTGGAGGTTATGAATCTAATAACTCAGAATGTCTTACCTGGACAACCCCTTTAATTTATTAAAATGGAAACTGCTCCCATCAGAGGAACTATGTCATCATGAGTCTATTTTTAGGCAGGTTTCAAGTGGTCATCATATTGGTGGTTGTCCATAGTATTCGGTAAAGCTGGCAGCATCCAGATGTTGTGGCCCTATGACAACTTTAGGAAACCGGCTTTTTTCTAGTTTTTTTACCCAGCCCGTAAAGTGTATTTCAATTAGGTGCTTACCAATTGGTAAATTTGGGACTAATAGGCCCCATCCCAGGGACCGCCCCAAACCATGCAGAGCCACCCAGGATGGTTGGCAACTATGCAGTTATAATCACGGGGTTCAACTTCCACGACCTTCACCGATCTTTGGTTGAGATCTGCTGCTCCTCCACAGATTATCTTTATCTAGTTGAACAGAGTAACTAAGAAGGGGTCTCAAGAGTCAGACACCCCACCCCGATCATAGTTCATTTATTAGATGAGATTACCCTTTTAACAATATTTTTCTCCCCAGATCATAGTAACATTATTAGATGGGAACACCCCTTTAAAAACTGGCACTGCTTTCCAGGTGGCTGTCGTCTGTGTAAAGTGCTGCCATCAGGTACAGAGTTGAAAGATCTCCATTTGCAGACACTATTTAAAAAAACACTGCCACAGATAGTTCCTTATACCATGTTATTTGACACTGGCATGTTACAAAACAAGGGTAGATTTTATGAAGAGTGCCCCCATTAGTGATCTGCTAGCCATGACGAAGGTTATAAAACGATTCTACGTCTGAGCACTACACATACAGCAAATGGCCACGTGCACACTGGTCTTATGTGACTTTCAAGTGAATAGAGCTAAGATGCAATACCAGACACGGCCTAAGAACGAGAGTGGCGCTGTTTTCTTTCATTAGGTATGTATGCTTTTGCCGACTTTGAGATCTAACTCTAAGGCCTCATGCACATGACCGTATATGTCTGCAAACCAAGGATCTGGAAAATACGGATACCATCCGCGTGCATCCCACACTTTACTTGGACCCTATTATAGAAATGCCTGTTACTGTCCACAAAACGGACAATAGGACATGTCCTATAATTTGCATGGATGTCGACAACACATGGTTGACATTTTTTGCAGCCCCATAGAAATAAATGGGTCCTCGTCCAAACTGCTAAAATGACGGATCGGACACGGACCAAAAAATACTGTCGTGTGCATAAGGCCTAACACTAAAAACTCAGTCCACGTTAGCATTAATCTACCCCCCCCCCCCATGCTTTTACTTGCCTAAGATTTGCATGGTGGAGATTTGTGGTCTTGTGGCCAGTTCTTCTATAGAATGATACCCTCGGTATCTGGACAGAGTGATCTCTATTGAGTATTCATACAGATGATGCTACCACTCCCCGAAGATACTGAGGTTTACATTATCTAGAAAAAGAGCAGGCCAGGAGACCACCATGAATCTTAGTAAATGAGATTTTAGGAGATGGTAAATAAGCCCTGACCTAGACATAAGATGGGTTTTCATTAAATTACTAGTCAATAACGGTGGCCACAAGACCTCTACTGTGAAAACCTCTCATGTTTTGCTGAAAATCTAGTCTTGGGTATCATATGAGTATCTGGCCAAAACCTAAAAGGTACAAGGTTAACACAGAAACATTTGAATGTGTCACAAAGACAACCCCTTCTCAAAACAGACGCCACAGCAATCAGCTGAATGTTGTTGGTCCAGTTTCTAGAACCTTCAATGATCAGCTGGTATCTTCAGGAGTTGCTGTGACAAGTCCTACATTGCCCCTGCAGTGGCCACTGGTGGTGAAAAGAAGTATTGCATGTTGGCAATTCAAATTAATGACCCCCCCCCCCCCCCCCCCCCCAATGGAATAGAAGGCCAGAGCTGGGTCCTCCAGAGTTGGAGATATGCCATAATAATTTTTTGTAGGTTACAGTTCAACATCAACATCAATGGGCACAGATCCTCTCATGTCAGAAATCTAGGCCAGATCCTCTAATCTTTGATAAAACGGAATAAATCCATATAAACCAAATATCTTGTGTACAGGTTCATAGAGGGATTTAAAGAGTCGCTCTTAACTCCAAGTTGCAATGACCACCATTCTCATTGTAAATTTTTTACCGCTATAACACAGGTGTTGGAGCTTACATGGGTCTTCTGCTTACAGAATATGGTGATTTAGGGGAAGGCCACCAAGACCATGAGTTGGGGCAGTTGACCATGGCAGCCCAACACCTATGTACATGCACACTTGCATCACTGTTGGTCATTTACTCTCTGCAGCACAGTGGTCCCATGTATCTTCTCCATCATTTAGCAGTTCAACATCTTCTCCAAATTTGCAGCATCACAAAGCAATCCAAGCTGTCTGCTCTAACATGCACCTGATGGGCCCCATTTGGCCACTTGGCCAGCGCATTTGTTCTTTCCTAGTTGCATGTGTAGGCTTGCGTCCTTTCGCTGCATGTATTGCATGTGACATGGCAGCACCAGTGAAATTTGCAGTGGCACTGCCACGTGTGGATATACTGAAAGGTCTTATATCCCCGACCACAGCATAGGAGCTCACAGCTGTCAGACAGAGAAGATGTGCGGTTACACAGACGTCCATGCGTTCCTATACTTCCCGTGGTAACGTTTCTCTCACAGAAGTTAGGTGAGCTGTCTATATACACCAGGTCAGTCTCCGCTGGCTTCTTGTAGCTTTGAGGATTTTTAAGCTTCAGAAATGTTGGGAGTTGTTGACGTCTTCCCATCATTGGTTCAACCATTACTGCTTCCTTGTACCTGTCCTTCAGTATGTAGCCCACCTCTCTGAAATGAGGCAAAGTGACCCAGCACGTTTTCACTGTACAAGAACCTGAGACGCCATGACACTTACACTCCAAGCGAACGTTCTTCTCCAAGAGCTAGAGACGGTGAACATAAAAAGAAACAAGAAATAAATGTCAGGACTGAAGTTCATTTAGATAAAGCATACCTCCAGTTACAATACAACTTTCCATAAATAAGTAGTACAGGTGACTATAAGAAACTTTGTAATATATCTTCTTAAAGAAAAATGCTTATATCAGACTTCTTTGCTCTTTACTGCTTTTAACATTTAGGTTTATGGGGCTAGGAGGAGGCTGCTGGATGAGAGGAACTCAAACTGCAGTTTCTTAGCTCTGCTACACTTTGACTGTACTATATCCAGCAGGATAAGCCTCTACCACTGTTCAGAATGAGGTAATACATCATTTACTATATGGAAGAAGCCCACTTTTGTGTGTGAGACTGGAGACAGAGACAGGAGCTAATAGAGATAAGAGGATAAGTAATAGGAAAGAGGAGGAAAGCAGCCTGAGAAGCCTAGGAGGAAGCATAATTCTATAATAACATATATTACAATGTTTCCCATATTTACCTGAACTATTATTTTCTGAAAACTTGTCTATAACTGGAGGTACACTTTAAAAGAAGCTTATTGATGACGTGTTGGCAGACGTGACCTTAAAGGCATAATCCCTTCATGTTAGAAGCGTAGGCTAGTGGTCACAGGGTGCCCAGCTGCTGAAAATCCCAGGGGTAAGTTATAATCAGTGCCACCACAGGGGAAATAAAGCATTACACAATTCCCATTGAAATCAATGAACTCTCTGGATGTGTTGGGTCCTCCAGAGCCAGAGATGTTCTCTGTAGCCACTCTGTGCTCTGGCTAATAGAAAAAGACTATATTGGATAGTTTAAAATGGATTACTGAACCCATTTAAAGGAAAAATCCCATATCTTTATTCATTGGGGAATCTTTCAAACTTCTTCATTACTATTTTTCAGCCACTCCTAATATTTTTGGGGTCCTTGATATCTAAGGAGTTCTTCACTTCTGCTTTTCTTTAACAACATACATTACTACAGGACACACAGGGGTGCACCATCAATGAGGCCAGGTGAGGTGATCTCCTCAGGCAGCACCAGGTAGGGGCAGGAGGGGGCAGCTGAAGGGCCATGGGCTGAAGGGAAGGGGTTAGGTTAAGAAATTGGCATTGAGAAGGGGGGGGGGGGCGTTTCAGTTTTCACCTCAGGCAGCAGAAAGGCTAGGTGCACCCCTGAGGACACAATGGGGGTAGTTTACTAAAGTGCGATCTTAGTAATAAAACCCCCCTGGGGGAAGATCTGCTCACTTCATTAAAGGGGTAGAACTATAGTAAATGACGCCCAATGAGTATTATATGAAGACCACTGGTGTAGAGAGACCCTAGGTAATTTAGGTTTTGAGAGTGGAATATCTGACTTATTCAGAAAAATGTAAAAAATTTTTCTAATACCTTTCTCCCCGCCAGGTTATTTTGCAGGTTCACGAGGGTGCGGGCATTGCGTTTAACCTCTCTGGCATCCAGGAACTCTTTGGACAAGCGTATACCGTATTTCACATCAGCAGAACACCCTCCCCATCTCCATCCTTTATCAGGATCTTGGTGTCCGTGTTTATCTCGGTCACAACCGCAATAGGTCAGGTTGCCGTGACTGCAGGCGTTGGTGATGGCATGGGCAATGCCAGCAGAAAGGATGGCATAGTAAAAGGCTGTTTCTTTGCTGCCTGCCAAGGGAAAAATCAAGAATTGTTGAATTTTATGAAGGGAAAATCAAGAATTTGAAGAGTTTTTGGTATACTTTTAACACTATATTATTTCCGCAGTGTTTTTTTTTTTCATTACCATATCTAGAATATGCAGAGAGTGGGATGCTGGTGTTAAAAGAGTTGTCCCATTATAAAGAATTAGGGGGACATTTATTATGACCGGTCTTAATCCCTCTGTGTTGCTGGTGTACATAACGCTGAGCTCTACATAAATTTTGCTCTTGCTGTCGCCGGCCGTGCGACATGCTCGGCGTAGTTTAAGGCCATTTTCCACTCCATAAACTGCCGTGGAAAATGATGAATGAGACGGGCTGGCCAACCCGCCCTCTTCTATGACACCCAAAACCCGCTTCATTCAAAGGTTTTTGTCAGGACGATTTCCGGCATCCTATGCCGGACAGCCTGCCGGAAGGCTGTGCCGCATATGTGAAAGTAGCCTTAGTTGGAGTGTAAGAAGGTACAAGGAATCATCGTGGATGATAGGTACGTGTCACCGAGGTTCCTGGCCTTGGTGGAGTAAGAGCCGGTTTTTATGTGTCAGCAGAAATTGCTGTTTGACACCTTGGTACTTAGTATGGCTGTAATAGCTGATCCAGGATGGCTCTTACTGGGAGTAGTCAAAGTGCTGGGTGGGTGACTACTCCCCACGGTCCAGGCTGGGTTTTGCCAGGCATAACATCATCCAGCACTGCCAGGTGGAGAGGATTACCTCCGTCTGACAGTGGAGCTCAGGAGGTCTGTGTGCTGGGATCTGAGGACTGTACTGGGATGGAGAGCGGAGACCTATGTGTCAGGGGAACAGGCCGTCTAAAGCCTGTATGTGAACTTTCTGAGGCAGAACTGCCACCAAGATTACTTATTATATTAACTTGTCATTGGGTGTAAAGTAACGCCAACACTGCAAAAGTGACGTTTTGTTTTTGGCATCATGTGTGAATAAACACTGAAGTTTGAATTGCGAACTTGTATTTTGCCTCTGTACTGCGCCCGCTTATCCTAACTACCAGAGCGAATCCCCACAGTAGCTATAGGAGAAAGGGGTACAGGCACGTCATTGCTGAAGCCAAGAAGTTGACGTCATGGCTGCAGCGGCGAGGTAGATCAGAGCAGCAGCGGTAAGTATAACTTATTTTATTATTTTAACTCCTCCCCTACCATTTAGAATTTTTTACTTGGACAACCCCTTTAAGCATAAAATTACACGCCCCAACTCGTTTTTCAGATGCATGCCCCGCCCCTTATGACCATGGCTCCACCTCCTGGTAGTTATCCCAGCACTGCCCAGTCCTAGTGGCAGCAAATGAAAAGCCCTGAACTGTCCCAAATTGTAGCGCTGACAGAATGCAGTGCAGAAGGGCTACATCAGGTACCTACAGGATGGTACCACCATGCCAATAATGGTGCCAGCGACGACACCACTGCGTCCGTCCTACAGGATGACCCAAATAATGAAAAACGGCATGAAAGATAATCCTGAGGAGAAGCAGCCGTCTTATAACGCCAGCGCTGTAACATTGCATTCGGCGGTGATTTACTGCCTGGAGACACAGGAATTTGGAAACACATTTCATAATTGTCTTGTTCGAGGAAGGTAATAAAATAAAATGTGTGACTGAATATTTCCATTTACCAGTGAGTATTTATACTGGAGCCGTGAATTACGAGGGCAGGACGGGATTGTATACATTTTATTGTTATCTATGCCCCCAGCAATGCTGCAATACAGTCGGTAAGGGGTTGTCCCATGGAAAATATTCTACATTTTTCAAACCAGCACCTGGATGTGAATATTTTTATAATTGCATGTAATTCCTAATTTAGTATAGGCACTGAGTTATTCCCGAAAATCTATCTGTATGGCGCCACCTGCTGTTTGCTCTTTTTCTAATTTCTCTGTCCTGCTGACTGAGATGGAAACACATGCTCTCTGAGAAAGGACACGCCCACTGCGCTGACCGCTTAAAGTAAATTTAGCAGAGCAGTTGAAGCAAGGCATAGGTAGATATCTGGTTCCATGTGAGGTACCGGGCTGGTGCTAGCTTTGTTAGAAGGAGGTTGTCATGTGTTAGACTATGTATGATTTTCTTCTTTTTTTTTTACATTATTGATGTGATAATCCCTTTAAGGAATGGTTCACTTTCAATAGCTGCTGGCCAAACGATTGTTTGGCTGCCAGTTATCTCTCCCAACTCCCTCATATACATTCAGCCGCATGTATATGTGTATTCAATGGGGAGAGCGGAGAAAGACGCTGCCAGACACTGACTTATCTCCTTGGAAAACAAAGGGACTAGGAGAGAGTTGGGAGCTCGCCATGCATTGACCTAGTGGTTCACTGCTAAAGGGTTAATGCTATTGAAATGTTTACTGAGAGGATCTGCTCACTATGTATCCCTAAAGGTCATATATGGGTAGGAAGTAGTTAATCTGGGAGTTCTCAAGTCGGATGCCGGTATACAGGTTGGCCATGCCCCCCTGTCTTGTAGAGAAGAGAGTTTCTAGCCAGCAAAGCTAGAGATAAGACCGGTTTCTGTGAACTGCTAAAAAGTAGACTGAAACAGTATTCTTGTGGAGTACTGCCAGAAAGCTATGGATTATCCCCCTGCGGGAAGAAAGCCTTGGGTTTTACAGTCGGCTGCTCTGGACTGAGACAGTAAGGTAAACACACGTTTATGGCAATAGACTTTACTGCATGTGGAAAAGGTTAATTGCCTCCAGCACCCGCTACACTTCTAGGACTGCACCCTACAGACTGGGAATTACAGATGAATATTGTGAGTTGATTGAATGCCTGTGGTCAATATAGGAAGATTCAGGGTCTGACTGGCCCACCAGAGTACCATAGGATCGTCCAGTGGGCCCAGGCTCTGATGCCATAATGGGCCCAAAGATCCAGGAGATAAAAAACCTCTTTGGCTGCCTTTGAAGCCAGTCACTTGTCACTAAGGTCTATTTCTGTGATTCAAAACCCATTAAACTTTATTGATGATATAGGGGTTGGGCCTTAAGAATAGTTTCCTCGGATGGGCCCAAGGAACCAGTCCAACACTGGGAAGACTGCATGGTATATAGAAAGAAACTCAGGGAGGACCATCATTGCCGCTACCTGCTATATACAGCCTTTGGGAGTAATCTGCTGTGTCATATACCTCAGAACTGTATTTGTACTACAGTAGAAGATAGACCGCGGCACTCTATTGCTGATGTATCAAATATACTCTTTTTTTATTAGTTGATCATTATGGCATTCGTCCATATATATCTCTACATATATACTAAGGCCGTGACCAAGGTCTAGTGTTGACCGAAACGGTGGGTGGCCGGTAACTTTGTATTCACCTTCTGGATGAATGCCATAATGATCAACTAATAAAAAAAGTATATTTGATATATCAGCAATAGAGTGCCGTGGTCTATCTTCTACTATATGAACATTAAATACCTGTCATGCCCCACTCTGACGATGTGCGGAGGTCGGCCAGGATAGCAGCACGAGTTTAGTGTTTGTTTTGGAGCCGTGCTGGATCGCCTCTCATCAGGTGCACTGGGTGGGGTCATTAGTTTAAATAGCACACCAGCCCAGTGCTCTGAGCGGATTATAAGAATCATTGTGGTCTTGGAAGCTAGGAAGGAAGGTTGTCTGTTCCAGCTCAGAAAGATAAGTGTATTTCAAGTTTGGTTGTTTTGTGTCATCTCTCCCTTCCAGGTTCTGTGCGAGCAGGCTGCTCCTATTTCCCCTCTTCACCATCTCAGGGAATTTAGGGTTTTCTCAGCCCAGGCACGGGGACACATCACACCTACCTTTAAGGTCTGCATGTGGGCTGAGCAGTGCAGGGAAAGAGGTCAGGGATTAGCTAGGAGGTGACCCTTCCCCTGTCTCTCGCCCAGAGCCTGGTTGGTGGGTTATCTGTGAGTCTGAGTGCACGCCTGCCGTGACAATACCACTGAGCACCACCGGCACATAAAAAGAGGTGTGCTGTTTAACTTCTCTTCCTGTATTTGTACTACAACCTCCATTCAGTCACCAGAGATTTTATCTATTCCAACCAAACGGGCCTGGTCATTACCTCATCCTCCACCGGTCCTACCCCTGCTCCCCTGCCTTACATCCTACTATGCAATCACCGTAACATTAAGGTCACCCTAGTCACCACCAGGTAGGGGCCCCCAACAATCCAGAGTGCATCTTTTCATCTCTGCATGGCCCAGGGAGTGCCAGAACAAGGTCTACCACCACCCTAGTCACCACCATCACTTCTGTCTTCTGACGCCCCCTACACCCATACACATCAAACTGTCGGCTGAACCCGCCAAGAATGACAAGACACTAATGTGTATAGGGGCCGTAAAGGCGTTCTCCATGGAATGATTTAAAATAGTCACCGGCAACCGGTGCTAAAATGTGAGCAGGACTGGTTGCCTCCGCAGAGCTGCCTAGGAACGTGGCCTCACTAATCACTACACATTATACTCTGGCTACTTGCATATACTACAAATTGGTGAGTGTTCCTGTCAGGCTGCTCAGCCATGATAGCATATCACAGGCAGGATCACATCATTACCATCTATTACAGCAGTGTAGTTTGTAGTGAGCCCCCTCTCCCTCAGGCAGCTCTCTAAGTGGAGGCAGCCAGTCCTGCTCAAATCCTAGGACACATTGATGGTGGGCATTTAAATCATTTCCAGAAGAGAACCCCTTTAAGTAAGGTGCTTTACTATTATACATAATAAGGGCTCCTGCACACAAACATATTTTTTGTCATTTTCTCCGGCCCCATTGAAGTGAATGATTCCACATACGGGTCACAAAAAAAACGGAAATTACTCTTTGTGTGTTCTGTTTCCGTATGTCGGCATGTCCGTTCCGCAAAAAAAGGAGAACATGTCCTATTATTGTTTACATTACGGACAGGGATAGGACTGTTCTATTATGGACCGGCTATTGCATTCCGTAAAATGTGGAACGCACACGGCTGGTATCCGTGTTCGGCGGATCCGCAAAACAACAAAAGTCGTGTGCATGAGCCCTTAGCCTAAATAAGCCCTAGACTGCAATCGTTATGTTTCGGTCTAGCAAGTCCAATTAGCACGCAAGTTAACTTATTGGAAATTCCGGGCAGCCAGCACTAGCCTTCAACTTAGGATATGGCCACACGTCACGTAAATGCTGCGGGTTTTCTGCAGCAGAAATGCGTCAGGAAATTCCACTACATTTACAGTAGCCGTGAAGTGGATGAGATCTTTTTTTTAAAACTTTCATTTACAGAACTATTCCATACCAAATATGTGCCACAGATTACATCCTTTGCAATGCAGCATATCCGTGACAAATTTGGTGCAAGTTTTGCTGCTGCAGAATACCAGTCGATCCGCAGCGGACGCGCCACGTGGTAGGGTATATCCACGGCTCTTGCTTCACATTGTGCCGCAGATTTCACTCCTGCTGCACTGAAAGTGGTGAAATCCGCAGTGAAAATCCACGGCATTTGTGCAAAATCCACAGCATGCTTGTCTGTCCGTGCGGAAAATATCTGCAGCCTCTGGATAAGATTTAAAAAAAATCTGCATAGGTCTCATATCAGGCTTCCATAGTGAAATGACCTAGCTAGTTATTGTATGGATTGGGGACCTCACACATACCTACTTTTAGCTCCGGTCCGAAGAGACTTGGTTCTGCCAAGGAGCTGCAATTCCATCGGCTGTGCTGGAACTGGTAACGGCATTCTTCGATCGCCAGTCGCGCACCCGTACCTATGGCTACCATGGCATCTGGACGAGCTTCGCAGATGCTTCTCTGCCTTGGCGAAAGGCCTGGCATTTTTCGGCAGATAATACTGGCCCCAAGAGCTAGCACAGAAGACACACCTCTGACAAAGAGAAGGGCAACAATGACATGACATGTAGAGGACATAGCGACACTTTATTCAAGAAACAGCATTTAAAAAAACCTTAAAAAAATAATAAAATTGTAAAGTAAAAGGGGTTTATGAGATTGTTATTTTTTTTTTCTGAAACAGCACCATTCTTGTCCATGGGATTTGTCTGGTATTGCAGCTCAGTCCCATTTATTTAAGAGTTGTACCCTCACAACAATTAAACCCTAGTCCAACGATAACTAATAAGTGTCTGATTGTCAGGGGTCTGAGCACTGGGGCACCCACCAATGTAGAATGGGGGCTCCTGTTCTCCCGTTTCAATGGTGTGCTCCATTAAGCTTCATGGGGTTGCTAGAGATAGCTGCATGCTTCTACTCACAGTCCCCATAGAATTGAATGCAGCAGCAGTATTGTAATGTGAATTCAAAGATTCAGGAATAAAGTAGGCTTACACAAGCTAAGTGAATAAATATATTTACTAAATGTGATTAAAAAAAACATAAAATAGACAAATTACATACGTAGTAGTAAATGTAAAAAATAATCATTCGCCTGGCCTGCAACACAATGGGGGAGCTCTGATGCCCCATGGCAATGCAAGAGAGAGATAGTAATCTACAACATACTACTTGGATAATGTTCTCTTTAGAGCTGAGTTCTTTGGGCACAAAGGTTTATACCTTTCAGCCCCTCCTCCCTTAACCCTTCTTCCTAACACAGGCAGCTCGCCACTCCATTGAAATGGGGGAAACACAAGCCCCAGTTCTAGTGGTCATGGGTAGCCCAGTGATCAGACCCCCACTGATCAGACACCCTTTAAATGCAGCTGAGTTGCAATATACAATAATAATAGCATGAGTGGTGTTGTTTCTGGAAAAAGAAGACATTTTTCAAATTCTGATTAATTTCCCATCAAATTGTTAAGAAAAAACGCCTTATTTTTTTAATTTTAGATGTTTTGTGGGAAACATGGTAGCAATTAATATGGTTGCTATTACAGCTTGCAAATGGTTTGTCTTCTAAACTCCCCACCCCCAACAGGACTTCTGTATGGCAAAGTTAACATACCCCTATGTCCCTTAACTAGGCATTTTTGCCATTCAGCCCTACGTGGACAGTCACAGAGGAGAGCCCTGCACCTGCTCCTTTCAAGCGTCCATGAAAAGCCCCTCTCATCATGGTAACGTCGCTCACTTCCGATGCATTGAGACAGCACAACCTCATGAATATTGATTCAGCTGAGAACTAAGGGTCATTCACTAAGTGTTATATGCCGGCCATAGAATACATTTCTATTGGTGCACACAATGTATGATAAATGCACCGCATTATCCTAGGCTTGGGTAGGTCTTCTGTCTCAAATGTGCACAGTAAAACCATGGACGGACTAAGCAACCGGCCAATA